>NW_006160194.1:1474691-1479751 GCF_000334495.1 Tupaia belangeri chinensis | reverse complement strand
GAAATGTTTAGCCACAAGAAGATACATGGGAGGGGAAGGGGCAGCAGAGGGTGGGCGGGAGGGACTTAGGTAAAAAAAAAACTCCTAACAGGTACAACACTGAAAAGTTCTCTACTGAAAACAATGCTTATTACATACTGCATGGACACCTTGAAAAATACATTGTGTGCTATAGAGACAATGATCGAATGTACATAACAAATCACACACAAAAAAATTTCACAATAAAGAACCACCCCCCCCAATTTAGTACACTATTTCCAAAAAGCCAGGAAGTCTCTGTGTTCTAGAATTCCTAAATTATTTCTTTATATAGGGGGGAAATACTATTTTTAAGTCAGGGAAAAAAACCAGAAGCAGTAAATAAAATATGCTCAAACTTAGTCACCAGGTAGCAATAAGAAACCATTTTTTCACCCATCAATTGACAAAAAGAGCAAATATTCTCAGAATATTTATGGGAGGAGGGTGGTAGGTGGACATGACCATTTATTCTGGAGAATAATATGCAGTACCTATTAAAACTAAAAACACAGGTTTCCTACAGACCCAGCATTTTCCCCTCGGAATCTCCCTAGAGCATCATTTGTATAACAGAGCAGCGCAGGTAGACTCTGGAAGCATTCATTCGCTCAGTGAATGTCCACTGAGCACCTACACGAGGCCCGACCTCACACAGCAGAGATGCAGCAGTGGGGGAGACAGGAAACTGCCATCCCAGCGAAGGAGAAGTGACCGAGCGTGCTTGTCGGTGCCATGGACAAAGGCAGAACTGGGTTAAGAATCTGAAGGGCTCCATGGAGGAAGGGTACCTTTGTGTATCTTTTATAATAGTTAAATCCAGAAAAAAATGCCCAACATCAGGACAGCTAAAACTGTGGCAAACCCTCTCTTAATATGTATCACTTCTTTTTTCTTTTTTTTTCTTTTTTTGAGAGGTATTTGCTATAGAGTGCGTTGCGCTCACCAGAAAGACAAAAACAGACAGAGACAGAAAGCGAGAAATTACCCCCTGGGGGGATGGCCACGCCGCAATCCCTTCTCCATTCTCCTCTTGGGATCTTGGGCACGCACGCACACGCGCCCGGTGTGAGTTTAAACCACTGGGCCCAGGAATCACATCATGGTCCACTACATGGGAGTCCTGCGACATAGCCATTATGCCAACTGCTGGTCCCTTAATATGTATCATTTCTAAAGAGTATCATGGCTCCATTCAGATAGAAATGTCCAGACCAGGGCCACCCCACGGTACACTGGTTCGGCTCTGCATGGTATGAGTCAGCCCACATGGCTGACAGTGGTTAAATTCTAGGCCCAGTGGATCTAAACAACATGCTGGCTGTGGGTCCATGTGCATGCGGTCCCAAAGTCCTGGTGGGAAGCAGAAAGGGAAGCAAAAAGGATTGCAGCGTGACCACATCCCATCAGAGAGTACTTCTTTCTCTCTGGTAAAAGTGCATGCACCCTCTAACAACGTGTTTTGTTTAATATTCAGAACATTAAGTGAAAAAGTACAATTATAGTGACATGTATGATACGTTAATTATGTTTTCCTATCAGTGTCTAACTTAAATGCACTGTCGGAGAAGAGGCTATACGAGACCAATTCTTGAAATTTCTTACTTTACATGATAATTTTTTTTTAAGTTTTGCCGTAGGGCATGTGCACTGGGGTGGGGCTTGTGCAGGTATGGAGAAAGCACCCACTGGGAGGAAGGGTCACACCACAATCCCTTCTCCTCCATTCTCCTCTTAGAATCTTGGGCATGTACACATATGTGCCTACCATGTTTAAACTACCCAGGCCAGGACATGAACTGCACAGTCAGTCTCGTGGGTTCCAGCTACCATAACCACCACATCACCAACTGGCCCAGAGATGGTTCATTTTACACCTCAACTTGACTGGGTTAAGGGATGCCCAGAGAGATGGTGAGACTGTTGCTGTGTCTGTGAGAGTGTTTCCAAAAGGGATCGGTCTTGACTGAGCAGACTGAGGTGTACCTCACTAATGTGGGCAGCAACATCCCCTCCACGGAGGGCCTACCACACGGAAGGAGAAGGAGAACGCCAATTACCTGTCTCCTTGCACTAGGACACCCTCTCCTCCTGCCCTAACACTAGAGACCCTGGTTCTTGAGTCTTCAGAGTTCAGGATTTGACCAGCTGCAGACCCTACCCCAGCTCGTCCCACCTTCAGCCTTGGGTTGAGATTTATACTATCAGATCCCCTAGTTCTCAGGTTTTCCAATTCAGACTGAATTACACTGCCAGCCTCCCTAATTCTCCAGCGTGCAGGTGGTAGGCAGACCACCATCTCCACACACGCCGATCCTGTAATCAATCTGCTCTTATGCATCTACACATGCCCTACTGGCCCTGCTTCTCTGGAGAACCTACCCAACTTTAAGAAAATTCTGTTTGAACTAGAGTTACTTTTATGTGATACAAATAATTTTACCGGTATTCTTTTGGTTACTGTTTGGATGATATTAACTCATTAATTTACTCAAGTAAGAGTACGCCAGGTGTGATCAAGAGCGAGTCAGAGGCTAGGTGGCTTCCACAGAAGGCGCTGGGGAAAGGACTGTAGGCGATGGGGTGGCCTGGTAGAACAGAGAGGGGCTGGGAGTACCAGAGGGGGCAGCAGGGAGCAACTCCATCAATTTTGGCATTTGTTCTAAGGAAGATGGTTCTAAGCAAAGATAGAAATAGTATCTGATAACTCCTTTAACATGATAATCCGAACAGGTGGGAGGGAGCAGGTGCTCACTTGAAAGAAAATATCTGCAACATATACCAAAGGAGTACTTTAAGAATTCCTATGCAACTTGGGCCAATGTCATGGCACAGCGGTAGCAAGCTCTTCGAGAGACGCTGCATCCCACGTGGTAATCAAGGGTGGAATTCCCAGGCCCTGTCAGGCTGACACACACTGGGCATGCAGGACTGGGATCAGGGCTGTACTGTGACCAGACCCTGTGTGTGTGTGTGTGTGGGGGGGGTCCCTCTCTTTCTCACTTTGTGAATCTGTCCCTCATGTATGTGCATCCACTCAATCATGAATTTAAAAAAAATAATAACAGGGAACCAGCAGTTAGCGTAATGGCTATATCGCTGGACTCCCACATAATCGACCGCGGTTCGTGTCCTGGACCCAGTGGCTTAAAACTCACGCCGGGCGCGTGTGCGTGCGTGCCCAAGATCCCGAGAGGAGAATGGAGGAGAAGGGACTGTGGCATGACCATCCCCCCTGGGGGGTGATTTCTCGCTTTGTCTCTATGTCTCTCTCTGGCGAGTGCACGCGCCCTATAGCAAAAACCTCTCAAAATAGTAATAATAATAATAATAATAATAATAATAATAATAGAGGCCAGCAGGTAGTATGGTGGTTAAGGCACTGGATTCCCACGTGGCTGACCACAGTCTGAGTCCTGGGACTCAGTGGGGTGAAAATCACAGTAGGTGTATGTGCACGTGTGCCCCAAATCCTGAAAGAATGGAGAAGAGACTGCACTGTGCCATTCCCCAAGTGCGTGATTTTGATTTCTCACTCCCCCTCTTTCTGTCTCTCTAAGTACACACACCCTATGGCAAAAAAAGAAAAGAACTCGCGTAAGACATAAACAGTCCTACAGAAATGTGATTTGGGGACCAGCAGGTGGCGTAATGGTTCTATCACTGGAGACCCACGTAGTCTACCGCAGTTTGAGTCCTAGGTCCAGAAGTTTAAAACTCTTGCCAGGCATGTGTAAATTCTGAGAGGAGAATGGAGGAGAAAGGATTGTGGTGTGGCCATCCCCTCTAAGGGGTGATTTCTTACTTTCTAGCTCCTCTGTCTCTATCTTTCTGGGCAAACAGAACTATAACAAAAATCTCTCGAAGACCAAGAGCACAGGCAGTGAGGGAAGATGGTGGCCTACAAAGAGGAAACGGCGTGGGGGCTTGGCGGTGCAGGCGAAGAAGCCGAGAAGAAACGGAAAAGATGTTGGGGCGCCAGTCAAGCTGCGCGTGGTGGCAGAGGAGGTGGAGGAAGGAGAAAGATCGTATCTCGGGCCCTGTTTGCAAGGGCAAGTGGAAAAATAAGGAACAAATTCTCATCTTTTCTTCCAGAGGAATTAATGCAGGACTTGAGGACGCTGATGCCTCATTCTAAAGCGGATACTAAAATGGATCATAAAGATAAATTATTTGTGATTAATGAGGTCTGTGAAACGAAAAACTGCAATAAATGTATCTATTTTGAAGCTAAGAAAAAACAGGATCTCTATATGTGGCTTTCAAATTCCCCTCATGGGCCACCTGCTAAATTCCTTGTTCAAAATATTCATACCCTTCCTGGGACCAGCAGTTAGCATAATGGCTATGTCACTGGACTCCCATATAGCCAACCACGGTTTGACTCTCGGACCCGGTGGTTTAAACTCATGCCAGGCACATGTGTGTGCGTGCCCAAGATCCCAGGAGGAGAATGTAGGAGAAGGGATTGTGGCGTGGCCATCCCCCTTGGGGGGTGATTTCTCGCTTTCTGTCTCTCTGTCTCTCTCTGTCTGGCGAGTGCATGTGCCCTATAGCAAAAACCTCTCCAAAAAAAAAAAAGAATATCTCTATATGTCTATATATATAGAGAGACAGAGATATTCATACCGTTGCTGAACTAAAGCTGACTGGAAACTGTTTGAAAGGTTCTCAGCCCCTTTTGTCTTTTGATCCTTTCAATGAATTAGCACATAATGCTTTATTAAAAGAACTCTTAATTCAGATCTTTAGTACACCACGGCATCATCCTAAAAGTCGGCCATTTGTGGACCGTGTGTTTACTTTCACCACTCGGGATAACAGGATACGGTCCGGAACTTTCAGATCATAGAAGATGATGCTACTCTTGTAGAAAAAGGACCTCGTAAAGATTTCCCAGGGAACTTTTGGAGGACCAGCTTTATGTGGAAACCCTCACTACCGGTCACCAAACATGCATCAGCATATTGTAAGATCCATTACCGCTGCAAAATACAGGGAGAAGCAGCAAAGGGGGTGCAGAAGCTGAGAGGGAAAGA
>NW_006160194.1:1462638-1474660 GCF_000334495.1 Tupaia belangeri chinensis | reverse complement strand
GCCGAAGACGACTCCTCCTCGTGATCCCACTGAAGAGTTTCTGCTATACCAGCGGAGGAGAGGCCAGTAGAAACACAGTGGACAAAACCAGAGCCAAAAGTCGATTTGAAAGCAAGAAAGAAAAGGATTACAAAAGGCCTAGAAAAATGCAAAAGAAGATGGACAGTAGGAATACAAAAGCAATCAATGAATATTTATTCTGTATTCAGTGTGTACATACTTCCATCACTGAGGACTGTTTTATGTCTATAAGTAGACACTAGTGTGGCATTTAAGAAAAGAAAAATGGAAATCTTTAGAACCAGTGTTGCTTATCTTTTTCTAAATAAAATATCACCAGAACTCAAAAAAAAAAAAAAAACCTCTCTCTAAAAAAAAGGTCTTTTTAATATTAAAAAAGCAATCTTTAACTTTTAGGAGTGAATGTACTAATATTTCAATTAAAATATTTTAAAGAGAAAATGACATTCAAAATTTTAACCATAGTTTCTCCTCAAATATTAACATTTTTTCAATTTTATTATAATACATACATAAAATTAACCTTATTTTTAAGTGTACAGGTTAGTCTTATTAAATATATTCGTAAAGCTGTACAGCCATCACTGTAATCTAGCTCCATAACTCTTCATCTGGTAAAGCTGAAACTCTATACCCATCAAATAACTCCCCGCTCCCTTCGATCCTCAGCTGCAGCAACCACCATCCTGCTGTCTCGGATTCTGACCCATCTAGCCAGTCCACGCCAGATGAGTCGTCCATTACGTACGTGTCTTTTGTGGCAGGCGTTATCTCACTTAGCATAACGTCCTCCGGGTTCGCCTACGGTGCAGCACGCATCACAGCTTCCTTCGCTTTTAAAGCAAAGTAAGGCTCCAGGATGGATATGCCATGGGTCTTCTCACCCATTCATCTCTCAACAGACACTCGGGCTGCCCTGACGCTAGCTCTCACGAGTCACGCTGCTGAGAACATGGGCTTACAAAGGGAACACTTGTTTTCAAACGTTTCCTCAAGACCCTGCTTTTGGCTCTTTTGGATATACACCTAGAGATGCATACGGTAATTCTATTTTTTATTTTTTAAGAACTGTCATGCTTCTTTCCATGGTGGCTGCACCACTTTACATTCCTACCAACAGTACATAAGGGTTCCAACTGCTCCACATGCTTGCCAATGCTTGGTATTTTTGTTTTTTGTTTTTGTTTTTCTGATAGCAGCCATCCCAGTGGGTACAAGGTGGTATCTAATTGTCATTTTGACTTGCATTTTCCTAATGATTAGTGATGCTAAGCATCATTTCAATGTGCTCATTGACCATCCATAAATCTCTGGAGAAATGGCTGCTTAAATTTAAGCTCCTTGGCTTTTTATTTTTAAAAGAGAGAGAGATGTTTGCTATAGAGTGCATGCACTCGCTAAAGAGACAGAGACAGACAGAAAGTGAGAAACCACACCCTGGTGGATGGCCTCGCAGTAGTCCCTTCTCTTCCATTCTTCTCTTGGCACACATTCCCAGTGTATTAAGCCACTGGATGCGGGACTCAAACCGTGGGCAACTATGAGGGAGTCCGGAGATGTAACCACTACACCATCTGCTGTTCCTACTCTCTGGCCATTTTTAAATTTTTTTTAGTTTTAGGAGCTCTCTATATAATCTGTGTATTAATTCTCTATGATTTGTAAGCACTTTCCCCCATCCTGGGTGTTGTCTTTCTCTTCTCTCCTTGATGAGAGACAGGGAGAAAGAAGAGCAGCTCGAACAGTGTCCCGGCCATGACCCTCCAGCCAGCCAGTATCACGGGCATGATGTGTATGTGTGGCATATACAGGCTGACCCGAGAACTGAACCCTGGTCTTCTACATGGTCTCTAGCATTGCACAGGGTTGCACTACCACTGCACCACTGTGGCTGGCCTGTGTCTAGTAACAGTATCTTCTGAAGTACATATTTCGTAAATTTTCATGAAATTCAATTTGTCTTTTTTGGGGGGAGGTTTTTGCTATAGGGTGTGTGCGCTCGTCAGAGAGACAGAGAGAGAGAAAATGAGAGATCACCCCCCAGGGGGGATGGTCACGCCGCAATCCCTTCTCCTCCATTCTCCTCTCGGGATCTTGGGCACGCACACACACGCCCATCATGAGTTTTAAGCCTTCAGGTCCAGTGCTCAAACCACGGTCGACTACATGGGAGTCCAGTGACATAGCCATTACATCAACTGCTGGTCCCCAATTTGTCTATTTTTTTTTTTCTTTTGTTACCTGTGCCCTGGTGTCATGTTCAAGAAATCACTGCCAGATATAATGTCATGATGCTTCTGACCTGATGTTTGCATATAAAATATTTACATTTTTAGGTTTTTCACTGAGGCCTTAAATCTGTTTTGAATTATTTTTCACGTATGATCTAAGATAAGGGTCCAATTTCATTCTTCCACCTGTGGAAATCCAGTCCCTAGCACCGTTTATTGAAATGACTGTCTTTTCCCCATTAAATGGTCCTGTCACTTAGAGAAAATCATTTGAGCACATGTGCAAGGGCTTATTTCAGAGCTCTTCATTCAGCCCCTCTGCTGTATGTCTTTCTGCCAGTACTATACTAGTCTGATTACTGTGGCTCTCTCACAGGCTTTGTTTCAGCACATGGATCCTCTAGCTTTGTTCTTCTTGCCATAGAGCGGGCGCCACCATGCCCTAGCTTTGTTCTTCTTCAAGATTCCTTTAGCTTTTCAAGTCCCTTGAATCCCTTGTGAACTTTAGGATGGGTGTCTGTATTTCTGCAAAAATCATCATCAGGATTTTGATAGACATTGCATTGAATGGGGCCAGCCCCATAGCCTGGTGGTTAAAAATGGCAGGATCCCACATGGCTACCTGCAGTTTGAATCTCTGTCTTAGCAGCTTCAAAGGCATACCAGGCACGTGTGGTTGCATGTCCCAAATCCCAGAGAAATAGAGAAATGACTGTGATTTGACCATGCCCCACCGAATGGCACTTCCTCCTTCCTCTGTCTCTCTGTCTCTCTCTAGTGAATATATTTACTCTTTGGAATGAAAAAGAAATTATATTGAATCCATAGAACACATTAGGTAGTGATGGCATCTTAACAGTAAGTCTTACCGTACATTAACATGGGCTTATTCTCATTGACTTATGTGTTAACTTCTTTCAGCAATGTTTTGTACTTTTCATTATAGAAGTCTTTCACTTCTTTCTTAACTTAAAAGCATTTTTTTTTCCTTATTTGAGGGTGGGAGGAGTTATTTTTTTTCTAAAAACAAAACAAAACAAAACAAAAAAGGAGTAATTTCTTTGTAATTTCCTCTTCAAGTTATTCACTGTTAGCCTATAGAAATGTCACTGATTTTTGAGTGTTGGCTTTGCATTCTGTTTTGGGGGAATCTTTAGGATTTTCTATATATATCATATTTATAAATAGAGTTTTTTTAATTTAAATCTATATATATATATACACAGGAGAGGTTTTTGCTATAGGGCGCATGCGCTCACCAGAAAGACAGAGAGACAGAAAGCAAGAAATCACCCCCCAGGGGGGAGGGCCATACCACAATCCCTTCTCTTCTATTCTCCTCTTGGGATCTTAGGCATGCACGCACATGCACCCAGAGTATAAGCCATCAGGTCCAGGACTCAAACCACGGTTGACTACATGGGAGTCCAGTGACATAGCCATTATGCCAACTGCTGGTCCCAGAACAGAGATAATTTTACATCTTACTTTCCAATTTAGATACTTTTTCTTGTCTAATTGCTTTGGCTAGAACATCTAGTATTATGTCAACAGAAATGAAGAAAGTGGTCATCCTTGCCTTATTCCTGATCTTAAAGGAAAAACTTCCAGTTTTTTACCACCAAGAATGCCATTAGTTGTGGGCTTTTCATATATGGCTTTTATTACATTTCTAGATTCCTTTTATTCCTAATTAGTTCAGTATTTTTATATTAATAACTTCATAGATGTGATTTTTAACTTAAAAAGAGAATCAATAATCCAGGTTTTTTCTTTTCTTTTGTTTTGTTTTTGGCTATAGGGCTCGCCAGAGAGAGATACAGAGAGAAGGAAAGTAAGAAATCACTCAACCCTCCAGGAGGAATGGCCATACCACAATCCCTATTCCTTCGGTCTCCTCTTGGAATTTTGGGCACGCACATATACATACCCCGCATAATTTTCAAGCCACTGCATCCAAGACTTGAACTACAAAGTTGGCCATGTGGGATCCAGCACCTTAACCTCACCACCTGCTAGCCCAGTAATCCAGAAGTTTAAATTCAGCAACAGAGAAATTAAAAACAGAAGGATGTTAATCTCCCACAATGAAAACCTTTCGCTGCAATCAAACTTGGTTGAGTACAGTCAAGTGCCACATGTCACCATTTTAGTCAATAGCAGACTGCATATATGACGGTGGTCCCAGGAGATCATAACTGGCTATATTACACTGCTGAGGTATGTAGTGGGCTATACTGCCCAGGTCTGTGTAGAACATTCTATGTGGTTCACATGGTGACAATATCATCTAGCAATGCATTTCTTAGAACTTATCCCAGCTCTAAGTGAAACATGACTATACTATACAAGGTGGCCCTGACTTTATAGCAACAGTACACAGAAAATTGTGCCTGGCTCCTTAGCACTCCTTTTAAGGTTCTTTACTGTTGTCTTTTCAGACTTACCTTTTTCACGTACTTCCTTACATCTTATAATTTTACATAAATACACATATTATGAATGACACAATCCTATCTCACTTTGAGTCTTACAAAATTTTATACTGTTAAGACTAACAAGATGGGGGCCAGCAGGTGGCATGGTGATTAAGGGCACTGGACTCCCACATGGCCAACCGTGGTTACAGTCCCAGACCTGGCAACTTGCTATCTCACTTACTTTCTCACGCTCTCCCCACTACCCCGAGTCAAATTAAAATAAATAAATTTAAATAAAATAATTCTTTTTGAAAATAAAAGCTAACGAGATGTAAGCAGCCTAGTAAAAAAAAAATGACATGGGGTCAGCAAATGGCATGGTACTTAGGGCGCTGGACTCCCACATGGCCAATGGTGGTCTGGCCCCAGATCTAGCAACTTGCTTTCTCATCTTCCCTCTCTATCTCACTCTACCTCTCTCTAGTGTATTTTTAAAATAATAATAATAATGAATCATTTAAATAAATGTTTTCCTTTTTTTTTTGCCTTTTTTTTTTTGGAGAGGTTTTTGCTATAGAGTGTGTACGCTCGCCAGAAAGACAGACAGTGACAGAGAGACAGAAAGCGAGAAATCACCCCTCGGGGGATGGCCACGCCACAATCCCTTCTCCTCCATTCTCCTCTCAGGATCCTGGGCACATACGCATAAGCGCCCAGCATAAGTTTAGACCACCGGGCTCGGGACTCAAACCATGGCCGACTACATGGGAGTCCAGCGACGTAGCCATTACACCAACTACTGGTCCCTAAATAAATGTTTTATAAATGATGATGACCAAAAAGAAAATGGCCTAATTATTTAATATAATAGTGTAACCTTTGTCTTCTACACAAAATATTCTAGTAAGCCTCCAATTCATTAGAAAGAATTCATTTATTAAATTTACTAAAATGTTTGATGAATAAAAGCCAATGCTGATCAAGTTATACCCTTATAAACAGGAAAGGTTAATTTAAAAGGTACTACTTGATCTTGATTTACAAATACTTATGTTCTCTATCTATATGGTAGTCTGGTGGCTGCTGTAATCAGAGAATGACTTTTGGTCTCTATCTCAGTCTAACAATTTCAAGAGACAGGACAGAAATAAAGTTTGTAATAGCACAAGTAGCATACACTAAGTACCGGAAAAGTGGGTTTCCACAGTAAATTCGAGGAAGGCATACTCAGTATTATCTCAGGCAGTAGGAGGAGTTCTGTGGAGGTCAGATTTAGAAAAATATCAACAGCAAGACAGGTTTGTCTCCCAAGTCAAGTGAAGAAGGGAGACCGCCTTCAAGAAGCTCCTTGTGTGTCTAGTTCACTGAACTTTAAATCTCTGCCCGAAGGACGGCCCTTGTCTAGAAAGGCCTTCCCTGACCTCGAGATCTAAGTGGGGATGCAGTTCAGGTGCGTCAGCTCACACTGACCCGTAAGTGCCTTGCCAGTAAGCAGCCAGTTCCAAGAGGACAGGAGCCCAGTCTGTCTAGCTCAGTGCTGCCCATCACTCCTCACCATCTGCCACGGTAGATAATGAATAAGTATCTGCTGAGTGACCTGAAAGCCAGCAATGAGAGGACAGGTCAGAATCTAATGGGAACGCATTAGAAAATGTGGGTAAGAAGAGGGAGCAAAAACAAGGACCAGCCTTTGTAAAAGTTTAACAGAAAAGCTAAGTAAAGTCCAGGGCCAGCAGGTAGCGTGATGGCTAAGGCACTAGACTCTCACATGGCTGACCACAGTTGGAGTGCTGGACCAGGTGGCTTGAAAACCATGCTGGGCACGTGTGCATGCATGCCCCAAATCCCCAGAGGAGAATAAAGAAGAGACTATGACATGGCCATCCCCAATTGGGGAGGGGAGTCTCATTT
Source organism: Tupaia belangeri chinensis (assembly GCF_000334495.1). NCBI lineage: Eukaryota > Metazoa > Chordata > Mammalia > Scandentia > Tupaiidae > Tupaia > Tupaia belangeri. Next base: position 1,468,077 of record NW_006160194.1, on the reverse strand, counting down.
TCATGCTCTCTCTCTTCCCCCCCCCTCTCTCTGGCAAACACATGTACCCTACAACAAAATACTAAAAAAAAAAAAAAAAAAAAAACCCCCCAAAAAAAAAAAAAAAAAAAAAAAAAAAAAAAAAAAAAAAAAGATAAAACCAGAATTCAAAGGAAAAGTAGGGCCAAAAGAATGTTTAAGAAAATGAGGTGGTACTTGAATTTATCCCAAAAAGAAAATTATAACATGGACATACAGAAAAGAGAATGACTGGGCCAGCAGCTGGTGTGGTGGTTAAGGCACTGGATCCCACATAGCCAACTCTGTGGTTCGAGTCCCAGACCTGGCAACCTGAAAATCATAGCAGGCACATGTGCATCCATGCCCAGAATCCCCAGAGGAGAATGGAGGAAAAGGGATTATGGTGTGGCCATGCCCCCAGGGGGTGATGGCTTGGTTTTCCTGTCTCTGTCTCTCTCTCTCTCTCTGATGAGTTCAGACACCCCCTGGCAAAAATTTAAAAAGGAAGAAAGGAAGAAAAGAAAAAGACTAAGCATTTTGGAAGATAGGACCCGTTTAAGCAGAGCTCAAGGGTCAGAAGTAAACATGGCAAGAGTCAGGGGCAGCTGGCCTGGGTCAGACAGATACATCCTGGGATAAGGCAGGGAAAATAGTAGATAAGAAGGGATAATGCAAATCCCCAGAGAAGCTTGAACTGAAACCTGGCTTACGATTCATACCCAATATAGGCAGGTGTTTCTGTTACCATTTCAGGGGGGGAATGTTTAGCAGCAATAAGGTTATTCAGAAGAAAAAGTGGCAAGACTCATTGTAACGTTAGTGTAAAGCGTGGTGGGACACTGCTGTCACGCTAAACCTCCCATCCCTCCTCCTCGCAGCGCTGTACGCCATGTAACTGAAAACCTCCAACTGAAGATAACGAGGCCTGACGTCTGGCGCTGTCTACCATGTCCCTAACAGGAGCCGCAGGATGACCCACTCATCACTCTGATTGTGCCTGACATGCAGGCCCGACGGAAACCTTGTCTAGTTTCCACAGCTCATTTGAAGAAAAAGGCAGCAGAAGAGACATATTACAAAAGGGAAAGTCACTACTGTAGTCCTTTAAGAGAGAACTAAAAAGTGGAAGACCTTTTATGCTGTCGGCTCTTCAGGGGACAAATACTTGAAAAAAAAAAAAACAAAAAACCTATCCAAAAAAGACCATTACACACCAGTACTCGCCTAAATAGGAAGTATAAGTGTTTCATCTGCAGCTCCAAAAGAAAATACTACAATGATTTATAATCTATGATGAATTGTAAGATTTTGTTTTCAACTTTACATATTAAGGCTCTATTTTCTAATAACCTACTACTGTATTATCACTGAGTTTTCAAAGAGACTATAAAGTATATTTTAAAGTTATCCATTTGAGTGTCCAAAACGTTCTCCTCTAACATTTGTTAGAGAATTTCATACTCATACGTGCTTGATTATGAAATTCTAACTAGTATTTTGCAAGAAAGAAACCAAAATACAGATTGTAACATTTGTTAAATGCTTCACACATGACCGCTATCAGCATGCTTTGCCTATGTTGCTCAATTCCTTTCTCAGAATGTATTATTTTGCAAGTAGTCAAATCCGATCTATTTTTCCTGTTTTCATTAGAGGGGACAGTGACCTGGCTTCTAAATGGCCTGAAAGTTAAGCTGAAGAATAAAAGCAACATGGTTATTTTTAGAGCTCTACAGGCATAAAAATACAGCACTAAACTGTGACCTGCAGCTACGCACAGCAAAGCACCACATCATGCGACAGCCTTCACTTGAGCGAGGAGCGCGCCTGTGTGCTCCAGAAGACAGTTCAGCTCATTACCAAAGACATGTCGGGATGCATTTACGACCAGCACCCATAGCTGCCGGCATCGCTTTCAAAGAGACTGAACTACATTCAAAAGGTGGACCATTATATAATCTGTGAAGATGGAATAGTAAGTTATTTTTGTCATCTCCTCTAGATACTTACAAGGTGAATTAACGAGCATGCTCTCCAAAGGAAGACATTGCTAGCGTGGAGAGTTACTTATTTCAAACATAGTTTCTGGGGGGTAAGTAAGGAGGCTCACTCCCTCAACAGAGGACACATCCAGGGGAACGAGAATGCCCCAGTGAGACACAGCTTCGTCACCCATTCGGGGGAAACGTCTCTGGCAACACCATCACTAGCAGACCCATCAACTTAACAGGTAAGCTTTAAGCTTTTTCTGTTCCAAGCATAAATCAAAAGTGTGTTTAGAGAAAACACTTTTCCATACGTTAATATTTTAAAACCTCCTAAGAACTTCAATTAGCAAGTATTAGTTTTATTTTCAGAAATTGCTCTGTCTGTAGATCATGTCTGACTTTGTACATTTAATTTCTGCTTCACTACATAAAGTATTTTCAAAGCTTGGTTTTTGACACTGACCTAGTTAGAAACTAAAAGACTTTAATCCATGTACTAATCTTGTTTGGACTGGCATATCTAACCATTGGAAAATTCATGCACTTTTCTGGCAAATTTACTGTGAAGGAACAAATATTTGATCATCAGGACCATAACATTTTATGCAAATAAACAAATGAGAATATTTCTATAGGCTAAAAATGCCACTTTTTGGCTGGATGAAATGGCTAAAAACTGATTCCTACAAATCCCCACACTACCCGGGCTCAGACGTGGCCACAAAGACACTGCTTCGGGAACTGAAGTGGCACCTCCAGGAGAGGGAGAGGTTAGCAGAGGAGATTGAAAATGAACAAAAAGTGAAGAAGACAGGTGCGGACTACACCTGGCTGAGGAACTACCAGAATCCCCACACGACCATCCCCGCTACTGAACAAAGACAACTTGAAGTTCTCTGCTCCCAAGTTCAACCTTGCCACACGGGAACTATTCTCAGCAGGTAAAAACTGTCCTCTTGTGATTCCCGCTGCTGCCCAGTCTAAGTTCCTTGGAGAGTGGGCTGGAAACTGCATCCCACCATGTGAGGGCTTTAATCACATATATCGAATGTCCAGCTCCCAGAATCTCTAGGAATAGGCTGGGCAAAAAAAAAAAAAAAGAAAAAAGAAAGAAAGAAAGAAAGAAAGAAAGAAAGAAAGAAAGAAAGAAAGAAAGAAAGAAAGAAAGAAAGAAAGAATCAATCTGTTGATATCTTACTGGTAGGAAAGCATTTTAAATTACATTCAAAATTCCTTCCCTCGAAGCATAATTTTAAAGCCATGTACAGATCACTCGGAGGTGGGTAGTTAGTAGATGAGTACATCATTACACTGCACGATAGAGACCAAAGGATAGGACAAAAGAAACCCTGTAAACTGATTCTTCTCTGCCTCATTCCATCTAGATTTCGAGAAGTCCTGGCAGAAAACGATGTGTTACCATGGGAAATCGTCTACATCTTCAAGCAAGTTCTCAAAGACTTCCTGAGTCGTACCGAGGAAGGCGGCGAGCAGGAGGACCTGGAGGACTCTCGGAGCACGGACTGTCCTGTGACTTCCGCCACCGCAGGTGAAAGCTCAGCGGGCCCCCACAAAGATGAGATACCCACGATTTCCAGTTATGTGGACAAGAACACCAGGAACAGGCTCCCCACACTCTCACACAGGATCTGGGACCTCCCCTACTACTACCCATCCAGCTAAGCTGCTCGTGACCAGGAGTTTTCACGGCCACCCTAGAACCAGACGCTAACTAGGAATGCCAACGAAAGGGACATGACCAAGTGTCTGTTACAAAGTCAGAAGCCGAGGTTCCTGTGGAGATGGCCTGTGTGTCAAAGTGTCCCTCTAACCCCTAAACACGTAGTGTTTTCAATGGACGGTACGCTTTTAACTGCAGTGTTTCCCAGATACTCTGAACAAAGTTTGAAGTATTTTCTTATATCTCAAACGCATCTCACCAGAACTAAGGCCATTTTATTCAGGATGAAGTTTAACAGACTGTGTATAAAATTTAGACATTAACTTTGACTCTTACTCTGAAAGGACCATGTGTAGAATAAAACGATTAATGTGATTTAACGTTCACAATATAATACCAAAATGAAACAAACGTGTGGTGGTCATTCTCAGCAGGGACCAGGACAGGCTGTGAGGGACAGTGAGCGAGGACACAGCGTGGGCTGAAAGCAAAGCCACGCTCCGGCCCACACTCGGCTCACTCCCACCTCACACGCAAGGCAAGTCCAACCATGGGCCTGGACCTAGCAGGAAACGGCCGCCAGGCGTGTCAGCTCTGTGCTGCTACTCTGCAAGAGACATTCATGACACAACACAGAAACGCGTCCATTTATAAAGTTCAGCATTTCTTAACTTCATTAACCGTAGGAAACTATGCATTAGTCTGATCTGTTTTGATAAAGTGCTAAAATCTATCTTTAGCATTCCTAAAATTATGCCCAAGGAATTTACTTCTATAACTTTATATTTGGAGATTTATGGGTTTTGTCATCTAAAAAGAAAAGAAAAAAAAAATTGGGGACCAGCAGGTGGCACAGAGGTTAAGGAGGCTGGATGCCACGTGACCAACTAAGCGATTCGGGCTGACCCGGCAGCTTGAAAAACAGGTGTGTATGCATGCCCAGAATCCCAAGAGGAGAATGGAGGAGAGAATGCGGTGCAGTGCATGTTCCTCAGGGGCGATTTCTCACTTTCTCACCACCCCCCCTCTGGCTAGTGCATGCACCTAAAGCAAGCATGAAAAAATTTTAAGATATACACTCAAAAAAAAGGGGGGGAAGGCCCTGTAGCACAGCAGTTAAATGCTATGCATAAGGAGCTGGATCCCACATGGCCAACTGCAGTTCAAAACTTGTTCCAGGTAGGTTGAAAAACACTCCAGGCAAGTGTGTATGTATGTTTGGGGGGGGCGGATGAGGGCAGGACCCTGATCTGACAAACACATGGAAGAAAAAGGATTGCAGCATGACTATGCCATGCCCCCACTTGGGGGTGCTTTCTCTGACAAGTACAGGCACCTTCTGACAATGGGGCCAGAAGTGGTGTACTGGTTAAGGTGCTAGACTCCCACATGGCCAACTATGGTTCAAGTCCCAGACCTGATGGCTTGAAAATCATGCCAGGTGCATGCACATGCATGCCCAAAATCCCAAGAGAATGGAGAAGAGACTGCAGCAGGGCCAGCCCCAGGGCATCCTTTCTCACTCCCCCCCCCCCTCCATTTCTCTCTGGTGAGCACACACACCCTACATCAAATGAAAAAATAAATTCATAAATGCTTACAGTAATTAAAAAAGGTGTAGTTATATCATTCCACTATCCCAGGATGAAAATCAATCCCATGCCAGTCTAGGTCACAAACCGTACAGTTAATTTTACAACCAGACAAACTGGGTTTTCTTTTGGGAGAGGGTTTTTTTTTTTTTTTTTTGTGAGGGGTTTTCTTTATCGG
>NW_006160194.1:1444840-1462621 GCF_000334495.1 Tupaia belangeri chinensis | reverse complement strand
AGTAGAGACAGAAAGCAAGAAATCACCCCCCAGGGGGGATGGCCACGCCGCAATCCCTTCTTCATTCTCCTCTCGGGATCTTGGGCACGCACGCACACGCGCCTGGCGTGAGTTTTAAGCCACCGGGTCCGGGACACAAACCGCGGTTGACTACGTGGGAGTCCAGCGACATAGCCATTACGCTAACTGCTGGTTCCCTTGGGAGAGGTTTTTGCTACAGGGCACGAGCGCTCACCAGAAAGACAGAGAGAGACAGAAAGCGAGAAATCACCCCTGGGGGATGGCCACACCACAATCCCTTCTCCTCCATTCTCCTCTCAGGATCTTGGGCGTACACACACCCAGTCTGAGTTTAAGGCACCAGGTCTGGGACTCGAACCGCGGTCGGCTACATGGGAGTCCAGCAACATAGCAATTATGCCAACTGCTGGCCCCTTACAACCAGACTTTTAAGGAGAATGGAAAAATACACTCAGTTTTGCATTTCTATCTCTCACGCTGCTTTTGGCAATAACCAAATAATCATTTCTATGAGAATATTGGCATATGTAACTTAAAACTATAGCTACTTCTGAAGAAAACCTATAAGTCAAATAGAAATTTAACATAGATAATTTTCTGAACATTAATAATATTAATGTTGTGGGGCCAGCAGGTGGCACGTGGTAGTTAAAGGTGCTGGACTCCCACATGGCCGACCAAGGTTCAAGTCCTGGTCCTGGACCTGGTGACTTGCTTTCTCACTTTCTTTCTGTCTCTCTCTCCAAATTAAAAAATAAAGCTAAATAAAATAATTATTAAAAAATAATATTATTGGGAACCAGCAGTAATTTTTCGCAATGGCTATGTCGCTGGACTCCCACGTAGTCAACCGCAGTTCGCGTCCCGGACCCAGTGGCTTAAAACTCACGCCAGGCGCGTGTGCGCCCAAGATCCTGAGAGGAGAATGGAGGAGAAGGGATTGTGGCGTGGTCATCTCCCCTAGGGGGTGATTTCTCGCTTCTGTCTCTATGTCTCTGTCTGTCTGTCTGGCAAGCACACGCGCCCTATAGTGAAAACCTCTCCAAAATAATAATAATAATAATATTATTAATGTTGCTATAGGGTGAACATGCTTGCTTACAGGGGGTAGGACAAGGGGCAGAGAGAGCAAGCGAAAATGAGAAAGCACCACCCCACGGGGTTGGTCACATTGTAATCCCCTTATCCTCCACTTCTCCCTTCAGGATTTTAGGCACACACATACACACATGCACCTGGCACATTTTTCAAGCCACCAGTTGGGACTCAAACCGTGCAACGGCCATGCAGAATCCAGTGCATTAGTCTCCACACTGCTGACTGGCCCAACACTAGACTGTTCATAATACCTAAAGCTGTCAAGGGAATCTGGGTCGAAAAAATATAAAGGGAGGTACAGATGGAAGCGGGGCTACTGAGAATATTTCAGCTGTGCGTTTCATGAGGGGAAACAGTTCCAGTAAATGGATCCACGGGAGAGCGCCCTGCACGGCACTTACCACGTAACAGGCTCTTAAACGCTGGCGCTCCTACTGGTCCACTCCGCTAGCAGGCCCGGAGGGGTTCTGTGCACACCAGGCACTGTGCTAAGCACTGGGTCACGTCCTCCTTTTTATTATTTTTGATAGCTTTTCTTTTGCTATAAGGTGTCTGTGCTCACCAGAGAAAAGACAGAAAGCAAGAAATCACCCCCCTGGGGGGATGGCCACACCACAATCCCCTCGTCCATTCTCCTCTTGGGATTTTGGGCACATTGCACACGCACCAGGCATGTTTTAAACCACCAGGTCCAGCATTCAAACCGTGGTCTCCTATGTGGGAGTCCAATGAAGTAACCATTATGCCATCTGCTGGTCTCTGATAACCCGCGTCCTCTTTTAATCTACCCATGTGAAGCAGGCATATTGTCCCCATGTGACGAATGAAGAGCCTCAGATATGTCAGTGGCTTGCCCAGCACACTAGGGTTCACATCCACCTCCCATAACCTGCCCCAATTTACCGTCTAAGTGCCAATTCCTACTTGACACCTGCTCTTAGAAGCTCACAGGCAACTTAAAAGTCAACATGTTAAAAGTCAAAGAGTTTGGATTATTTTCTAAAAGAAGGAAAAAACGCCTAAAAAAGGAACCAGCCAGGGACCAGCAGTTAGCGTAATGGCTATGTCGCTGGACTCCCACGTAGTCTACTGTGGTTCGAGTCCCAGACCCGGTGGCTTAAAACTCACGCTGGGCGCGTGTGCGTGCATGCCCAAGATCCCGAGAGGAGAATGGAGGAGAAGGGACTACGGTGTGGCCATCCCCCCTGGGGGGTGATTTCTCGCTTTCTGTCTCTCCGTCTCTCTCTGTCTGTCTGGCGAGCGCAAGCACCCTATAGCAAAAACCTCTCCAAAAAAAAAAAAAAAAAGGAACCAGCCAGTACACACGCACTTAAAAACCAGCCAATACGCATGTATACATACGTGCACTCCAAGTTAACTCTATAAACAGCCAATACGCATGTATACATACGTGCACTCCAAGTTAACTCTATAAACACCTTATCAACCACTGTTTCCTGGCTCAGCAGTGACCATGCTACCCGCCCATCCTGTTGTACAAACCACTGACAGAAATGAGAATCATTCTGGTCCCCGCGGGAGGGGGAGTGTCAGAGCTAGTCACAAGCAAGTACCAAGGTAACTGGCAGAGCAGTCTCTGCTTAGCACAAACGAGACACGGGGCACGGGTAAGTGCTTGGAGAAGGAAAAAAGACTTAAATGGTCGAGAGGGGGGCCAGCAGGTGGCATAATGCTTAAAGTGCTGGAATCCCACGTGGCCGATCAAGGTTCAAGTACCAGACCCAGTCGCTTGAAAATCACACTGGGCATGTCTGCATGCGTGCCCTAAACCCTAGAGACAAGACTGTGACGTGGCCATCCCCCTCCCCCCCGCCCCTGTGATTTCTCACTTTCCCTCTCTCTCTCTGGTGAGTGCACACAACTTATGCCAAAAACACTTAAAAAATAAATAAACGGTCAAGAGAGACTAGCAAAGAGGTGGAGCGAGGATTCTCTAGCTACAGCGGTCATATGAAATTTCTCGAGACCGTACAGCTGTGCAAGGTCCTGAGTGAGGAAAGGAGCCTGTCACAGGAAGACATGGGGAGGGAAAGGAAAGCGGAAGTGCTCCATCCAGCAGAGAATGCAAACGCAGAAGCCGCAGCGAATGAGCTGGGTACCCTCAAGACAAGGAAAAAACGCCAATGCGGCAGATGCAGGAAAAGACAGTACAGACCGGGCAGTGCCAGATGGAGGGCTGCTCGGCAAGCCCCAACAGTGGGTCTGCACTTCGTTCTAACAGAAGAGAGCCATCCTCACGCTCAAGGCACCTGTAGTGGGAGTGCTGACTCAGGCAACGGTTCATTCAACAAACATTAACTGAACATCTACCTAAGCCAGGCATTGCTCTAGGTGCTCAAATAGATCGTCGGGGCAAGGACAGCACGCCCAGGACGCTAAAAATACAAGGCTTCCGTAATAATCCAAACAAGGGGTGACCGCTGGGCTACAGTGGGGACAGTCCGAGCAGTGAGAAGCATTCTTACTCTGGAAATATTTTATGGTGCAGTTGCCAGGATACTGTTTTTTGTTTTTGCCATAAGGCATATGCCCTTACCAGAGAGATACAGTGGGAGGGAAAGTGAGAAATCATCTCCCGGGGGAATGGCCACACTGCAATCCCTTTTCCATTCTCCTCCTGGGATTATGAGCACACAAGCACATGCACCTGGTGCAGATTTTCAGCCTCCAGGTCCAAGACACAAACTATGGTCCGCCATGTGGGAGTCCAATGCCTTCACCACCGTACCACCTGCTGGTCCTGATTTTTATTAGATAGCCTGATTGTGTACCTACGTACACACTCGCACACACCCCTTAAGGAAATCAGCCATGGCCAGAGGAATATGGCAGATTTCATAATTCATCTACTGTAAGGGAAGAGAAGCAAACCCTTATCGGGTCTAGACTAAGGATGTGGCGTACGGTAGATAGCAATAATCAAGACCTGCTAAGGCGGTTCATTCATTCAGATATCTGGGCTCCTACTCTGTGTCGGGTACTACACTCAGAGGTGACCGACCTTCTGTATCCTCAGTAAGATCTCATGCGAGCGTTCCAGTCCATTCGGTTACTAGTAACAGAAAACACCTGAGTCTGGGTAGCTCAAGCGAATATAGGTTTATTCAATGCAGGCTGGTTACGTTCAGGTTCAAGGTCCCACTGTCCAGCAAGGCCCCGCGACCATGAAGGGTATCATGTCACGAGAGAACAGGAGCACGTCTGTGCATACTCACCCATCCAGCAGTCAATCACAGGGCCCACTCCCAGAGTGCCTAAGGGAGCTATTAAGTTTCCTCCTCATACCATTGAACCATCTCAACATGTGATTTGGGGGGTGGGAGGGGAGGTACATTCAAAGATAGCAGCAGGGAAAAAACAACACATAAAATAACTCCCATGAAAGTATCGGAGATGACAGGCCAACAGGTGGTGTAGTTGGTAAGGCACTGGACTCCCACACGGTCAACTGCAGTTCGAGTCCTGGATCCAGAGGCTTGAAATTCATGCCGGGGGCACATGTGTGCATGCCCAAAATCCCAAGAGGAGAATGGAAAAGCGAATACAGCATGGCCAACCCCCCAAGGGGGGTGACTTCTCACACACCCTATGGTAACCTTTAAAAAACAACAACAACAACACTACTCAGACAGGAGCAGGGCTTAATAAACAGCTGTTTGTTAAAGTGAACGCACTGATCTGGTTTCCTCTGCCCCTCCAGCAGCTTCTCCATCTCCCCTGCCCATTTCATCATAACAACTTCTAGACCTTCAAGCGGCCCAGGCTTGAGCCCTTTGACTTCTGCTACACTGCTCCCAGACTCTAGCACCTACGGTCCTACAGATGACTGTCAACAGACCTTTCCCTGATGTCCCTGTTTCTGCCGTGGGCCCCTTTCAATCCACTCAATACAGCAGCAGTTCTGTTAGAGCCAGAAGTCATATCATGTCACAGCTCTATTCACAACCCCATTACCGGGCCAGCAGGTGGCATAATGGTTAAGGTGCTGGACTCTCACAAGGCGGACCATGTCCGGATCCCGGACCCAGCAGTTTGAAACTCATACTAGGTACACGTACATGCGTACCAAAAAATAATCCATAGAGAATGGAGGAGAAGGGAATGCAGCATGGCCGTCCTTCCTGCGGGGTGACTTCTCATTTTCTGTCTGTCTCTGCAGCAAGTGCATGTGCCCTATAGCAAAACTCTCTTAAAAAATAAAAACACCCACAGCCTCATCCAGAGCTCCCTCAGACAAAGCAACAGAGTTATACAACTAGACAGACAGCTCTGGACCCCATGCTACCTCTCTAATCTCATCTCTTACCTCTCATTCAGTCATTTCACTCCAGCTGCACGGAGAAGATACAGAAAAGGTACTCCAGTAGTTGTTAGTGATGGGAAAATTACCTAGTAAACTACTACGCAAAAAGATCTTTTAAAAACATGGACTTTGGGCCAGCCCCACAGCCTGGTGGTTAACAAGCTGGATTCCACATGACCAACCTCAGCATGGCTTGAAAAACGAGCCAGCTGCATGTGTGTGCATGACCAAAACCCCAACAGCATGGAGAAATGGAAAAGAGGGAACTGGTGTGGCCTTGCTACCCAAAAGCGCTCTCCCTTTTGTGAGCCCACATACCCTCCAGTCATTTAATAACATCATGGGCTTTACATGTGAATAAAAAATAAGGATCTGGGCCAGCCAGTGGCGTGGTTGTTAAGGTGGCTGTATCCAACAGAGCCAACTGCACAGTTTGAGTTCTGGATCTGGCAAACCAAAAAACACATCAGGAGCACGTGCATGCCCAAAATCCCAAAAGGAGAATCGAGGGGATGGGATTGCAGCATGGCCACCCTCCCTACAGAGGTGATTCCTAGCTTTCTGTCTCTCTGGCCCATGCATGTGCCCTATAGCAAAAATCTCTCCTAAAAAAATAATCAGGACCAACGGGTGGCATGATGGTTGGAGTGCTGGACTCCTACAGAGTCAGCCATCGTTCAAGTCTTGGACCTGGCTGCTTGAAACTCATGCCAGGTGCACATGCATGCATGCCAAAATCTTGAGAGAAGACAGAAGGACAGGGGACTGCCGCATGGCCATCCCCCCACGGGGTGATTTGTCACTTACTACTCTCTGTCTCTCAGGCAAGTGCAAAAATCTCTCCCAGAAAAAAGGAGTAAATAGGAATCCTTGGAAGATAAAAGAAACATACACTAATATCCATGCAACGCCTAAATACCTAAAGGCAACAAGAGAAAAGACACACACACACACACACACACACTAAGCTTCTAAGTCAAACAATACATTTTATAACAGATATGAGGGCTAGGCCAAAGTAAATTTCTCAACTTCTCTGATCTATGACTTCCTCAAATATATCAATAAAATAAAACTTCAATATCTGTTAGAAGAACTGGGGCTTCTTGTGTTGCCTGTGTCACTTGAAACAATGCCCCAGTACATTACGTGTTCAACTTACAGTAAAAGCACCAAGAGGAAACACTGAAATGAAGAAAAGGGAAACACACACACACAATTCATCCCTTTGTCCATTCATCGGTTGGTGGACATTTGACTGGATTCCACATCTTACTACGGTAACTAGTGCTTGAATGCATATGGGAGTGCAGTGGGCAGCTGGACAAGGAGACTAAAATATGTCTACTGTGTGACCTGGCAATCCCACTTCTGTAACTTTCTCTTAAGGACAGAGTCAGTTGTACTGCAAAAACTTATGTACAGGAGGATCCAACAAGCAGTTAACGTCCAGGGCAAAACTCAACCATGGGAAACGAGCTGGTTAATAAACACCGGAGTTTTCTCGGTCCTCGCAGGATGTTTCTGGCTAGACTGTGTATGACAGCACAGTCCAACTCACCTGTCCCTTGTGGGGCAGATGTCTTGGGTCCTCAGAAACACTGAACATTCATGGTCTCCTGTTCCTTAACTGACTTCTTGGTATTTCTGAATCAAGCCTCCTGAAATCAACTCCCAACTAACTGCTTGTATTCAAACTTTTTTTTTTTTTTTGAGAGGTTTTTGCTATAGGGTGCATGTGCTCACCAGAAAGTGAGAAATCACCCGTCCAGGAGGGATGGTCATGCCGCAATCCCTTCTCCTCCATCCTCTCGGATGGGCACACACGCACATGCCCCGGGCATGAGTGTAAGCCACAGGGTCTGGGACTCAAACTGTAGTCGACTACATGGGAGTCCAGCGACATAGCCATTACACTAACTCCTGGTCCCTGTGTCCAAACTCTTGTCTTGCCATCAGCTTTTGGGGAAACCTGTTTTCAGACATTGTGATTGTGTGTGTGTGTGTGTGTGTGTGTGTGTGTGCGTGTGCGCATGTTTGTGTGTGTAGTAAGCCTAAACCAGTAAGCAATTCATGAGTCCTCACAGCGATTTGTCTCTCTCCCCATGACCCACCTTGCGCAGGAAAACTAATAAAAGATAATAAAAGATAAACTAATAAAAGATAAACCAAAAGTCATTTTTAAATAGTAACTCTACCATGAAGTATGACTTCCCAAAATTATAGGATTTTGGTAATGTTGGATGTGGAATAATTTTGGCATACATGATAAGCACTTTTCCCTTTAAAATTGATTAGATAAGCCTAGCTCAATGTTCCTAATTAAAAATTCACACAGTTTGAGTTCTGGATCTGGCAAACCGAAAAACACATCAGGAGCATATGCATGCCCAAAATCCCAAAAGGAGAGTCAAGGGAATGGGATTGCAGCATGGCCACTCTCTCTACGGAGGTGATTTCTAGCTTTCTGTCTCTCTGGCCCATGCATGTGCCCTATAGCAAAAATCTCTCTTAAAAAAATAAATTATGGGAACCAGCAGTTAGCGTAATGGCTATGTCGCTGGACTCCCACGTAGTCGACCATGGTTCGCGTCCCGGACCTGGTGGCTTAAAACTCACGCCGGGTGCGTGTGCATGCGTGCCCAAGATCCCGAGAGGAGAATGGAGGAGAAGGGATTGTGGCATGACCATCCCCCCTGGGGGGTGATTTCTCGCTTTCTGTCTCTACGTCTCTCTCTGTCTGTTTGGCGAGCGCCCTATAGCGAAAAAACCTCTCAAAAAAAAGAAAAAAGAAAGAAAGAAAGAAAGATAAAAAAAAAAAGATGAAAAAAAAATCATCAGGACCAGCAGGTGGGGCATGGTGGTTAGAGTGCTGGACTCCTACATACTCAGCCATGGTCCCGTACATAGTGGCTTAAACTCACGCTGGGTGCATGTGCGTGCATGCCCAAGATCCTGAGAGAAGAATGGAAGAGAAGGGACTGTGTTGTGTCCATCCCCCTGGGGGTGATTTCTCGCTTTCTGTCTCTCTGTGTCTCTCTGTCTTTCCGGCGAATGCACATGCCCCATAGCAAAAACCTCTCCAAAAAAAGAAAAAAAAAAGTGCTAGATTCCCACATGACCGACCACGGTTTGAGTCTCAGACTTGGCGGCTTGCTTTCTCACTTTCTCTTTCTCTCTCATCAAATCTAAAAAACAAACAAACAAACAAACAAAAACAGAATTAAATAAATAATTCTCTAACAAATTTCTAAGTGTTGTATAATTCATTTAAGTTCATGTAAGAAAAGTGGAGGTCAGCCTGAACAACACACCAGATGCATCTGTGTGCACACCCTCCCAAAATCCTGAGAGGAGAAAGTAGGAGAAGGAGCTGCACTGTGGTCCTCCCTTCTGAGTGCTTCTCACTCCCTCCTCCCATCTCTCTCGTGTGAGCACATGTGTCCTACAGCAAATTATTTTAAAAATAGAAAGAAAGAAGGCAAAAGAAGGGAGGGAGGAAAGAGAAAGCTGGCTGTGAGGAAGGTTCAACACTTTTGAGAATGTTGACTTATATTAAGATCCACCCCCAAAAAATAAGGAATGAGTGAAGTAACCAATAGTTAATGAAAATTTGGAAGTTTGCTATAGTGAAGACAAAGCACACTTTGAGGTATTGAAGAGTCAAAGACACAAAAGTGAGATTTAAGCAAAGAACATCACGAGCCAGGATTTGAAGTGTGCTGCAGACTGAGGAAAGCCCGCCATGGGAAGCACGAAGAAACACGGGGCAGGACGTGGGTGTGAGCAAGGCTCCCAGCCGGGGCCAAGGACCGTGCACTGTGATCCCCGGGAAAGCTGGCGCCGACACCAGAGAACCCTCCAAACACCCGACTGCAACCACTGAACTGTTCCTTTCCACGTGACAAGGTACAGGGACAAATGCACGGGTAGAGGGCTTAATCCACAGGCAACAAGAAGGGCCATCCAGGACCGGGGGAAAGCAGGGAAGGGAAAAGCCCCTGGCAGTGACTGGAAGGAAATACTTTACAAACCGGCCCCGACCAACCAGCAGCGCTCTAACTGCTGACAGCTCAGCAGAGCTTCTTCCAGCGAGAAACGAACTCACACCCTGACTCACACCCGCCCACACACGCTCACGTCACGGAACAGTGCTAACCCAGCTACCTACAACCGCTCACGTCTATTTTCTCTAGTGCTGGCGGTTACTACCCACTAAGCGGACTCAGCGATGCTCTCACAGGCTGGACCTGCCTCGGTGCAGCTCATCTCGCTGAGCAGCGTCCCTACCAGATGTGTCCCCACGGGGATGCTCGGTCTACACACGCCTTCCTCCAGTGTCCACTGCTCCCTCACTGATAGCAACCTCACTCAAGACTTCCTTACTGGAAAGACAGATGGAGCAAGTCTCTGAGCCATCCACCACGTGTCATCTTCGTGGGCTCTCAGTAGGAACCCCAGCTCCACTCCGGGGAACCCTAATGCCCTCCAGCACTGTCTCAACACATCACCCACCACACAGCAGTCTGCAAGGACACAAATTTCTTACTCTCCAGTCCAGGTGGACTTACCGGGAGCCTCTCCCTCGGGTCTCACAAGGCCAAAATCAAGGTGCTAGCTGGACTGTATTCCCTCTCAGCAGCTCATTCAGGTTGGCGGCCAAACTCAGTGCCCTGCAATCGTAGGACCGAGGGACCCATTTCTTCTCTGTCAGCCGGGACCCAGGCTTTCCTCTTAGTTGCCCGCATTCCTTCTCATGTTTTCTGTTAGGACTCCTCTAGCAAATGACATTTCAAATCTCTCAACTCCAGTTGAAGAAAATGCTCTGCTTTTACAAGCTCATGTGACTAGATTGAACTAGATAATGTAGGCAATCTCCCTATTTAGAATTTGTAACTTTAGGGACCAGCAGATGGCGTAATGGTTACACCGCTGGACTCCCAAGTAGTCAAAAGTGGTTTGAGTCCCAGACCCAGTGGCTTAAAACTCAGGCCAGGCACGTGTGCCTGCGTGCTCAAGATCCTGAGAGAGGAATGGAGGAAAAGGGATTGTGGAATGGCCATCCCACCCCGCAGGGGGATGATTTTTCACTTACTTTCTCTGGCGAGCACACATGCATGCCCTAGAGCAAAAATATCTCTAAAAATAAAAAATAAATAAAAGAAAAAGAAACTTAAACTACATTGCACATTCACGGGTTCCAATGGACATCCTTGGGACATCACTCTGCCTAACTCCACCACTTGCTACAGGAAGTCGGGCATATGAACCCAATCCAGGTTTCTTCACCTATAAAACCACGGAAACTGATTAGTTGATAATGCCATCAACCTCAGAGGGCTACAGTGAGGATTAAACAACATCGCTATATTCACTGAATGCCTTTGCCTGCTAAAAGCTAGAGGCTTGGCACAGGATATACATGTTTTTGGAGACCAGGAAGATACCTCTGAAGAATGTCATCTAAACTACCACTATTCAGACTGACATTGTTTGCCTGTCACTAGTTAAGTGCAGAAGTTACGACATTTATGGCAATTCTACTAAATCATTTTGCATATGTTGAATCTAATACTTTTTAGAACGGGAGCTATATTTTGTCTTTTTTCCATCTCACTACTCTGAAAATCACTTTTATTGATTTTATAAAACTCTCAGTGCACACAGGACTGGGAATTTTAGAAACTGGTCTTGAGTAGATTAAATGATACTAAAATCTATACCCTTAGTTTCTGCCAAGGTCAGTAATAGTTTACTTCCGCTATCGCAATGAGTTACTTAAAAGCAATGCCTTTCAGTCCATCACATCCGAGGAGCAAGTAGCAGAGCACTGAGCAGAAGTGGCCTACAGGACCTTCTGTTAGAGTTATCCGAGGAAACACATCAGACAGCACTAGAAACAAGGCGGCCTCTTTAAAGTTGCACCAGGGGGACTCTGTCCCCTCAAGAAAACCAATTTACCAAACATCTCAAGGTTACAGGAGAAAGGATTCTACAAAGGCCTGAGGCAACCCACAAAAACTTGACCCACTGTCTGGGCTTATCGTCAAATGTGGTGCAACCAATAAGCAAGAGTAACTTGAAAAAACAAAAACAAAAACAAACAATTCCTTTCAGCTATAAAAAAAAATTTTAAAAAGAGAGTGTTAAACTTGGCTGAGGGGAGGGAGAGCACAGATATCCCAAGGCAGGGGGAACTTCCGACACCGTCTTCACAGAGGGTGCCTCGCAGGTGTTTCTGCTCACCAGCTCTATGCCTCTTCTAGAAATAAAGGCTGTCCCCTTGCCTTGCCTTTGTATTTCCGCCAAATCCCAGTGAACCAAAGAACTGGTAGTAGCTACTTATGTCAAAAAATAGTGAGAGGAAGAGGATGAATGAACTTGAGCAAATGCAGCATTCACTTTGGCGTTTACCCAAACCACTTGAAAACTATGTCTGTTTACAAACCTACACAAGAATGTCTACACCAGCTTTATTCCTATGAAAACTTGGAAGCAACCAAGTTGTCCCTCAGGAGGTGACTGGAGAAACCATGACACACGCAGGTTATGAAAGGTTAACGAGCAATGTGCTTTCAAGCCAGGAAAAGACAGGAAGGAACCTCAGGTGCACCCTGTTACGTCAAAGACGTCTGAAAGGGCTGCACATGTGCGATTCCAACGCTGTGGATTCTGGAAAAAGCACTGAAAAGATGAGCAGTTGCAGGTGGTGGGGAGGGAGGGATGAGTAAGCGGGGCAGGCGGGGTTCTCGGAGAGGTGAGACTACTCCCTGGGTACACGGCGGTGGACACCAGACGGAGTCGTCCACACACACACTCGGTCTGCGGGCGGGGACGACAGAGGTTCATCAGCTGTGCCCGCGGTACGGCTCGCACACGTTACAACGGGAGCTCTCCTACCTTCTGATCAATTTTTCGCGAAATATCAAAATGCTTTTAAAAAAAATTAGCCCATTAATTTAACAAAAGTGAAAAAAAATCTGAAAGAAAAATATTAAGCAAAACTCTTAGAGGCCCAGCTTCCTGCGAGGAAGCCCGGAACACCTGTGACGCTAAGCTGCTCTGGCAGCAGTCTGGGACTGGCCTGGTGACAAGGTCACGATGGGACCGTCACCCCCAGGGCTGCCAAGAACGGGCACGGACACGCAGGGCACCTCGGGAGGTTCAGGTCTCACCAGCAGCACCTGCTCCCCACAAGCCTGCCGCCCCAGGCCGTGCCCACGTCCTACCTCCCCAGCCCTGGGACTGGCTGGACGGGAGCAGGGGCGGGAGCCGGAACCCCGGCCGGAGCAGGGGCCAGGGCCTGGGCCTCGGGGCTGGCGCCGGGGGCCACATCCTTGCCCTGCGCCTCGTCCCTGGCCGCCTCGGCCGGAAAGGCAGGCGGCAAGCCCAGCAGCTCCACATTCGTCACGGTCTTGCCGATGGTGAACCAGTCGTTGATCTGGTCGAGGGTAAGCTTGCGCAGCATGCTCGAAACCCGAGCCTCCGCCTCAACCGCCGGAGCGCAGCGCGGGAACTGGCAACGGCGGGAAGTACCTGCGCAACGTGCTCGACGTGCTCGACCGTGCCAACGGCCCCGCCCCTGCTCGAGGCCCTCCAATCGGAGCGCACTACGCACAGGAGGCGTGGCTCGGGCTCCGCTGGCGCATGCGGCCTGAGTAGCCTGGCCACGTGAGCCGGCCCCGCCCCGTCCCCTCCCCCTAACCTGCGCAGGGCTTGCCTGGAGCCGCGTCCGGTGGTAGCTGACGGGAAGGCGTGAGGGGTGGCTGCTGGCGTCGAAGGCTGTTCTGCAGGCGTCCCAGAAGCCCCTTGGCCTTGTGGGTGTACCAGGAAATGGCCTCGCGTTACTCTGACCTCTCCATTCCAGGGTTACTCCGTCAGCGGCTCGTGCCTTTCAGAATCCATCTGGACACGTTTACTGAGCACCTGCTGTGTGCCCAACCTGGCTCAGCGCCAGTGGGGAAGGGACTGCAGTGGCAGACCCGGGCGGGGGAGGGGCGTGCAGGGCAAACGGGTAGAGGCACGCCCCTGGCTGCCCTGCCGGGACGACTTGCACCTAACTGGGGGGCTGAAGGAGCAGCTCACGGGAAGCTCCTTGGGGAAAATGATACCTAAGGACACATGAAGGGTAACCAGGACCGAGCGGGAAGGAGGACCTGGAGAGAGGCGCACAGGGGAACGTGGTCCCTGCTGAAGGCCTGAGTGAGGCCTGCAAAGAAGTTGTTCAGGGCCAGGGTATAACCAAACTCAACTCATCTTCCTTCTGCAACCCCTCTCAGGTGGCACTGTCTTACGGCCCGAGCAAAGGTGTGGCAAGTGGCACAGATGCGCAGGTTGTCACCAGAAGTATGGTGGTCAAAACTCCAGACGTCAGGGACTCCAACCAGGCTCCAGAAGAGTGAGCGTGGAGGACAGAACCCTAGAAAAACCCTGAAAGAAGAGCTAGATGGACAAATCCAGCAACAGTATACAAAGGAAGGAAGGCGACCGAATTAGAAGGAAGATGTGCCTGGCGGCTCGCACACCCTCGGTGCCCAGTGCAGGCTCTGGCATGTGTGGGCTCTCAAGAGCCATGTGAATGAATACATCGAGGCGTGCAGGCCGAGCAGTTAGGACCGGAAGATGCCCAGAGTGGCAAACAAGAGTCGAGTGTGAGCACAGCGTGACAGAAGTCAGACTGGGTAGGCCTGAGCTCTCAGTGTGTCAGCTGACCAACGAGCACGCTGCAAAGCCAGCATCCTACTGCGAGTCCCAACTGCACCACTCTCATATCCTGAGCTGATAGCCTGACTTTTCCAAATACTGTAACCTCTGAAAAGTGCTGCCCCAACACACTTTCTGGCAGGAGAGAAGAACTTACAAATAAGAACAAAAGCTATTCATGAACTGAGGCTCTGAGTGTCATTCAACACTGATGGAAAAGTATTGCAACTTATTTTATATGAAGGCTAGGACTTAATTCTAAATCTTGCAAAACGTACTAGGCAAGTCCAGAGCTCACCGAGGCTCGTTTCCCATATGCTGCTTTGCTGTATGCTAGCATCCCTTGCCGATGTTGCAGTGAGCATATTTTTAAGTGAAAAATGCTCTTCTGAAGAGGTTTTATTTCAGACAAACATTTTGTTTTGGGAGTCATTTTCTTTTACCTCTGGGCTACACTTTTGTTCTCGTGAGAATTCGAGTTTTTAACTGCAATCGAAGGACACTTGATGCTGCTTCAGTTGGAAATTTGTTCTCATTTCTAGTAATTGCCGTTTTCCTAACTAAACGGTAGGTAACATTCTACATCAACAAAGGCCAAATAGCTTTGAGCTCCCTTCATTTGATTTGGCAGTTCCTGGTGGAGACTACTCCCTTGTTCCAGCTCTCTTAAGTTCCTGGAGCCAGCAGGTGGTGTGGAGGTTAAGGCACTGGATCCCACATGGCCAACTCTGCAGTTTGGATCCTCGACCTGGCAGTTTGAAAATCAGGCCCAGCATGTGTGCATGTGCGCCCAAAACCCCAAGAAAAGAATGGATGAGAAGGGATTGTGGCATGTCCATCTCCAGGGGCAGGAGGTGGGTGAGTTCTCATTCTCATTCTCTCTCTCGCTCTCTCTGTCTCTCTGGAAAGCACACACACCCAAAACAAAAGGGGGAGGAGTGACTGTTTAACATAAGAATTTCTTATTTAGGTTTTTTGCCATAGGTTTTGTGCACTTGCTGGAAAGGAAAATGATTCAGAGAGAGGGAAAGTGAGAAGTCACCCTCCCCAGGGGGGTGGCCATGCTGCAATCCCTTCTCCTCCATTCTCCTCTTGGGATTTTTGGTATGCACCCACACATGCCTGGTGTGATTTTCAACCTGCCAGATCTGGGACTTGAACTGTGTTTGACCAAGTGGGAGTCCAGGACCTTAACCACTATGCCACCTGCTGGCCCCAACATCGGAAACAAATTTTTAAATAATTACTTAATTTTATTTGTCATTAATATTTTGTGTTGTTGCTGCTGTTGTTTTTGTTTTTTGAGGAGAGGTTTTTGCTATAGGGCACGTGCGCTCATCAGAAAGACAGAGACAGACAGAAAGTGAGAAAGCACCCCCCAGGGGGGATGGCCACGCTGCAATCCCTTCTCCATTCTCCTCTCGGGATCTTGGGCACGCACGCACACGTGCCTGGCGTGAGTTTTAAGCCACTGGGTCTGGGATGCGAACTGCGCTCGACTACGTGGGAGTCCAGCGACATAGCCATTAGGCTAAGTGCTGGTCCCTGTCATTAATATTTTTTAAATAGGTTTGTAGATATCTAGACCAGAGTACGTGGAAAGTCCAACGAATGCATCGAGGTGGACCTTGGTATTTGGGGGAGGTTTTGCATGTTTGCATTCACAGAGTTGCAGATGAAAGGAGAACAAAGATCTGGGAGCACTTATGAATGAAGGTGATGCCTGTAAGGAACACTCTCCATAAAGCAGGAGAAACTGTGCTCAAAGTACTTTTATGTCTTTACTGACCTCCCAAGCTTCAAAATGCAGCATTCTATACTTTGAGTCAATCACTGGGGTGGTCCTTTCCTTGAATATTTATGTTTTTGGTTTTGTTTTGGCTTTGGTTTTTGAAGATGTGTGTTCTTACAGCTCCAGATTTGAAACAAAAGGCACTGAAAATCTGTTGACCCGGTCTCTGTCTTTAGTTTTCTATACTTTTATGATTGCTCAAAGTTATTATTTTCATGTATCTGCCTGCTTGGTTCCTGTTTTAAATCTTTGGCATCACTTTATTTTTCATCACTTTTGGGAAATTCTCAGTCTGCTGTTATTCCTTCAAATATTTCTGCCCCAACTCTCTTGCATTCCCTTCTAAGACTGCAATTACACATGACCAGCTTTGTTTTGTTTTTGCTATAGGTCACATGCACACACCAAAGAGAGACAGAGAGAGGGAAAGTGAAAGATCACCTCCCAGGGAAAAAGGCTATGCTACAACCTCTTCTTCTCCATTCTCCTATCAGGATTTTGGGCATACACGCACATGCACCTGGCATGAATTTCAAGTTGCCAGGTCCAGAACTTGAGCTTCAGTTGCCCATGTAGGAGTCCAGAGCCTTAACCACTACACCATCTGGCCCCATGAAAGGTTTCTTCTAACCTGCCTGATGACTCTTTAACTATCTAATGTTTCTGTTAAACCTAGTTTTCGTTTGGCTCTTTTAAAGTCAGGCAAGTAGTTGTTTTTAATGATTTCCAATTGCCTGGTAAAATCTTCAATGTTGTTTAATTTCCTTAAACATAGCAAGCATTTTTTTAGGTCTATGCCATTTCTTTCATGAGAGAGCACATACATGTGAGGGGAGGAGGGGCACCCTGGACAAGGTCTGTCCCACTGCAATGCCCTTCCCCCCAACCCTCCCGCTAGTGGGGATCTGGGTCATGCATGCCGCCATGTGTTTCATGTCAACTCAGGAGTGAACTGCCCTGTGGCTTCCAGCCTGCGGGCCAGTACACTGTTATCTGTGCCACAGAGGCTGGGCCAAGCACAGTTATTTTTAAACATTCTTTCTTTATTCGTGGCTGAGTGTGTGTGCACAGGTGAGAGTGAAAGAGACGAGCACCTCCACAGGGTCTGATCAAGCCACAATTCCCTTCTTCCAGTCCTCCAGCCAGGTGGGTCTCAGCCTGGCAGGTGCTGGGTGTGTTTCAAGATGAGAAGCAGGGGAGCTGGCTTATATCAAGTAGGGCCTCAGTCAGGAAGCCATGGAGCCAGCTAAGCATGGTTATGTTTATTTTATTTTTTTAGAGGTTTTTATCCTTAGACTGGGTGCGCTCACCAGAGAAAGAGAGAGAGAGAAACAGTGACAGTACGAGAGAAAGTGAGAAATCACCACCACTCCTCTCCTCTCGGGATCTTGGGCACACACGCACATGCGCCTGGCGTGAGTTTAAGCCACCGCATCCAGGACTCAAACCGCGGGTGACTACATGGCCTGCGACTTAGCCATTACGCTAGCTGCTGGTCCCAAGCGTGGTTACTTTTAAACACTGCGTCTGTGGGGTACAGTGTCTGGAGCTCTCACTCCGACCCCCTAAGGCCCTGGCTCGCCAGCCGTCCTTCTTGCCTGCGGCCGCCAGGGGCACTGTGGTGCGCTGGCGCGGCCGAGGAGGCGCTCTGGACTGTGAACTTCACTGCTCCTCCCGCCTTCCCGGCAGGCCCTGCGCGACGCCTGCGCGCTCGCTGACCTTCCCGAGTCGTTGACGGCCGGAATCCAGGTCCTGCGGCGAAGTGAGTGCAGGATCCGGGGCCGGCTGTTGGGGTCCCGGTAGCCCGGACCGTGGTGGTGGTGGTGGGGGGGGGTCGGTGAGC
>NW_006160194.1:1424383-1444810 GCF_000334495.1 Tupaia belangeri chinensis | reverse complement strand
ACCAAGGTCATGACCTTGGTGTCCAGCCCACGGCCGCCTTTCTGCCGCGCCGCCCAGGCAGGGGAGGGGGTGGGAGTGCGCCCGGGGCTGCGCTTCGCTGTGACCAGGTGCGGCGTCCTGGCCCAGGTTCCTTCGCGGCTGGTTGATGGGGCAGCTAGGGTCCAAACCAGGAAAGCGCACCCCGAATGTAGCGCCTCTCCCTGAGCTCAAGCTTCCTCCGTTACACCGTACACATGGCAAGGCCTTGGGAGGGCGACAGGAATTGAAACGAGGTCGAAATCGCGTGGAACTCGTACTGTAGACGCAGCCTGGGGCGCGAGGGTCAAACCTTGCGCGTTGCGGGGCTCGCCCTGACTGGCATACGCCGACACCTTGCGGCCTTAGACGGAGACCCGTCGGTAGACACCTGCCTGGCCTTTGACTAGGACGGGCTTTGGAAGCACCCGGTGCGGGGAAGCCGACACGCAGCTGGGCAGTCTCGGGTGGAAAGGCGGGCTCCGGGCCTGCTCTTGGCTAAATGCTGGGAGCACCTAGCCGGAGGCGGAGGGCGAGTAGCTGGCAGGCACCGTCCCGCGCCGCGGTGGTCCAGGGCGGGGCCAGGCCTCCAGGTGACTGCCGTTTCTGGCCGGCGTGGCAGCAGCCCTTTCTGGCGTCGCCGCCAGCCTTTACTCATTCTTTTCCACAGCAGGCACAGGCTGGGCCCTTTGTCAGTCTCCTGGGGCTCCTGGAGAGCCCTGTGGGACAGCTGAGGTGTCCCTGTCTCACAGGAGAGGACAGAAGCAGATCAGCCAGAGCTGTGCTGCAGCCCAGGGTCCTCTAAACACCCCTCCTCACTTACTGTGCCTGGGGAGGGGGGTCCACAGCAGCATCTGCACTGGCTCCCGGAGGCTGGGCCTTCCAGGGGCTCCTGTGGGTCCTGTTTGAATCCTCGCAGGCACTGTCTCAAGGCAGGTGACTGTTTCTTGGACCCTGTGCAGTCCCAGCATCCCAGTCTGAGGGCAGACCTCCCTGCAAGAAAAGGGACAGGGCCACACCCTGCCAAGTCTCTCACAGGGACTAGCCACGGGGCGTCCCTTGGCCTCAGCGCATCGCCCCTGGGGAAGAGCAGAGTGCTGGGTCTTGGAGCAGGCGCCACGAGCCTGTGGCTTCCAGGTTGCCCAGGAGCCCAGTCCTGCTTGCTGCCATAGGACTGGGCACCTTTCTCCAAGCACTTAGTGAACGCAGTTAAGTTGGGGAGCATTCTCAGGTAAAAGCCAGACCCCACCACAGCCTTCACGGCCTCACACGCCTGACGTGCCTTCCCTCTCGTGGGCCAGCGTGGCACTTTATGTAACAGCATTCGCTGCTCAGCACCGCGCACAGTTCACACCGGCTTCCTCGTCTGCCTCCTTGTCTGCCTCCTCGTCTGCCTGGTGAGCAACCTGGGCAGCTCTAGGTAGCTGTCACAGGAGGTGGCAGCCACCGTGGCCTTCCCACCCCTCCCAGCTCTCCAAGTTCACCTGGCGTTGGGTCTTGGCACATGCGGTACCTCTGCCCGGAAGCCCAGAAGTCCTGGCTCTGGCTTGATTCTCAGCTCCTAGTACAGCGTCCAGCACCCGGTATACGCACAGTTCACATGCAGCCACACAGTCCGCGTGGCGGTGGCTTGAGGGGGGCCGTCTGCCCTTTGAGCAGGCTGGGCTTAGGGAGGAGCTGGTGCTGTGAAGCTGGCAGAGCTGAGGAACGTGGGGACACTGCAGGGAGGGCTGGCTGAGGAACGTGGGGAACACTGCAGGGAGGGCTGGCTCCATGCAGCCGGAGCAGCGCTGTAAGGGGCAGGTTGTGGGGCTGCAGGGGAGGTGAGGACAGCCTAAGCATCTTTTTCTTTTAATTATTATTTATTTAATTTTATTTATTCATTCATTTCTTTTCATTTGACCAGAGAGAGGGAGAGGGAGAGGGAGAAAGGAAGCCATCAGGTCTGGGACTTGAACCGTGGTTGGCCATGTGGGAGTCCAGCACCCTTAACCACAACACCACCTGCTGGTCCCCAGCCTAAGCATCTTCAAGGGAAATGAGAAGTGCTTCGGCCTCATCCTTCCTGGCAGTTACCAGCCTGTTAGGTGGAGGTGACAGAAGTTAGTTTGGGGTTCATAGCAGAGATCAGAAGTGTTGCTGTTCCTTGAGACTTACACATAAAAGTGAAGTTTAAAAGTTCAGAACTTAATGGCTTCCCCAGTCAAATCCATAATTAAAGAGTAACTTTTGTTCATTAAAATGAACTTCTGTCATAACTGGCAGCTCTTACAACACGGCCTCCTCTTCCTGTGTTGTAGGTCCGTATTTGGTAAGAGACTTCACTGCTCAACTGGCCAGTGTGGGCTGAGCTGAGCACTAGTTGCTCTGACCCTGTTCCCTGTCGGTTTTAAATGCCAAGAGCCTTTAACGTGGCAATGAAAGTGTACTAGTTTTCCGTTTAGAGGTTCAAAGAAGGACACGTGACGTGGGGCCCACATTCATACAAAACAGCCTTGGCCGGGGCGGGCGGGGGGAGCGCTCCAGGGTGCACAGAGTGAGAGGTGACAGGGACAGGTTGGACCCGAAGATCTCTCGTGCTGTGGGGAGTAGGTCTGGCACAGGAGGGGTCGCTGTTGGGGAGTCCTGGGAATGGGGGAGGACCTAAATGAGAATCTCTGACCGGTTCACCTTGGCCAAGTAGTCATCTAAACACTTATCATGTCCATTTGCAGATGCTTCAAAGCATTATTAAAAACGTCTGGAATCCCATGAAGCCCTACTATACCCAAGTCTACCAGGAGATCTGGGTAGGAATGGGACTGATGAGCCTCATCGTTTATAAAATCAGGAGTGCCGGTGAGTATGTCTGACTCATTAGAGGTCAGGAGACGGTTATTTTCAGTAAGTCCTAACTCATACTGTGAAGAGACTATGGTTCTGGCCCGCCCACGGTGCAGTGCTTAGGTGCTGTGCGTCGGGAGCCAGAGCCCACGTGGCCAATCAGGTTCGGTCCCAGCCTTGGCCTCCAGTGGCCTGAAAGATGCCGGGCATGAGTGTATCTGTGCCCAAAATCCTAATTGAGGCAGGAGGAGTGGCATGAACATGCCCTATCCATGGGAGCTATCTCTCTGTCTCTTTGGCAAACACTTGTCCCCTTGGGTAATACAAAAAGAAAAGAAAATGTTCTTAACTAGGCATGGACAGCAGAATCGCCTGTGGTCCTTTGTGAAAATGCTGGAGCACGTGTTATCCGCTGTCAAAGGCACATGGGGACAGTTAGGGAAATTTGAAGGAAGCCATGAGGTTGGAGAATTGTGACTTTCTTTAGGTATGAGGGTGGCGTTCTGGGGCATAGCATTAGGATACATGGCGTTTTATTCTGCCATTTCAGCTCTTCAATATTAAAATGTTTTTGTAAATTAAAAAATTATGTTATGAAAAATTTGTTTAAAGTTTTCATAACACAATTCGGAATGAGAAATAACCATTGGTCCTTGGTAAAGCAGAGATAGGCCCAGGTAGGTATGGTTAAGCCTCTGATTAAGAAGACTGGACTGCAGGCTGGCATTTGGAAATGGTGGGGAATCGAGAGCTGGGCACAATCAGAAGGCCCTGGACTGCTCGCAGGTCTGGTAGAAATGTCACCCCTCCATGGCTGTGAGATGCTACCATGGCTCCCAGTGTTCTGAAAGCTGCCCAGAGGGTTTTCACCTGAGCTGCGAAGCTTCCTGGCAGATATGGACGATGGAGGGGATTTTGTGAAGTACTCATATGACCGATCTTTTTCCTTCCTTTCTTTAGACAAAAGAAGTAAAGCTTTGAAAGGTAAGATTTGTGCCCAAAATGGTTGGGGGGATGAGAAACATACCATTTTAGGACGAGGTATGTCGTTGCTCTGGGTTGAAACTGATGTGTGGGTCATTGAATGTGTGCGATGCACTGAAGCCCTTTGGAACGGAGGTTCGTTGTGTCCTCCGGGAGGGTTGTGAGTTCCTGCTTTCTGTGGTCTTAATGTCAGAGACCACTGCCCCGTTCGTGGCGTGAACTCAGCTCATAGGCATAGAAGCCAGTGGGTCCGAGGCGGTGCCCCACACCAGCAGGGAAGCACAGGTGTGCAGGCACACTCCGGTGACCACCCTGAGCTGAGTGCCAGAGCACCAGAGCCCTGCCCCACCGCCACAGCAGAAAAGTCCACACTTGCCCTGGTGGCACATCACCACCGTGCAGCAACAGCGTGTGAGATTACCGTGTGGGGCCAGCCTGGTGGCACGGTCCATAGCAAACTGAGCTGCAGTGCTGGAAACCTCGGGGCCGGCCACTGGTGGCTACCGGGATGGGCGTGGCCAGGGTCCCAAGAAGCAGCAGTGCTGTAGAGGGGTCGCAGCCTGGCGAGACCACCACGGCGTTCCTCTCACCTGGCCTGCGCGTGCTCGCTGTCGTGCGTAAAGCACTTCTGCAGACCTTTTCAGAATCACCTTGAGGCTATGCGTGCCAGGTGTATGTGAACCATAAATGAACTGTGTGTTTCAGCTTGGGTCCTATCCCCAAGATACCTCATTATGTACTCACAAATATTTCCAAATCTGAAAGAATCCAAAGCTTGAAACACTGCTGGTCCCACCATTTCAGGTGAGGGATGTTTAGCTTGTATCTTAAGAAGATGCCCAGTGATGTAGTGATGAAAGGCGGCACCTTGTCAACTCATGCCCTGGTGCCAGACCTGTCTTCACTTCCTTCCCCAATGACAGTGAAGCTAGGGGGTCATTTGAGTTTTGTTTTGTTTTTGTTTTTGTTGTGTGTGTGTGGGGGGGGGTTGCTATAGGGCACATGTGCTCACCAGAAAGACAGAGAGACAGAAAGCGAGAAATCACCCCCACCCCCCGGGGGGATGGCCATGTCGCAGTCCCTTCTCCTCCATTCTCTCGGGATCTTGGGCACCCGTGCACACACGCCCGGCATGAGCTTAAGCCACCAGGTCTGGGACTCCAACCGAAGTCAACTACATGGTAGTCCAGCGACATAGCTGTTAGGCCAACTGCTGGTCCTAGGCGTTTGAGTCTTAAACAGACCCAGGACTGTCTCCCGAGCATGGGGGAAAGATGTTCCCTGCTCGCTCACTTGGCCCTGCAGGTGAGCTGCTGTGTCATTAGCTCACACCCTCAGGCCCTGGACGTTCCAAGCAGAGATACTAAAAATTACCATTTACACTTTGATTTACTGATTCCTATATGAGAAGACTTCAAAAAGTTTGTGGAAATAGGGCTTAAAATGGGCTGGCCCCATGGCCAAGTAGTTACTGAAGCCAGATCCTACATGGCTGACAGCAGTTCGAATCCCAGCCCCAGAGGCATGAAAAACACCTGGACGTGTGTGTGCACACATGTCCCCAATACCAGTAGGAGGGAAGGATGGAGGGGACAGGGTCCCAGCATGACCACAGCCCATTGAAGATGGGGATGCCTTCTCTCTTTCTCTCTCTCACATGCCCTCTGGTAATTTGGGGGTGGGGGATAGAATTAAAGCAGGTTCGTTGGTGCAGAGAAACTTGGAGGTCCATGCATAGTTCTTCATAACGTGCATTGTCCGTGAACTTTCTGGATCCAGCCCTCCCCTTCTGTAATGCACTGCATCCTACCTCCTCTCTAAGCTGTACCTGTATCATCCATCTGTTTCTAAAGGTTCAAGCCCCTCGTCTGGTCACGGTCATCACTAGCCAGCTCTCCTGGAGCGCACACGAGAGGGCACATCGGCCTGCCTGTGAATTGGAGCTCTGCTGGACCTGTCCGCGCCCTTCACCTCGGGGCGTGAATAAATGTCTGCAATGCATCGCTGTCCACACGGGTCCTGCTTTCCATGCGCATCCAGGGCTCCCGCATGCCAGGCCTGCTCCGGCAGGGTGTCCGTGCACAGCGGCTGCACTGGCAGTCGCTCCTGTTGTTGGGCCTCGGGCAGCTGCAGCCCCGAGGAGTGGCGATGGCGTCGCTGTCGGTGCCCCTCAGAAACAGACACGGGGTGCCGCCCAGCCCGTGTTCTCCTTTGGAAAACGGAGATGTTCATTTTGGAGGTTCTAACTTAGGGTTGTTCTGAGGATTAATAGAATGGATATGAAAGCGTTTAAACTGCTTCAGAAATAGCATTCGGTCACTTGGCAAAATTATAAACTGTCAGGAAATCATTTATAAGGCAAAGTACATGATGTATCGGGTCGTCAAAGCAGTCATGCTGCACTTTCTATGCATTTATGTGTCACGACTTTCCCAAGGGCCCAGTAGAAAAGCCCAGTGGTGTTTTCGCTAGCTGCTGCTGTCGGCCAAATGCCGCAGAAGTTTCCTTCTCGGGCAGTAACACACATGCCTGGCATTGCGTGCAGAGGATCCTAACGAGTAGGTGTTGGGGGAGCAGTGGCCGAGGAGCTTCGGGGCTTCACAGTCCCCAGCAGCCCAGCTGTGGGTTGAAGCAGTGGCTGCTGGTCCTCTTGAGAGCTGTTCTCTGTGTCTCTGGCGCTCAGCTTCAGGCCCAGCGGGTGCCGTGTAGTCGCACAGCTCACTGTGGCTCTCACGGGCCTCAGTCCCTCCACTACAGCCGGCATAAGGCCTACCTATCTACCTCACTGACCAGGGAGTCAGTGCTGGGTCGGAGCATCGGGGTCAGGAACCACCTTCCCCTGTTAGCATGTGGGCGGGTCTCACCCGCGGCCAAGCCAGCCCTAAGGTGCGGGATTCACAAACCGCTCCTCTGCACCTGCTCTGGCATCAGCAGTGCAGTCACTGCCTCAGAGGGCCCTGCAGACTCAGCGGCCTCGGGAGCCTAGAAGATCGGGACAGGCTGGGGCATTTTGAGAACTGCTGGCCACGCAGAGAATGGGACCTGGACACCCAGCAGAGCCCTCCTGTCCTTGCTGCGGCAGCTGCTGTCCAGGCACTGCCCCCAGACCCCGGTCTTGGGTTACACATCATAGTGCGCTTAGTCCCAGGGCCAATGCAGCCCTGACGCTGCCACCGATACGGCGGAGGGAGAGCCAGGTGAGCCGTGGCGTCACAGTGAGCATGGCCTGTGTGTCTGTCCCCAAGGGCCGGGCCTATCCCCTTCACTACCTAAGGGTTCCCTCGGTCCCAATTGTCGGGGTAAATGCGGATTCTCTTGTGAGGGATGTTACTGGCATGGGCCAGCTGCCCATACTGTGCCCTCTGCTGAGCCGGGTGGGAGCCCTGGAATGGTATTCGCTAGCCCAGAGCCTGCTTAGGCTGGGAGGGAGAACCCAATCCCTCTGGGCTGTGGGGACACCCAGGTCAGGTACTGATAGTGGCCTGTAGGTGGAGCCAGAGTGCTGCCAGACTCCCAGCTCCCCGAAGGAGAGGACCACAGCCACCTGCCCCTGGGCTGTGCTGCACACCCAGGAAAGGGGACCCTGGTTAAGGAGCACCAACTGGTGCTGGTGGAAGAAAGGCCTGTTCCGGGAACTGCAGAAGCAAAGGGCGCCTGGGCCTCACCCACAGGGAGCAGCCATTGTCAGGAAGGAATTCCAAAGAGGCTTGCCCCAAAGCCCACATGCATCTGCAGAGCAGAGTACCTCAAGGCACCCCAAGGCAGAGAAGATGCCCTTGCCATCCGCACTGGCAAACCTGGGAGAGTGGTTCCCGCAGCACGATGGGCCAGCCCTTCCCCCTGCTTTGCCGTTAACTGAATCCACAGGTGCCCCGTGGGTTCCTGCCGTGACCAACCACGGAGGAAAGGGCTCGGCCATTACAGTTGCCATGGTGGAGGGTACCTGCCTTTCGGTGCACAGGCTGCCCACTTGGGAGAGGCACAGCACGACGCCCGACTGGCTTTGGGCAGGTTGGACCTGCCGCTCTGCAGTCCCTTCAGGAGCTTCCCCGCACCCGCCACGTGGCCATCAGGGATGCCCGGTGATTGCAGTTGCTCTACTTCCAAAGTTTAGAGACCAGAGAGCAGACCGGAACGCGTCCTGGCGGGGCGCCCGGTGGTGCCACAGTGCCGCAGCGGCTTGCCTGCACTGCACCAGGCCTGGGCAGCAGCCCGTGCCCACCCCACAGCCAGCCCTGACAGGCGGACTTGGCACAGCTCCTGCTCAGATGGATCAGTCTCCCAAAGCCATTTCTGGGATATTTAGGAAAATCTGAACATGGGTTGGGTGTTTTGTGATAGCAGAGAGCTGTTCACTTTTCTAGGTTACTCACCACCACAATGATGGTGTTGTCGTCTTTGAAGAAGTGCCTGGTTTGGGATATGCAGCTGCAATTATGTAGGTATGAAGTGGTACCTAGAATGTACTTTAAAACACATGAGCTGGGTCAGCCGGTGGTCCCATGTGGTCGACTGTGCGTACAAGTCCCAGACCTGGGGCTTGAGAAGCACTCCAGGCACACGCGTGTGCATGCCCCAAATCCCTGGGGAGGGGAGGGGATCGCATCGTGGCCATCCCCCCTGAGGAGCGTCCTCCCTCTCCTGAGGGGTGCCCTCCCCCCCCCCCCCCCCCCCCCAGCGAGTGCACACACCCTATAGCAAAATTTCACAAGATAAAAAATAAGACACATCAGCAAATACTAGCCAGTAAAGCAAGCGGGGGCCTGAGTGTCAAGGTTGGCCGAGACGTGCACAGTAGGGGCGTGAGTGCATGGGGGTGTGTGGCACAGCTCTGTGCTGATACATTTTACCTTCTCCCCGAGACCAGCTCTTTCTAACACTAAAGCAAAGAGCAGAAGCCACGCAGTCGAGCCCTAGCTGGTACTGCAGTGGCCACTAGAGAGGCCTCCACACCAGGCGCTGGGCGGTGCGCGAGGCCGAGGCGCCCGGCGGTTGGAGCATCAGACGCTGCGCCTCATCACCGCTGCTCCTCGCGTGAGGCGGGCGGGTGCCAGGTCTGCTGCTAGGACGGAACAGGCTCAGCTTTTGCGTGTGTCCCACCGAAGCATGATTTACCATCGCTCTGAGAGAACATAGGCCCACGTCTAGAGGGACGAGGGTGACATCGTAATACTTTGATTAGGAACAAAATATATTTTAATCAAATTTACAACTCAAAACAGACGTCCCTAACGTAAAATGTCTCTATGCTGTCATCTTGGTCTGCGTTCTCCTTTTCAAAGCTAACACATTTGGGAACCAGCAGTTAGCGTAATGGCTATGTCGCTGGACTCCCACGTAGTCGACCGTGGCTTGTGGCCCGGACCCGGTAGCTTAAAGCTCACGCAGGGCGCGTGTGCGTGCATGCCCAAGATCCCGAGAGGAGAATGGAGAAGGGATCGCGGCGTGACCATCCCCCCTGGGGGGTGATTTCTTGCTTTCTGTCTCTGTCTTTGTCTGTCTGGTGAGCGCACGCGCCCTATAGCAAAAATCTCTCAAAAAAAAAAAAAAAAAAAGCTAACACATTTGAACTTTTCCTGCCATCTCTAAGTATGAAAAATTATTTCATTCCACATTAAAAAGATGAGGTTTTGCGATTTGAAAACATTCACTATCGTGAGCTGAGCATTGTTTGGCTGAGGAAAAGTTGGATTTACACATCGTTTTTGTTTTTAATTTCGCTACAGAGAGCATGTGCTTGCTGGAGAGAGACAGAGACCAAGAGCACAAGGGAAAGCAAGAGAAAGTGAGGAAGCACCCCAGGGGGCATGGCCACGCACAGCCCCTTTTCCTCCAGTCCCCTTTCAGGAGCTGGGGCACACATGCTCACACACCTGGTGTGATTTTTCAAGCCTCAGGGTCCAGGACTTGAACCGCATAACTGGCCATGTGGGATCCATCCCGCTCACCTCCACTGGCTGGCCCATATATATATAGAAAACGGTAAAATAATTTAAAAATGAATTTGAGCATTTTGTAGTTGGGGATCTTAGAAACCTTAAGAAGAGCCCAAGGTTAGGCAGGCCTCTGCTGTGGGCGGTGAGCTCACCCTTCTGAGCGGCACTCCCGGCCCCGCTGGCTGCTAGAAGTAGGGGAGCAGGCTGGGTTTGAGCCAGCAGCCAGCGAGGCAAGCTGCCACCTCGCGCCAGCACCAGACCGTGGATAGGGACTTTCTCATGGCAAGCGATTCAGGTGCCCAGGACGGTTCACCAACCCCACGGACACCTACACTCCAGGGACATCTTCGTGAGGACGGTGGCTCCCAGGCAGGAGGCAGGCAGCCGGCAGCATGGCCCCCGCCACTGCACCCTGCACCGAGCCCTGCTCACCTTCACTGGCCACACTTCCTGAACCCTGCAGGGTGCCTGCTGGGCCGGGAGCAGGGCCCGAGGGGAAGTAAAAGGTGCTGTGCCCACCTCAGTAGAGACCGGGGTCACAGTGTTGGGCTGGGAGAGTAACAAGCAACTGGAGAGCTGAGGAAGGTTGGGAATGGTGAAGTAGGCTCCTGATATTTTAAAAATTACAATAAACATCAAATATGGTGCACAGGGTATTTCTCTGGCTTTATTATGACATGTAAAAAGTTTTCCTATTACTTGTGGTCTCTGACGGTAGATTTACTAACGATTTGATCTTGTGGCAGTTTTTAAAGCCAGTAATGTATGTGACAGGATGACTGTAAGTCGCAGACTTTTTAAAAAGAGATTTGCTATAGAAAACATGCACTTGCCAGAAAGACAGCAAGACAGCAAGAAATCACCCTCCCCCAGGGGATGGCCACACCACAATCCCTTCTCCTCTCCCCCACTCTCCTCTTGGGATTTTGGGCACACATATACATGTGCCCGGTGTGAGTTTTGAAGTCTCTGGATCTGGGACTTGAACCACGGTGGACTACATGGTAGTCCAGCGATGTAACCATTATGCCATCTGCTCCCCACTGACATACTGAAAGCAAGAACCACACAAATGAAGCTCCCTTCAACACATTTTAACAAGCGCCACACGTCTCCGTGCTCCCGCCAGGCTTCAAGTCAGGAACCCCGGGGAAAGCACAGCGCACATTCGCAGCAGTTCATGTAAAAGATTCAGCAGGTGCACAGCCTGGGTCCCCACCCCACCGCCACCTGCCGTCACTCAGTCAGCCTGGATTTGACCCACTGGCACGAGCGCTTGTGTTTGTGTGGCCTCTGGCAAACTCCTTACTGCTGGGGCCTCCACTTTGCAGTCTCTGAACGAGGGAGCTGGACCGAACGGCCTCTGGAACTTCTGGCTCTCTAAGTCTCTAGTTACTAGACTTGTAATGAGCTTAATTCCCATCATCCAAGACTAACTGGGCCATGATGACAGGCTTCTTGTAAATTGCAGATTTGCGTAGGGGTTGTGAATTCATCTCTGTGATAGCAACACAGAACCAGGCGTGCTACAACACGTGCCCAGTCCTGTGACAACATGGAAGCACTCAGGGTTTTTAATGGCTTTCGTTGAACAGGGATTCTAGTTTAAAAATTGTCTCCTTGGAACCAGCAGTTAGCGTAATGGCTATGTCACTGAACTCTCATGTAATCGACTGTGGTTTGATTCTTGGACCCGGCAGCTTAAACTCACACCGGGCACGTGTGCATGCGTGCCCAAGATCCCGAGAGGAGAATGGAGGAGAAGGGATTGCGGCGTGGCCATCCCCCCTGGGGGGTGATTTCTTGCTTTCTATCTCTCTGTCTCTCTCTGCCTTTCTGGCGAGCACACGCGCCCTATAGCAAAAACCTCTCAAAAAAAAAAAAAAAATTGTCTCCTGGCAGGCCAGCACCTGGCCCAGCTGATCTGAAAAGAACAGAGAAGACACACTGTCAAGAGTGACAGCAATGTCATCGCACAGGTCTGACCTACATAGAGAGGGTCATAAGGGGATCTGATGTGCAGAGTTGTGCCTATGAATTCTATAAGTACACAAAATGGACAAATTCCTATAGGCACAAGCTACCAAAGCTCAGTCAAGAAGAAGCAGAGAGCCTGAATAGCCCTCTATTAACAAAAAGAAATTTGTCATTTAAAACTCTTACAAAGAAGGGCCAGCCAGGTGGCACGTGGTTAAGGTGCTGGACCCCACATGGCTGACAGCACAGTTCAAGTTCCAGACCCAGCAGCTTGAAAAACGTGTGTGTGTGTGCATGTGCATGTGTGCCCAAAATCCCAACAGGGGAGTGGTGGAAGAGAAGGGATTGTGGCATGGTCATCCCCCCCAGGAGGGCAAGTTCTCACTTTCTCATTCTCTCTGTGTTTCTTTAGCAAAACTAAAACAAACAAATTGGCAAAGAAAACTCCAGACCTAGGACCAGCAGGTGGTATAATGGTTACATCACTGGACTCCCACGTAGTCAACTACAATTCAAGTCCTGGACCCAGTGGCTTAAACTCATGCCAGGCACGTGTGCATGCATGCCCAAGATCCCGAGAGGAGAATGGAGGAGAAGGGAATGCGGCGTGGCCATCCCTCCGGAGGAGGGTGATTTCTATCTCCCTGTCTCTTTGGGAGTGCACATGCCCTATAACAAAAATCTCTCCCTTTAAAAAACAAAAACAGACAAACCAAAAAAAAACCTCCAGACCTAGATGGCTTCAATGGTACCTACCAAACATTTCAGAGCAAAATAATACCAGTTGTACACAAATTCTTCTTTAATAGGAGGAATAGTCCCTAACTCATTCTATGAGGCCTGCATTATCTTGATAAAAAAGTAGAAAGATAGTGAAGAAAACTATAGGCCAATGTTCCTCATGAATGTGATGAAAAACTTTTTTTTCTGATTTATTGCCAGAGAGCATGTGAACTCACGAGAGAGAGCGAGCGCGAGCGAGCATCCCCTGATGGGGCGTGGTCATGCCACAGTCCCTCTTCCTCCACTTCTCCATCCCCGTCAGGAATTGGGCCACACATCCACACAGCAGCTGGGATTCACATTGCACCATGCGGGGCCTGGGTCCCCATGCACAGCCCTCAGCTGCGACACTGGGGAACCAGCCCTGTGAAAATTCTTAGCACACTTAATAATGAACCCAACAACACACAACAAGGATAATCCATTACGACCAATGGATTTATTCCAGCAATGCAGGGTTGGTTTTGTTAAATTGAAAATGTATCTGTAGAGTTTACCATATTAATAGGATTTTAAAATTAAGACTTTATTATCATTTTGATAGATGCAAAAGTAAAGCACTGAGCAAAATTAAATATCTATTCGTGTTAAAAGCTCTCAGCAAAGTAGGAAAAGAGAGGAACTTCCACTATATTGCACTTTGAAAAACACACAGCTAGAACCAGCAGATGGCATAGTGGTTACGTCGCTGAACTCCCACATAGCCAACCACGGTTCAAGTCCTGGATCCAGAGGCTTGAAACTCAGGCCAGTGCACGTGCATGCGTGGCCAAGATCCTGAGAGGAGAATGGAGGAAAGGGATGTGGCGTGGCCATCCCCCTGGGGGTGATTTCTTGCTTTTTGTCTTCAGTGAGCACACACACCCTACGCAAAAAATCTCTTTATTAAAACACACACACACACACACACATATCCTACACTATGGTGAAAGATTGAATACCTTCCATTTATAATGAGGAACAAAGTAAGAATATCTGTTCTGACCATTCAGTTGTACTGGAGTCATAACCATTGACATAAAGCAAGAAAAGCATATAAACAGCCAGCAGGTGGCATTGTGGTCACAGTGCTGGATCCCACATGGCCGGCTCCACAGTTCAAGTCCCAGACCTAATGGCTTGAAAAATAGGTGGGACACACATGCGTGCATGCCCAAAATCCCAACAGAAGATGGAAAAGAGACTGTGGCACGGCCATCCCCCAGGGTGATTGCTCGCTTTCTCTCTGTCTCTATCCAGTGAGTGTATGCACCCTGTAGAAAACGTTTAAATAATAATGAACAAATAAAATGGTTTTTTCACAATAACACACTTTCCATGAAATTTTTGAAGACCTCTCTTATTCATTGGTTGACTCAGAACAGAATTCACGTAAGACTGCTCTGGAGGCTCAGCGTGCCGGGAGCACGGCGGGCTACACTGGGCCCGTCTGGAACACTTGGGGCTCCTAGGTGAGCTCTCCCGAGGCCTGTTCAGGAGAGCATTATCCCCAACATGCCCAGAGGAAGGGGTGGGGAGGTGGTGTTGAGAGTCGTGCCCGCTGGAGAGACGGTGGCACGCGCACTGGCATGGTCGAGGCTCCGAGTCCTGCTGGAGACGAAGCTAGGTTCTCCAGATGTACGTCCCCTCGGGGCGTTCTTCCTGGGACTGGGGCTGCTGGTCCCAGTCCGGCAGTCTCTGAGCGGCCCTCCATTTGAGCAGAGCCTGTGTGGCGACCCTCTTGCCTTGAGCACAGGCTCTGCTCCAAGAGGGCCCAGACAAAACCCGCCCTCCCGTGCGCCTGCCATGGGCCACACGCTTGCACAAGCCTTTCTGGTGTCCCGAGCGCACTACACCTCCTTCTTGGTTGAAAGAAGAATTTCAAAGATGTTTCCACCCTGGTTTAAAGAGCTGGGGCGGGGTGGTGCTGGATACTGTGGCTGACCCCAGAGCCCTGGGCCTCACAGCCCCCCAGTGCCCTTCTGGTTTTGCCGGCTTCCTGTGACAGTCCCTCCAACACGGCTCCAGAGGGCTCACCCAGGGCACAACCAGGAATGCTGGGGCTGGTGCCGACTAGCTCCTGCTTCCAATCATTCAAGGCCTGTCCCCCTCCTACCCAGGCGCCCCCGGCAGCCCACCCTACACTTCCAGGCGCTTTTCAGATGAGCGTCGGGAAAACGCAAGGCAGAGTGCTACCGCGTGCCTACCCACCACCCGCTAGCTAGCCATCACCTGCTTGTGGCTTTGGGAAAACAACTTGTGGCTTGGGAACATCAGCATGGCCTGCCAACGTCCCCAAGTATCCTGGAGCCTGGAAGGAGGCCCTCCACTGGCCCTGCCCCACAAAGAGTCACTGCAGGGACAGCAAGGAGCCGCGCGGAGGATCTGCCAGAGCTCTGG
Source organism: Tupaia belangeri chinensis (assembly GCF_000334495.1). Classification (NCBI taxonomy): domain Eukaryota; kingdom Metazoa; phylum Chordata; class Mammalia; order Scandentia; family Tupaiidae; genus Tupaia; species Tupaia belangeri. The sequence goes on along the minus strand of NW_006160194.1, from coordinate 1,429,913 downwards.
CTCTCCCGCTGCAAACGATCGAGGGGCTCAGCCGGGATGCTTGCCATTCAGCTGCGAGCTTGCTCTCCTTTGAAAGGGCAGAGAGTCTTGTGTCTGCATCTCTTCCCTGGTCTTGAACCCTGGTGGCTTCCAGCAAAACTGGCACCATGGCTTCCCATGCACCCGCCCAGGAGCAGAGTGGATCCACGCCCACTGTGTGCTGGGCACTGCTGGCTGGGCACCTGAGCCAGCCATGTCTGATCTCCAAGGTGGGCTCCCCAGGCAGGCCACTCCGCCTAGGCACTGTGGTCCCCGCCCCCAGCCCACCAACAGGAACCGCCAGGCTCTGCGCCAACCACCCGAAAGCTGCTGGGGGGAGAGTTGTGTCCTTATGTGATGAGGTGGGGCCCCAGTGCTCAGCACGTGGGGTCCCGCGCCTCTGCAGCAGCATCTGGGAACCTGTTGGAAGTGGGTTCTCAGGCCCTGCAGCATCAGCCCCCTGGGGCAAGGTCTGGTGCCCTGCACTTGAAGGAGCCCTCCGGGAAGGCTCTGATGCACGTGCCAGTTCAAGCCCCACTACAGGAAGGCGACCTTTAAAGGAAGCCTGGAGCCTGTAAGGCCATTGGCCCACAGCTCTGCTCAGGCTGGCAGCAGACGAAGCCCCCTTGAGCCCCAGTACAGGTGCCACCCTTGGCTCCAGCTTCTGGCTGCCACAGGGAGAGCAGGACAGAGCTGGGGCCGTGCACCTGACACCTGTCTCCCCATCCTGCCCCTCCCGCCACGGAGAGGAGAGGTCAGCTGGGTGCTCGCCGCACGCCCGGCCTTCAGGGGCTCTCACGGGCGCGTTCCCACCAGGGCCTGGGGCACAGTGTCACCTCGATCCCCTGTGCCTCCCCCATGCTTGACCGGCTCCCAACTGCCCACACGGCTCAGCCAGTCTTGCACATACCATGCCCAACTCCACCCTGCCCTTGCAATTGCCCTGCCCGGGTCAGAGGCAGTGAGGGAACCTGGGAGCAGAATGTGCCCCACATCCACGACATCCACCCTGAACTCCTCTCACTCGAGCCCTCCAGAAGGGCCACTCACGTCAGCTCTGTCAGGACCCTGGATCCCGGGGGAGCCCGAGGAAGATGAGCAGGCCCTGGGCCTCCTGGATCACAGAACTACGGCTGAGCCTGGACACAGAGTGGCCTTGGACATGACAGCTCTCTGCGCCTCTGTGGCCCTCTGGACTCACTCCCAGCAGACGCCTCTTCTCCCTGCACTGCCCTCGACTCATCCCAGCAGAAAGGCCGTCCGATGCTGTGGAGCCCCGTGGCACCTACACGGACCTTGGCCCACATCACCCTCCTCTAAGAAAGTTCTTCCTTTATTTCCAGTCCAAATACCTGGACAGGGGACTCTGACCAACCTGGCTAATCTGCTTGTTTGTTTTAAGACAGGGTCCCGCCATGTCACCGTCCCCTTGTCTTGACTTCTCGGTTAGCTGAGACTCCAGGGGCCATGCACCCAGCTGTTGGGGTGGGCCTGGGACTGACCCCATCCCGCATGGCCTCAGCCTGCCCGGTCCCTCCAGGCTCTAGGTCTCCATTCAGCCTGCGAATGAGAAGGCCTCATGTCAGGTGCCCACCGCGATCCAGTGGTACAACCCGCGGGGACCACAGGGACGATGGTCCTTTCCCACAGCACTGCTCAACACCTCTCTCCATCTGGGCTTTTGGAATTTTGATCTGGGGACTGGCAGGTGGTGTGGTGGCTAAGGCACTGAACTCTCACAAGGCTGACTGTAGTTCGAGTCTCAGAGCAGGGGCTTGTAAATCACACTGGGCATATGTACATGCATGCCCCAAATCCTGAGAAGAGGATGGAGGGGATGGGTTTGTGGCAAGGCCATATCCCCTGGGGGTGATGTCTCACTTTTCCTCTCTCTCTGCGGCGAGCACAAGCACCCTATGACAAAAATCTAAATAAAAAAAAATTGATCTGTAAAGCCCTGATTGTGTGCAGTTTTATTTAATCTTTAAAGGTTGACCTGTCACACCAGACACAACCCCTGGACCCGAAGTCCAGGCTGTGGGCATCGCTGGGCCCTGATGCTGGGAGGCCTGAGCACCTCCTCCCCTCCAGGGGCCCAGGTCCTCCGAGCAGCCAGGGCGGGGACTGAACGGACAGGTTTCCCACTTCGCGGAGGAAAACAACCCTTGGCTAGGCCCCTGGCCTCACGGTCCGCTCCTCACTGCTCTTCAGGCTGAGGGCCATGCTGTGGGTCTCAGGAGGCAAGCCGGAGTCCAGACACACCCCCCCCTTGCGACCCTTGCCCAGCAAGGGGGGCAGTCAATGAACACCCGACCTGACGGGGGGATGCCTTTTCTCCAGAAAATTAGTTCAGGGGAGCTCTGCGGCCTGGGTCGCGTCTCCTGTTAAAGAGTAACTTACACCTCACATTACATTCACATCCCGGGACTCAGTACCCAGGGGAGTGTTTATTTTAGTGGGTGAACAAAGCGCCCTTGTCAGGGGCTCCGCCAGCCAGGTCCTCCTGTGACAGGAGCAGGGCACGAGCTGCCAGGCGGCCACGGCAGGCGGCTCAGCGCGCGTGCACGGGCTCCAGCTGCGCCAGGGCTGGTCTGAAGGGCCTGGGGGCTGCAGCTTCTCCCCAGGGACCCTCCCTCCCAGAGACCCTCAGGCACCCGTCCTCCCCAACCCCGCAGCAGCTCCACCCTGTGTTTTCTCCCCTTGTCAGGTCCTCCTGGAGGGGACCCCACAGGTTCCCGAACTCACATCCCTGACTGTACCTCCAGGCCTGCCAGGAGGCTTGGCTAAGAGACACCTTTTCCAGGCCCACCCAGTGACCAAATGAAATTCCTGTGAGTGAGAGTCTGGCACATGCACATGTTTTTAAAAGCTCTCGAATTGCTTCAAAGTACTATGGGAAGGAACCAGCAGTTGGCGTAATGGCTATGTCGCTGGACTCCCATGTAGTTGACCGCGGTTTGAGTCCTGACCCGGTGGCTTAAACTCATGCTGGGTGCGTGTGCGTGCGTGCCCAAGATCCCGAGAGGAGAATGGAGGAGAAGGAATTGCGGTGTGGCCATCCCCCTTGGGGGGTGATTTCTCGCTTTCTGTCTCTCTCTCTGTCTCTCTCTGTCTTTCTGGTGAGTGCACGCGCCCTATAGCAAAAACCTCTCCAAAAAAAGGGGAAATAAAAAGTACTACGGGAACAAGTGACAGCGGTGTGAGTGAGAGGAGGTGGGCCAGAGTGCGGGGCTGTCACGACTGTCACTTCCTGGACAGTGGGCTAGGAAGCAGCAATGTTGGACCTTTTCCACGGTGGAAGTTTTTAAATGCTCCCCAGGGATCCTGCCATGCGGCCAGGGTCTGAGGTCTGTGTGCGAGCCCCGAGGGACTGGGGAGCAGGGCCATGTAGGCAGGGTGAGGGCTCGGACGGCACAGGGCGCCCCTGCACCCTCTGCAAGTCTGTTGTCACTCCCGTCTCTCCGCGCTCGGCGTTGTCTGACTCGGGTGAGAGCTGCGGAAGGTAGATCTCAGGGTGTCCCTTTTATGGGTAGGAAACCCGTAGGGCCACAGTGGCCTGTCCGAGCCCCACGACCACAGAGCAAGAGCCTGGCTATGCTGGAACTCAGGGCCAGGTCAGGCCCGATGGGCAGGACGGCTCCTCCCTGGGCCCCCACGTGAATGGCCTGTGTGGAGGAGGCAGGGCCTGCAGGCGGCGCTGCCCTTAGCAGGAAGCACAGGCGGCCTCATGAATTCAGCACCCAGATGGGCCGGCCTGGGGAATCCAGGTCAAGGACGCTGGGCCTGGCCTCCACCCAGGACACGCCTCGCCTCACCCTGCGTGTCTCCCCATCCCACTTCAGGTTGCCCTGGCCTCACCGAGGCCGCCCATCTGGGGAGAATGGGGCAAGGCCGGTGACCTGGCAGTGTCTACTTGTGGGGCTTTGGGTGACTTCCGGCCAGCAGGCGTGCCCGCCTGAGTCAGAAGGAAGCTGCTGGGGAGGCTGGGAGCTGCTCCCCGAGCTCGTCCTCCGCCTGGCCCTGATTGCCACCTTGGCTTTGGCCTTGGTGGGAGGCACTGAGGGTGCACCCTAGGTCTGCCTGGTGGCCTCGCCCTTCCAGCCTGTGCCTGGCCCTGATCCAAGTCCCAGGGGACAGTCACCCAGCAAAGAGGCCACCCCAGTTGGTGAGGACTAATGTCTCCCGTAGGGAATGCGGGCAGCAGGACCTGGGCCCACACCAGGGCCCACCTGGCACAGAATGCAACCAGGGCCAGCCTGGCCACCCCCAGCCCTGGCCAGCTGTGGACGAAGAGCACGTGGCTGGGCAGCATCTGCACAATTCCCGAGTCGCCTTGAGCTGCGACTGGAATTGATGCTCACCCATCACCCCTGCCCCTCTGTCTTCCCCAGATAGCAACCTTCACGCAGATGTTGGCGACCCTGGGCAAGTCATGCCACCCGTCGGAGCCTTAGTTTCCTCCTACACGCAGCGAGGTGATGTTGATGATGGTCTTGGGGCCTCGAGGGCCCTGCAGGCTGCAGGAGCTCTCTATACAGAGCACCGAGCCAGGATGGAAGTGCCCAGAGGGGAAGGCGTGGACATGGCGGCTTGCACAGCCACCCAGGGACTAGAAAACTCACATCCGCACACAGCTGCCACTACCGCTAGATATAGGCGTGTGTGCATGAGTGTGTAACCTGTGGGAGAAGTCTGGCAAAATTTACACCAAAACAAGACAGTGGCTGCACCAGGAAGGGCAAGATTAAAGGCAAAGGGACTTGAACTTTATTGGTAATGCTGTCATTTTTATGAGACTGTGTTCAGGAGTTGCTCTCTGCTTCTAAATAAATAAAAATGTAAAGTAGCACCCTTCCTTCCAGGGTGTGGGGAGAATTACACCCTCCGAGCCTACCGGGGCACAGCCCTCCTGCCCTCACTCCTCCCACCTTCTCTGCGCCTCCGTTTGAGGTCATTCACTCACTCCACAAGCATGTACTGCTGCCTCCTCCGTGCTGCCTTGGGCTGGACTCCGGGTCAGACAAGTCCCGGGTAAGCCCTGGCCTGGAGAGGCTCAAGACCCCGAAGGACACTTCAGGAGGGTCGGACTAGAGGCCACTTCACGCCCAGCAGGGCCAGCCTCAGCCGTGTGTCCTCAGGTCTGGAGATGCCTCGTATCCCTCTCCAAAACAGACACCGGCAGACCAGGAGAACAGCCCGGCCGTGAAACACGCGGCAAGGCCAAGGACAGGGAGTGAGCCTGGCGTCCCAGCATCCAGGGATAGCAGGCCGGTCCCGGCAGCTTTCCAAGCCGGACTGCCCAGCCGCACATTCCCGGGCTTCCCTCAGACCTGGGCCCTGCCCAGTGCCCCCAGGCCCGCTGTGGTGGCCCTCCTGGTCTGACGTACTATCCCCAAGTCTCCCTCTAGGCCGAAACCGCCAGCTGGCCCTCAGCCAGCCAAGGGTGCCATGGGCTTCCCCATCTGCATGGTGCCTTCCCAAGACCTGCTGGTGGGGGGGGGGCAGGCTCCGG
>NW_006160194.1:1417211-1424077 GCF_000334495.1 Tupaia belangeri chinensis | reverse complement strand
CCGCGGCGCACACGGCCAGCTGGCCCTCAGCCAGCCAAGGGTGCCATGGGCTTCCCCATCTGCATGGTGCCTTCCCAAGACCTGCTGGTGGGGAGAGGGCAGCCTCTGGCCAACATGCCAGGCTCCCCAGCTCCCCATGGGCTCTGGTGGGTTCCCTGGATCCGGCCCCCTGAGTCTGGGACAAAGGTGAGTGTGTCAGACCTGGTGGGAGGCAGTACCCTGGAGGACCCCGGGAAAATCAAGTTCCAGGTGTCCCCTCCCAGGGACCACACCTGCTGTCTGTGAGCAGCACACCTGTCTGTCGGGTAGAGCCCTGCAGAGCAGCGTTGTGGGGGGTCTGGGTCTGGGGCTAGGGCAGAGGAGGGGGCTCAGGCAATGGACAGGGGAAGCCCAGGACCAGGGAAGTCCCCCAGCAGGCGGTAGGACACGGGTGTCCAGGTGGGGAGAGAGTGTAGGAACCAGTCCAGAGTCCCCAGCCCTCAGCATTCATGCGGAGCCCACTCGCATGGGAACAGGACAGCCAAAAGACAGCACCCCGACTCCACCAGGGAGGTGCCACGACGGGCAGGCTCAGGCCCGTCACTGAGCGGGTGGGCCAGCAGCCTCCCTTGGGACCTGCCCAGAAGCAGTGGCCTCGCCAGTCAGGCAGGGCCCTTGCCACCTGTCTCTATGACCACGACCAGACCAGGCGTCATTGCAGGTGACCCTCACAGCAGCTCGTGAGGTACCCGAGGTCGTCACCCAACTTTCTGGATGAAGAACCAAAGCTCAGAGCAGATGAGCAGCCTCTCCTAGGACATGAGGCTGGTACTGCGTGGACGAGGCTCAGGCCCACGTCAGTGGTCTAAAGCCAGAACTATGCCGCCCACCCCAAAGCGGTGTCAGCACAGGTGGCCCCATCCTGGCGCTCTGCCACGCCGCCCCCAGTGCTGCCCGTCCCTGCGTGGACCTGCTGCCCAATGGGTTCACACTGTGACCACCACCTCCACCCCACACCCACACTCCTTGCTGCATTAGGGTGGTGGGCGTGTCCACAGAGCAGTCAGCAAGGCGGCAGGGAGACGAGTGAGGTGACCCGTGTTCCTCACGACAAACAAGAGGGTGGCAGTCTGCCTTGCAGTCGGGGCGTAGAGGCCATGGAGGTCGTCCTCAGCAGGCTCTGGCCTGCACTGGCCTCACTACCCAAGTAGCTTCCAGGAGCCGTCAGTGGAGGAGGGTCCCCCAGCTCTCAGAGGGGAGCACCAGGGCCAGAGCAGCCACAGCTCCACCCAGCCTGGGAGAGCACGCCTCGTCCCACCTCCACCCTGACCCGCACAGCAGCAGAAAGCAGCAAGAGAAACACCACATGCCAGGGCTCAGGCAGCCAGGGACTGACTGCCCCCCAGCCGGGCTGTCCAGAGGACCCCCGCAGCCCCCAGCCGGGCTGTCCAGAGGACCCCCGCAGCCCCCCAGCCGGGCTGTCCAGAGGACCCCCGCAGCCCCCAGCCGGGGCTGTCCAGAGCACGCCTGCATCTTTGGTGGACTTTAGGTTGGGAAAGGCCAGGGGCCTAAGCACTGCGGCATCTCGGGAGACTAGCTAAATCCTTCTGGCTCCTGGTATTGATGAATTGACTAGCGTCATGCCTTGACGGAGCTGTCACACCACCCCAAGGCTCCTCACCTCCGTAATGAGAAAATGACAACAGGCCACTTTAAGAACAATAAAGTCAACCCCCCCTCCCCCACCTTGCAGCCTCAGATAGTAAGATGGGTCAGAGAGGGCTTTGGGAGCCCTGGGACCAGTGACCCTGTCTGACGCCCTGTCCGACTGCCCTTGGGGTGAGCACAAGAGTGGCCATGGCCGAGAGGACACTCCTTTGCAGCACCCTCAATGGGTGCCCGGTCTCTGTCCTCACACCTCGGCCTCTTTGCACAGCAGGCCAGGAGGGGAGGCAGACTGCTTCTGGCCGCTGCTGTTGGCACCCACTGGCCGTGCGAGTCAGGGCCCGTGAACGGCCCTTCCTGCATACGCCCCACTGAGCCTCCGTGTCTCGGTGCCTCAGTCTCCCCCATGCACACAGAGGAGCCTGCGAGCCCCTTCCTGGATGTGTGTAGCAGGGCCTCCCCGCCCTTGTGGGTGCCACGCAGGAGCTGGGGTTTCCACTGGACTGGTGCGAGACAGAGGCCCCAGAGGGCCTGGCCTGCCTGGTCAGGCACTCGCTGGCCTCCAGACCAGCCCCAGGACCTCTGGGGCAGCCAGGCTTCAGCCCAAGCAGGAAAGAGGCACAGAGCAGGTAAACGTGACTGGGCGGGTGGGAGGCCAGAGGGGAGGAAGGGGCCATGCAGCTGGAGGGGGAGGGGAGTGTCAGCTCCCAGCAGCCGGAGGTGCTCCTGGTTAGCCAGCACTGGCTGGTTCTGAGGCCAGCCCCCCACGCCCTGGTACTCAGGCGGGCTGGCTGCTGGAGGGACGATGAGGGGCCAGGCCTCACAGAACGGGAGAGCCCAGGTTCCAGCCAGCAGTGGGGCCCGGCTGGGCACTGGGCATCAGAGGTCACAGTGGCCAGGAGGTACCCAGGGTGGAGCGGTGAGGGGAGGAGCCCAGGGCTGGGCTGGGCGCTGTGAGGCCAGCCTCCAGGCAGACGGCAGACACTGAGCCCTCTGGACCTGCCCCGACTGGTGAGCTTCTATGTCACGTCCACACTTCTGCTTCCTTTCTGGGTCTAGGCAAAGGCCGACAGACTCCATGGGCCCAGGGCTTCTCCAGGAGCAGGGGACAGCCAGCAGCGCCTCTGCCCTGAGCCAGCAGCTCTGGCTTCCTACTGGGCCTGGCCCTGCTCTCTGGGCGGACCACCAGGGTCCCCAAGGGGGTCCTTCTGCTGCAGGGTGGCCTCGAGGACATGGGTGCGCAGGGGTGGCGGGGAGACACTGGAGGAAGCCTGAGCGAAGTCTGGGGCAGCCACTGCCCACTGCCTCTTCTCACCCCCAGACTCATCCTTAGACTCGTCCTTCCCTGGAGGGGAGGGAAGAGTGGGCACAGAGGTTGGGAGGAAGCTGTCTGGCTTTCTTTGAAAAGGACCATTCTGGGCATTCCCGCCCTTGGCGACCTCTCAGGGTATCAGTGGCGGCCCCTCGGTGGGCCCTGGGCCAGGCAGCTACCTGTCCAACTCTGTGTCTTCCCTATGAGCTGGCCATCCGAGCTGCGGCCGGGACGGACGGCAGGGCTGGCTCCGAGGTCGCGGCTGCGGCGGGAAGGGATGCTTAGTTCTTTCCGTGCCAGCGCTAAGGCACCGGTTCTGGGCAACTTGGCAGAGAGGCGGCTCCCCTGGGAGAGATGAGCTGTCTCAGGGCAGAGAGGAACCTGACCCTGGGCCCTGGTCTTGGACCTGAAGCCAGCAGCTGTCGCCTCCAGCAGGCGCAGCAGGCTCAGGGCCAGGGCCCACGGTATCCCCAGGGGCCCACGGAAATGTTCTCAGTTCTTCTAAAATCAGGAGGAAGTAACCTCCAAGGTGGAGAAAATGTACGGCGTGCGCTGCCGACCTGGTCCTCTGTATACGGATGCCAGAGGCCCGCCTCCTGGGGGCTCCGGGAGGGGGGGGTCCTCTATGGACCAATCCAGAATCAGACATCCAGCATGGAGATTCTGATTGGTCAGCTTGCGTCAGGGGCCCTCCAGGGACCAATCAAATGAAGGTAAAGGAGAAAATTGACGTGCCTAGGCTTGGCCCCTGGGAATTGCTGAGGAGGGGCGTGGCCGGGAGCCCCTCCCTCGTGGGGTGACCCTGACCCACCTGCAGGCTGCACCCTGCCCTTCTTTGGCCCCTCTGCCCTCTCAAAACTGAGCATCCAGGGGCTATGCCGACGGCAGCCTTCCCAGCGCAGGAAGCGGGGCCACAGGCAGGCCAGGGTGAGGACCCTGAGATCCCACGAGCCGGATCTGCTGCTCCCAGAGCCCCCGGGAGAGACCGCTGGGGGAGTGACCGCTTCAAGGTCAGCAACCCCGACCGACCTTGGACGTCGAAGCCTCAAGCTGCTCCCCAGAGCCCTGCAGCGTGCCAGAGGGACCGCCACAGTGGGCCCCCTACCAGGCTCACTCTGCCACAGCGCGGTGGCCATGGGGCTCTCGGGACATGGTGTGAGTTGGAGCCGTCCTAACTGACCCTGGACAGAGCCAAGATCAGCAGTTGCCAGGGTAAAGCCTCCCTGGCCTGGGCAGAGCCGGCTAGAGGGGTGCGGTGGGGCAAGGGACCTGCAGGCCCCGACCGGGTGTCCTGGCTGTGCTTCTGAATACCAGCTCGGTCCCCAGAGCCAGGGGAAGGGAGCGCCCCAATGCGGAGCTGTGGGAGTTGGTGGCCAGGGGCCTCTGTGGAGCACCCCAGCACTGGCTAGGGGTGAGGGGCGGTCCTGCGAACCGTGGCATGCTCCTCAGAAACCCGCCAGGACCAGGCAGGAAGACCCACTCTGAAAGCCACATTAGAGTTGGCCCATAGCCTAGTGGCTAAGGGAGCCAGACCTCACGAGGTCAGCCACAGTTCGAGTCCCAGCCCCAACAGCTTGAAAACACACTGGGTGCATGTGCGCGCACATGGCCCAAAGAGGGCCAGACGGTGAGATGGAGAGAGGCCGCGGTGCGACCACACCCCACCACAGGCTGCTTCCCCTCCCTCCCTCTGTCTCCGGCAAAGGCACGTGCCCTCTGGCAGAAACAAAGACAGAAAGAGAGAGGAAGGAAGGAAGACCGAGCGAGCCAGGTTATTATTATTTTCAGAACTCAGGAGCTGTCCAAGCAAGAAGGGACTTCAAGCACCACCCTCCTGCAGATGCGGAAGCCGAGTTCCAGGGAAGGGAGATACTGACTAGTAAACCCGGGACACACGGTGGGCATGGCAGAACCAAGGCACCTGCAGGAAGAGCACGGGCTTCGGGGGCTATGGACCAGCCGTGGGACTCTGGGTGAGCACTTTCTTCCCTGGCCTTCAGTTGCTCTTCCATAACAAGCCCCCTGAGGGAGACCAGACTTCTAGCACAGGGTGAACAGGAGCTGAGGCCCTGCTGAGGGCCCTGCCCAGGCCCGTGGCCATGCTGTCCTGCCCCAGGGCCAGGCGTGCCCTCTGTGCACACATGGGGTCCTGTGGGAGCGGGCAGGGGCGGCTCCCTGCACATCTGGCAAACACGTCTCCGTCCAGGCGGCTGGAGATAGCACAGCCTGCGTGCTCGGGAGCTGCCCGGCCCAGGCCCTGCCCAGAGCCGCGGCCATCTTACCCCAGCTGATTTCAGCGATGGCGTCACCAGGGAGCAGGTGGCGGCACCACCTTTTGGGTATGGCTCCCCTCCTTGGGCCCAAGCTCCCGCGCTTTCTCTTACAGGCGTTCATGATTGTGCCTCACTCCCAGGCGCTGTTGCTCAAGAACGCTCTCTGTGAGTGTGCAAAAACGAGCTCCTGAATAACCGCCCAGCTTCCTCACGAATGGTCCAAACCGGTTCACAGAGTAGTGTACTCTGTCCCTGTTACACCGAAGATTTTAGCTTTGGTCAGTGAAGACTAGTTGACGGCTCCAGTGTGGGGAGCCGGAGCTGAGGGTGGTGGGGGCAGAGCAAGACAAAGTGGGGTCCAGCGAGAGGCCACCGGGCTTGTGCCCAGGGAGCGTGGAGGCAGCAGGGTGCAAAGGAGGGGACTTGCAGGGTGTGTTCCTGATAAGGCCCTGACCACCTCCCAAGCACCTGCAGGCTCTACTCTCAGGCCCAGGGTCAACTTCCCCAGCAGGGCCCGGAGAAGGACCCCAGTGCTGCTGTTAGGGTGAGGCAGAGGTGGGGCTCCCAGCCCCTGGAGCCTCCTGCCCAGTCATCCTTAATCTCCAGCTTCTGAGATGGCTCCCAGGGGCAGCGGGCAAGTCCTACACAGGGTTGTGCCCACCTGCAGCTCTGGGCAGCCCCTCTGCGGCCCACACATAGCTGGCGTTCCAGGAGTGTCCCAAGGTCACGAGGCCCAGGGCTCACCGTACAGCAGAGAAACGCATCCGGGGCCACCCACAGTTGTTGCCGAGGATACTCACCCTGCAGGGACCTCCACCTGGTGTGAGGGGACTTAGCTTTATGCAGGAAAGATTTCAAAAGCGAAAGGCTGGCAGGGGGCATGGTGGCTAAAGTGCTGGACTTCCACATGGTTGACCGTGGTTCAAATCCCGGACCTGGCAGCTTGCTTTCTCACTCCCACCCCACCCCACCCTTGTGTCTCTCTCAAATTAAAAATAATAATAAACAAAAGTAAATAAAAATAATTCTTTAAAAAAGAAAAAAGAATCATTGAAGAGTGAGCTGTGAGGGAGAGGGGCAGGTCTAGCAGGGCCGTGAGCAGAGCAGTCCACTCCACGGTGGGGCCCCGCAGGGTGGCCTGGGGACAGCTTTGCTCCTTCTGAGAGGATGGGGAGAGCTCGTACCTAAAAGGAAGAGGGGCCAGGCAGGTCCCCCACAGGTAGAGAGCCCCGAGCGTGGGTGGACATCTGGCTTCAATGGCATGGCTTACTACTAGGCTGAGAAAGGACCAGTGGATTCACTTTTCCCAGGAAGGGTCATTGGTTTTCCGGGGCCACCGTCCCCCCATTTTCTGGCTCTTTAGGGTAGTTCCTGTTGTTGCCATGGCTGTGCCCAGCAGTCCTGGACAGCTGGGACGTGCCGGCGGGCATGCTGACATGGTCCCATGAGGCTACGGGCAGGTGGCGGCCGCTCCAGGTACCATCCTGGTCCCTCAGCCACGTCTGTAAGGTTTGGGGTGCTTTCTCAGTCCCCTCCTGTCTCACAGTCACAGAGCAAAGCCCCACAGGCAGAGCCTGGGGCCATCTGGGGAGACACCGCAGCGGCTGCCGCAGCGCCCAGGGGTGCAGTTGCCGCAG
>NW_006160194.1:1414712-1417106 GCF_000334495.1 Tupaia belangeri chinensis | reverse complement strand
TCGGCGTTCCTGCAGGCGCTGGCACGGCAGCGGGGGTGACACGGACAGCGGCCGCGGGTGCCAGGTCTGCCTGCGGAGCCCGGGGCACAGGAGTGCAGGGTTCTGTGCGTCAGCCTCCGGTCTGCAAGAAGGTGTGGAGGTGCCAGGTGGGTCTGCGTGCCTCAAGTGGGGGCTGTGGGCTCCCCTGCCGACCCTTGGACAGTCCGCACTGCAGGCTGGGCAGACCGCACAAGGCCGCAGCTCACGGAAAGGTGACTGGGCCCGTGGGGCTGTGAGCCTAGAGGGTTTGGAGGGTGTGTGCTGTGCCCAGGGAGGGAGCCCTGGGAACCCCTCAGAATGAAACCCAGGTAGGAGACAGGAGAACCATTCCCCTCTTCCAGGCAGGCCTCTAAATCACTCCCCACCCTTCCAGCCAGCCGCCCCAAGATGCTGGAGCAGCAGCAACAGCATTGGCTGCTTGCCGGTGCGGAGGCCCACGCCTGGAAGTGCGGTCCTAGGAGAACGGGAGCGTGGGTGGGCGGGTGGCCAGCCAGTGTCTCTGTGGTCAGGGGCAGGGACAGAGGGGGCCTGAGCCATGGGCACCTGCTGGATCAGGTGAGGACCTGTGCCTGGGACACCCTGATCAGAACACACAGGGCACTCCTGCACCCCAGAGCTCCCAGTCCTCCCGGAGAGGGTCCCTCCTCCAGGATGACGAGGCGGTGGTGGCTGTCTGGTATCCTCCTAGACCGGCAGCTGGGGGAGCCATTTATCCCAGCAGGTTCTCAAGGGCAGACCCTAGAGCAGGGCAGAGTAGGTGTCTGAGGGTGGGCACCCCCAGGGCACCCTGCCAACCCCCAAACCTGCTCACAGGGCCGGCACATGGAAGGGCCTAAGTCACCCAGGGCTTAGGGCAGCCGCGGAGCTGCACCCCGTTTTAATGCAGGTTTTCCTGTAGCCACCAAGGGCGGCCGTAAGCTCCCAGGGCCCTGCGAAGCTGTGCTGGCAGTGACCCTGTTACCCCAGCTGTGGCAGCCAACCGCAGGTAGCCAACTTCACTCCGAACGCCGTGTTGGAGACACCGCTCCAGGCCGAGGCCCAGCCTACACCAAAGGCCAAAGTGACCATTAATGAGTGAAGGTCTACAGTCGCTGGTGCCCACCAAGGCTCCTGGCGGCCGGCAGCCCACCCCACCACAGGAGCAGGTTCTGCCCTCTGGGGGCCGGTGAGTGGCTCTCCACCAAGTCTAATTCCGGCTGGGATGGCAAACAGGCTTCCCATTGTCTGCCTCTGAGCAGGTCAGGGCCACAGCCCACAGCCCACAGCCGGCACCCTGCGGGGGTCAGGATGGAGCTGGGAGGCGGGGCCTGTTGGGGGTGGGACGCCTCTATTGTCTTCAGTGCTGGGGGGGGCCCTTCTCCGCAGTCTGGACTCAGCGGAAAGGGGGAAAGGGCGTGCCCGCGTCAGAGCAGGGGCGAGGTGAGTGCGCCCACGGAAGCCAGTGAGTGGTGGGTGGTCTGAGCCCTGGGAGGCTGTGCTCCGCGTGGCCCGGAGCTGCTGGCCGGAGAGGCCCGGGCGCCCGGCCCAGCTCTGCTGCTTTTTGGCCGTCCTGTGATGTCTCTTAGCTCTAGTTTCCTGACCTCAAGGTCACCATCAGGCTTAATGAGATGACGCACACAACGCGCAGCCTGGGCACGCGGTGTTTAGTACTGGGCAATTACACCTAGTGCCAGCACCACCGCAGTGAGGTCCTGTCCTCTGCCAGACCTCGCCAACCCAGGCCTCCGCCCCCGCGGGTTGGCTGTGGGAGCTCCTTCCAGGCTTGGGGCAGCCTAGGGGAGGGGAGCGAAGAGAAGGGAGTGACCTTACAGGGGCGCAGCAGCCCCAGGGAGAGCGAAGGCCTCTAGCGGGCAGGTGGGAGGGCTGGAGACACTCAGGAGGTCGCGTTATGTCACCGCTATCTATACTCACTCCATCACTTCACTCCCCAGTCCAACCCCAGCGCCTGTGGCTGGACTGCCATCTCTAAGGATTGACCTGTTCTGGACTGGAGGAGTCCGACCTGGCGAGGCCCCAGGATCTGTCTGAGCCCCCCGGACCTTTGAGCTCCGCTTCTGGTCGGATCAACATGATGGCAAGACCACTGTTGTGCACCCCTCCCCCACCTTGGAACAAAGCTTGGGTCAATTAGCATGTCAGCAAGGCTGTTTGCTATTTGCTCCAGAAACTGTGGCAGCCTTACTGGGAAGTGACCCCCCTCTGGCTCCCCAATATACTACTATAAAAGAATCACATAGCTCTCTTATACATCCTGAGTGTACGATAAAATCTTCCAGGAAGTCCGTCGACCACTCCCCTTTGCTCTGATCACTTACTATTAATTACAATGCTTTATCTCCATGGTCACAATAGAGG
>NW_006160194.1:1409773-1413023 GCF_000334495.1 Tupaia belangeri chinensis | reverse complement strand
CAGAAGTAATTTTGACCTTTGGAAGGCCCTTCAAAATACATTTAAGGTAAACTTAATCCTTTCTTTACCTAAAATAGGATTAGGCCAAAACTGGCCCAGGACACCCCTGCCCTCTCCAAGTGAAATAGATAAATATATTAGGATTCCATTCATTATTAAGATCCATAAGAACTAATATCTATTCTTGAGATTTTCTTTTCTCAGCACCATTCCCAGTAATCACAAGATGGCTGCTGCACCGCATCAGCTGATAATCATCTCTGCTTACCGGGAACCGCTTTCCCGAAACTGCATTCCATGGAGACCTACCTACAATCGCGGAACTGCACTAGACCCACCCTTAATCCAACCCTGAATAGAATCTATGTTCTTTATTGTTAAAAACTTTGAGACCTACCTACAATCGCGGAACTGCACTAGACCCACCCTTAATCCAACCCTGAATAGAATCTATGTTCTTTATTGTTAAAGACTTTATGAGCTGATAATTGAAACACGTAGCCCCTCTCCCATTTACTTGCATGTAACACGTTTTCAATAAAAACGCATGATGATTCCTAGCAGTTGTCACTCAGGGGTGTCCGGCATAGGACGTGCATGAAAAGGATTTCGTGGTAAGGAGCTCCACGAAACGTGGCTGTGTCTGCGTCTCTCCCCGACTCGGCTCGCAGCGGCGGCTCCGTCACTGCCTCGCCTTCTCGGGGCTGCGGAATGGATGTGGCTCCACCACAGTTCTCCATCCCTTTATCAACCTACGGTTTTTCCCGTGTGCTTGACAGAGAGAGCAGAAGAGAGCGCGCAAACAACCGCATGGGGAACGCTCAGCCACAGTCCCGTCTGCGTTTCTCCAGCCTGTCCCGATTTGGGGCATGCACACGTGCTCAGCCACTGGTCTAGGACTTCCAGGTCACGTGGGAGCCAGCTACCCTAACCCATGCCTGGAGCCGGCCCTTAAGTATTTTTCTTTTTTTTTTTTTTTTCTGCTATAGGGTGCGTACGCTCCCCAGCCAGACAGAGATAGAAAGCGAGAAATCACCCCCCAGGGGGGATGACCACGCCGCAACCCCTTCGCCTCCATTCTCCTCTCGGGATCTTGGGCAAGCACGCACACGCGCCCGATGTGAGTTTAAGCCACCGGGTCCAGGACACGAACCGCAGTCAACTACGTGGGAGTCCAGCGACATAGCCATTACGCTAACTGCTGGTTCCCCCAGTGTCTTAAAAAACACATGCTGGGTACATGTATGCGCCAAAATCCCAACAGGATGGAGAATCGGAGGAGAAAGGATTGAGGCATGTGCCCTCGGGCAAAAATTTCCAAACCAACCCGGGGACCGGCAGACGGTGTAATGACGACCTCACTGGACTCCCATGTAGTCCACCGCGGTTCAAGTCCTGGACCCGGTGGCTTAAAACTTATACAGGGACGTGTGTGTGCATGCCCAAAATCCCAAGGAGAATGGAGAAGCGATCTACAGCATGGCCACCCTCTGCCCAGCCCCCAGCCTCTCAAAAGTCCCTCCTCTCTCACTCAGACCCTTTCTGGTCAAACTAAGATAAAGTTTTAAAACATTAATTATTTATTTTATTTACTTATTATTTTATTGTATTTTTTTCTAATTTACCAGAGAGAGTGAGAAGGCAAGTCACCAGGTCCATACCACCTGCCGGCCCCTGGAGTGCTCTGGAGGCACCACCTGGTATGTGTCAGTCACAGTTCCAGGCCCCGGGACAGCTGGGAGCCACAGTCCTGTCCTTGGGGCCCAGAACGTTGAGAGAGAGAATCGCTGAGGGCCCACAGCCCAGCGGAGGCTGGAAATGCCGCCTTGGTCACTTTCCTCAAGGTCGGAGCAGCTACGAAGGGTGCCCACCGCAGGGGGAGGGGGGGGACTTGTGCCAGCACCTCTGCCTTCTGTGCAGCGTGGACACGCACCCTGCAGACCCTGCTGCTGAAGACCACCCACAGAGCAGGCTGTTCCAGAAACTTCTTGCCCATTTAAACATAGTCAGAATCTGCAAGGTGTGGTTTGTGGAAGGGACAAACAAGAGAGGGACCTCCCTCCTGAGGCCTGACGCCCTCTCCGGGCTCCCCAGCTCTAGGAGGACGACCCCACCCCAGTTCCCTGGCCCTGAGGGGCCACAAGTCTGCGGTAGAAAGGGTCCACCCTGGGACCAGCAGAGAAAGTCAGGTCACATTATTGGTGGCCATTGTAGAAGTGCCCTACGAATGACCGTCAGCAGTGCCACATCCAACTGGCCCTAGCCAGGGTGCCCACTCCCAGCAGGGCACGGCCCACCATTCTGGGCCTTCTTCCACAGGACCCAGGCCTGGCCTAGAAGGCTCTGACAGCTGTGCCCACCTGCCCAGATGGCACAGGCCGTGTCTGGGTGGTGGGGTGTGAGTCTTCCAAGGTGAAGAACTGGCAGTCCCCCACGCCCCGCCCTGCAGAGGAGTAGGGACTTTTGAGGGGCTGGGGGCTGGGCAGGGAGGAGGGTGGGGCCAGGGTGGCCAGCAGTCCTTTAGAAGGTTTGGCTGGAGTCAGGGGCCCGGGCAGGGTGTCTGTGGGGACCCGCCCAGGGTGGGGCTGGGCAGGTGGAGGTGCTGCAGGACAAGCCCAAGCCCTCCTCACAACCATGTTGTCGTTGTCACCACACAGGATCTGAGGGGGAGTGGGAGGGAAGGCCTGACAGTCGGGACCGGCACCGGGGGAGCAGGAGCCTGGTCTGGGGAGATAGAAGTGCCTGTGGGAAGCAGTGGCCTTAGGAGATGCCCACCGCTCCAGAAGGGAATGCGGGGCACAGCCATGCCCACACAGGGTAGGTGCAGCCCACCCTGTCCTCCTCCCCTGTCCCCGGCCTTGGCCTTGAGGCAGGGCTGCCAAAGGCTGTCTTAGGTGGTGGCTGGAATGCCAGGCTCTCCTGTGGGCCCTCCTTCTCACCCAGAGGCCTCTGCAGGGGCAGTGCCACCCTAGATGTCCCCAAAGTGCAGGGATAGGGACTACATATGCTTCTCTCTGCCAGGGAGAAAAGACCCTAGGGAAGGGGTCTGCCAGGCTGGACATCATTGAGTCCAGGTCCAGGGTGTGACCACCAGCAGGTGGGGAAGGGTGGCCTGGGGGGTGGTGTGTGTGTGACCACCAGCAGATGCGGAAGGGTGGCCCAGGGTGGGGGGTGTGTGTGACCACCAGCAGATGGGGAAGGGTGGCCCGGGGGGGGGGGCGCCCCAGCAGCTGGGGAAGGGGGGCCCAGG
>NW_006160194.1:1402091-1409277 GCF_000334495.1 Tupaia belangeri chinensis | reverse complement strand
GGGGGGGGGCCCACCAGGCAGTGGGGGAGGGGGGCCCCGGGGGGGCGTGTGGCCAGCGGAGGGGGAAGGGGGGCCCGGGGCGGGTGTGACCACCAGCAGATGGGGAAGGGTGGGGTGCGGGGGGGGGGTGTGACCACCAGCAGGTGGGGAAGGGTGGCCCGGGGGGTGTGACCACCAGCAGATGGGGAAGGGTGGCCCGGGGCGGGTGTGACCACCAGCAGATGGGGAAGGGTGGCCCGGGGGGTGCGACCACCAGCAGATGGGGAAGGGTGGTCCAGGGAAGGGCGTGACCCACTAGCACAATGGAAAGAGCCAGTGCAGAGGACGGAGCTGCCCACCTTCCTCTCTCAGGAATCACTTCCTGCCCAGCAGCTCTGCCCAGCAGCTCTGCCCAGCTGGACGTCACTCAGGCCCTTCACCTGGGCCGTCCTGGTTAGGAAAATGTGCGACCACCAGCAGATGGGGAAGGGTGGTCCAGGGAAGGGCGTGACCCACTAGCACAATGGAAAGAGCCAGTGCAGAGGACGGAGCTGCCCACCTTCCTCTCTCAGGAATCACTTCCTGCCCAGCAGCTCTGCCCAGCAGCTCTGCCCAGCTGGACGTCACTCAGGCCCTTCACCTGGGCCGTCCTGGTTAGGAAAATGGTACCCTGAGTCTGGCCCAGCTGCAAGCGCGGACCACGACCACCAGCCACGGCCATCACAGGGCCACCGCTGCTGACCTGCACACACCTGGGATGACTGCTCCACCCACTGATATCTGACTAGCCAGTGTCAGGGGCTGCCAGGGAGGACAACACAGGCCCACCCAGCTGGGGCCAGAGCCAGGGACAGGCATAGTGAGTGTGCTTGAGGTCCAGCCAGGAGGCAGCTGCAGGGCAGGGTGAGCACGAGGCTACAGCCCAGTGGGCTCACACCTGGTCAGAGGTGGGGAACCTTTTCTGTCTGGATGAACTGAGAGGGCTGTGCTGAGCAGGGACCCAGGTGGCCAAGCCCTCAGGCCTGAGATCTGGCTTGGCCCCTGGGTGGCCGGAGCAAGGGCTGGGGAGAGGTCCAGTCATGTGTCCTCAGCACCCCAGAGCAGGGAGCAGGCCAGGCGAGGCTCCCCTGTGGGGGCCAGAAGCCCAGGCTGGCCCTGCCAACCTCTAAGCTGTGCTGACAAGGCCCTTCCCCAGCCCTCCCTGGCCAGGTCCTGTGAGGCCGGGCTGGGGGAGCTGAGCGGCAGCCTTGGGAGCCCCACGTCTCAGCAACACCACTCCCACTCACCCCATCCCTCTGGGTGTTTCTGGATGGTGGAGCAGAGAAGAGCCTGGCACACTGTGAAGAGAAAGGTGAACCTCAACCTGCAGGCCGCGGGAACAGGAGGGTTTCGGGGCGCCCGCTCTGCTAGAGCTCCTGCAGGCCCCGTGTAAACACAGGAGGGAGCCAGCGGTGACAGGAAGCCCAGCGGACGGCACGCTGTCCAGGAGGAGGGCCCAGAGGGTACAGCGAAGGGGTGGTGTCCAGGGAAAGCCAAGGCCTCTGGCATTCACTCCAGGATGCCCGGCCATGGTCAGCTTCCCAGAGCCCTTTGTGGAATGCGGCTCACTCCTCCCCCACTCCTGTGGCCCAGCCACCCGAGCTCCAGCAGGCGCATGCTGCAGGCTGCAGAGCCGTGTCCCCAGGACGCCCCGCATGCTAGCCTGAAAGCTGACCTGTAACTGCAGATCTTAGAGCCTCCCGGAACCCAGATCCCCGCCTGCGATCAAACCAAAGGCCTGGTTTAAGGCCCCTGGCTTGCCGTGCTGCCTCTCAGCGACACCCTAGCTGGCTGTGTCCTCAGTCTGGCCTGGTTTCCCTGGGCCTGGCTTTCTCATCTGATGAGAGAACCAGAAGTCTGAGATCCTTCTCTACCCTCTTCCGGAGACTTGTAGGTGCGCGCCCCCATGGAGTGATGGGGTCACAGAGTGCAAATGCAGAGGAGGGGGACAGACATTCACAGAAGGCTCTCGTGTCTGTGGGGACAGAGGAGGGGCAGAAGCCAGGGCGGGGTGGTCAGGGCCTTGGGGTCATGCTCACCTCCCTCTCCCCCCAGCCCCGGTGCTTGACCAGAGGCATGGCTGTTGAATGGGTTGAATTGTCCTCAGTAGCTGCTCCCAGTAAGTGCCGATGGGGTGAGGCCACAGTTGCGGAGGCCTGCACCTGGCTCCTGACAGTGCACACCTGGGCTTGGAGGTAAGTCCCACTATCTCAGCCTACAGATGAGGAGACTGAGGCTCAGAGAGGCGTAAGTCCCTGTGGGTAGCTAGCAGAGCAGGCTGAGTGGGGGTCCTGGGGCCTTGAGTGGGGTGCTAAGGACCCCGCCCCAGGACCTTAGGCAGACAGATGAGCCCAGCCCAGCCCAGGAGATCCCTTACAGCGAAATGCAGGTGACGCCCTGCAGAGAGAGTTCTAGGGCCAGCTCTCTCCCTTCCCTCTGGCCTGCCCTGAATTGTGGAGCGGGGTGACCTGGGCCCAGGGGAGTAGGAAGTACGAGAGCAAGGCTGAACTCCTGAACCTGGGGGTCAGGGGGTCTGGAAGAGCCTCCTGGGGGAGCGAGGACATGGGCAGAGCCTTGAAGGCCAAGTCAGGGTTAACCAAAGCATGTAAGCAAGGGCTCCAAGGTGAGGCCACAGCAGAAGCAAAGGCACCGTGCGGTGGGCAGGCAAGAGTGGAGGCAGGAGGGGGACCAGCAGTTAGCATAATGGCTATGTCGCTGGACTCCTGGACCCGGTGGCTTGAAACTCACGCTGGACGCGTGTGCGTGCATGCCCAGGATCCCGAGAGGAGAACAGAGGAGAAGGGATTGCGGCGTGGCCATTCCCCTGGGGGGTGATTTCTTGCTTTCTGTCTCTCTCAGTCTCTGTCTGGTAAGCTCACGCACCCTATAGCAAAAACCTCTCAAAATAAATAAATAAATAAATAAATAAATAAAAGAGTGGAGGCAGGAGTCAGGGGCAGGGTGGGCCCCTGTAGCACACAGGCCCCTCGGACACCAGGAAGTCACTTCTGCATTGAGCTAGGACACTGGCATCAGACCTGCAGAGCAGTGCCCTCTCCCAGACCACACGCCCCACTTCAGTGGCCTGCAAGACCAGCCCTCCAGGCTCTGTTGGCCAGCTATGACTGGGCCTGACAACGATCCAGATGGATTGTGCTTCCTGCAGGCCCAGGCGTGACTGTGTCCTCCAGCCCCGCCTCCCCTGGCACTGCCTGGCACTTGGCTGGGCCGGGGCCAAACGGCCAGGGCGGGGGAGCTGCGGCGATGGCTGCCGCCCACGGGTGCAAGAGCACCTGGAGCTAAGCCAGTGCTGCAGGGGCTCCGGGCCCAGTGCTGCCTGCGCGGCCTTGGCCAGAGGTTCTCTGGCCTCTCTGGCCTCAGTCTCCTGTCTTTCAAACGAGGATACTTCCCAGAGACTGAGACGAAGATCAAAGAACTTGGGTGAAAAAGTGTCCTCAGGAAACTCATGGCCAGGGAGGCAGAAGAGCAGAATTAGGCAGCATGCCTGAACCAAGGCCGGGGTTACCAACGAGTCCACACACAGCCGGGGACAAGGCCTGGGGGCCACAGAAGCTGCCTGGAAGACTTTGAGCATGAAAGATCTGGAACACCTCAGGCTGGTGCCTGAACTCTCTGTTCTCCAGTAGTGGGACTTCTGGCCTCCTGCGGGCACAGCTTCCTTGTCTCCTACAGGGGGTGGAGACCTGGGCCTTGAAACTACAGCTCCAAGAAGGCATGACCCAGTGTCCTCGGGGAAGAAGGTTACCCCACTGTCCCTGCCCCAGGGCCTGTGCTGCTTATCAGAATACAGGGTGACTCCCTCTGTAGCCCCTGCTCAGCTTGGAGGAAGGGGACACCCTTATCCTTTCTGCAGTGCCACACCAAGCTGCATCGTCTCAGCCCATGGAAGGAAGCACTGGGTCTGCAAGTTTCCAGGAAAGAACGTCGATAGCCCCCAAAGCACTTGGCAGGTAGCTCAGCCCCACCCAGCGTCCTAATTACATGAACTACCATAAATGCGCCCAGCAGAAAGAAGGTTTGCTTACCCATCAGCTCAAATCTGCACAGCCAGCTGGCCAGGGCTTTTTTGTTATTTGAGGTAACCAGTCACAGGTTTCAGAGGTGATAGCCTTTTCAAGGGTCCTTTTGGCTTATCCTGGGAGGTTAGAAACAAGGAGTTTAGTTTTGAACATAATAAGCCAAAGTGCTTATTAACATTCAAGGAGAGATGCTGAGAAGGCAGTAGTTAAAGCAATCTAAAGTATTAAAAAGAGATCTGGGCTAGAGATGTAAATTTGAGCATCATGAGGGCATGAACAGCACTTAAAGCCATGAAACTGGATAAGATCTTCTTGTGATCAGCATTTTATCAAATTGAGGAGTCTCCCAAAATGAGATCCAAAAGACAGAGAGATAGAAACCAGGAGAGAAAAGGCAGGAAAATTAAGAGTAAGCCAGGAGATTAAACATCTGAATGTCAAGAATTCCACAGTGGGCTGGGAAGAGAATAGAGCAAACAGAAGAAATGAAACTATCCAAAAAAATTTAAGAAAAACTCCCAGAATTGAAAAATACAGATAGTCTGATGAAGAAGTCCCAAGTTAACAACACAATTAGTGGATAAAAACCTACACCGACACACATTCTCTTGAAATTTCAAACCCACAGGGATAAAGATAAGATTCTAAAAGCTTCCAAAGAGAAAAAAGTAGGTCAGACTCAAAGAGTGAGGCAGCAGAATGGCTTCAACAGAAGCACTGGAAGCAAGATGACAATGACAATCAATGCCTTCAAAATTATAACAGATAAAAGCCAGCCAGGTGGTGTGGTGGTTAAGATGCTGGATCCCCACATGACTGACCATGGTTTGAATCCTGGATCAGACAGCTTGAAAAATCACACTGGGAGTGTGTGTGTGCATGCCCAAAATCTTGAGGGGAGAATGAAGGAGAAGGGACTATGGCATGGCCATCCCCCCAGGATCTCTATCTCTCCCTCTCTCCCCTCCTACTGAGTGCACACACTATATGGCAAAAACCTTTAAAAAAATTAATAGATGATTTCCAACCTGAGTTTCTATACCCAGCCAAACTATTATTCAATTGTAACAGAAAAATAGACACTTTCAGGATGCAAGATCTTAGAAAGCTTACTTCCCATGCATCCTTTCTCAAGAAGCTTCTAGAAGATGTGCTCTTCTGTGAAGAAGATGTAAACTCAAGATAAAGGATCCAGGAGATAGAAATCTCATACAAGAGAGAGGTAAGAAGAGTTCCCAGGACAACAGTCATACAGCAGACTAGAGAGTTACCCATTCAGAGCAATTACTAACTCCCAGAAGAATTAAAAATTATAGTGAAAATAAAATGTAATTATAATTCAGAAGTTTTTGCTAAAATTAAATCTAAGTATTTCTTTAAAATCTTACATTGGGCCAGCAAGTGGCATGGAGGTTAAGGCAGCTGAATCTCACATGGCCCAGTCAATGGCTCAAGTCCCAGACCTGATAGCTTGAAAAACATGTTGGGCACATGTGTGTGCCAAAAATCCCAAGAGGAGAATGGATGAGAAGGGATTGTGGCATGGGCATCCCCTCTGGGGGAGGGGGATAGTTTCTCACATTCTCTCCCTTTTCTGTCTCTTTCCTGAGAGCACAGGTGCCTGATGGGAGGGGAACTGCCTTTTGTAAATCCACTCACTAAAAATAACATGGCTTATGGGGAAAAGGGGGTTAGGGACAGACTGTTCAAAACCTATAGAATATTTTTATTTCATTAATTTTTATTTATTTTTCCAAGAAATACTGTATCTAGCTTTATTAAAGATACTTTTCATAAACAATCATATTTCAGGCAGGACACGGACAGACAACCATTAACAGAATACAATTTTCAAACTCGTTTCTTCAATGAATTCCCTGGATCAGAAAGCCACTATAAAACCCAATGAATAAAACAAACAAAACAAAACAACCCAATGAAATCTTTTTTTTTTTTTTTGAGAGAGGTTTTCGCTATAGGGCACGTGTGCTCGCCAGACAGAGAGAGACATAGAGACAGAAAGCGAGAAATCACCCCCCAGGGGGGATGGCCACGCCGCAATCCCTTCTCCTCCATTCTCCTCTCAGGATCTTGGGCACGCATGCACACGCGCCTGGTGTGAGTTTTAAGCCACCGGGTCCGGGACACGAACCGCGGTCAACTACGTGGGAGTCCAGCGACATAGCCATTACGCTAACTGCTGGTTCCTAACCCGACGAAGTCTTCATCCAATGCTCTTGATAGGGATAGTTTAGAGTGAAGGTTAACATTTCCCATTTAGTGCATGATTGGACAGTTTTTCACGAGCCGACTTACTTCGGGAAATGAAAATGGCAGAATTATTTAGCTGAAGATCCAATAATAGAGAAAAGGAGCTGCTGTTCTTTTGAGGGATGCTATCTCAATGCCATTGGGAAGTCCGGATCGACCGACACACTGGTAACCAATTCTTTGTGGTCAGGTCCCAACAGGTCTCCCGTTTACAGGAGTTACGTTGATGCAGACGGTGGAGAGGAAGAGGATAAAAGAACAATTTTAGTTTTTTCACACCATGTGGCATCTGTGCCAAGGTGGCCATGTGATAACATCAGGGAATTCCTCCTCCTGAAAGCCAAGAGAAAGTCTCTCAAAACTAGAAGGGAAAGGGAACCAGCAGTTAGCGTAATGGCTATGTCGCTGGATTCCCCCGTAGTCAACCGCGATTCGTGTCCCGGACCCGGTGGCTTAAAACTCACGCCGGGCGCGTGTGCGTGCGTGCCCAAGATCCCAAGAGGAGAATGGAGGAGAAGGGATTGCGGCGTGGCCATCCCCCCTGGGGGGTGATTTCTCGCTTTCTGTCTCTATGTCTCTCTCTGTCTGTCTGGCGAGCGCACGCGCCCTACAGTGAAAAATCTCTCAAAAAAAAAAAAAAAAAAACTAGAAGGGAAAGATGTCGCCCAAATCAATCCAGCCTTGGAGACGTTCCATCAGTGACAAATATTCTTTCCCCCCCAAAGAAAAAAAGTGTTCTGTGTGCTAACAACATACTTTAAAAAAAAAAAAAAGAGGAAGAAGAAGTACCAGCAGTTAGCGTAATGGCTATGTTGCTGGACTCCCATGTAGTTGATCACAGTTCAAGTCCCAGACCT
>NW_006160194.1:1384703-1401923 GCF_000334495.1 Tupaia belangeri chinensis | reverse complement strand
CCTCTCAAAAAAAAAAAAAAAAGAGAAAGAAAGAACAAGTAAATCAAAATTCTGATTTTTTATAAAACTTGATATTAAAAAAATATAATATTTTGAACTGTGCAGTTACCAGGAGGACAGTTATCAAAAATGCACACATTGCGGGACCAGGCGTGGTGGTTAAGGCGCTGGACACTCCCACATGGCCAACCAGGGTTCGAGTCCTGGACCTGGTGGCTTGCTTTCTCACTTCCTCTCTCTCTCATTCTCACCCTCTGTCTTTCTCTGGTCAAATTAAAAATCAATGAATTAATAAATAAAAAATAAAATAAAATAGTTATTTTAAAAATGCATGCACTTCACTGGCATTCCCAGCCTTCAGTGCTCTGTGCCTGGTCTGAGTTGGCATCTCTGTGTTCTGCAGGGTTATTCCCAGCCCTCAGCGCTCTGTGCCTGGTCTGAGCCGGCGTCTCCGTGTTCTGCAGGGTTATTCCCAGCCCTCAGTGTTCTGTGCCTGGTCTGAGCTGGCGTCTCCGTGTTCTGCAGGGTTATTCCCACCCTTCCAGCACCAGCGTCTCCCTTTTTTCCTTTGGAAGCTTCTCTCCCTCCTCACTGGGGTGTCTTGGGCTGGGGCTTGGCTCTGGAGGAGCGGGTTTCGCAGACAGCCGCGCAGTGCCGCTCTCTGGCCCGTCCTTCACCTGGGCTTTGCGTCCTCTAGCACCAGTCGCCAGCCTTTCTCTTGGACAGTCTTTCTCTTTAAATTTTATTTATTTTTTTTAATTTGCTATAGGGCACACGTGCTCACCAGAGAGAGTAAAAGTGAGAAAGCGAGTAGCCAGGTCCAAGACTCAAACTGTGATCAGCCATGTGGGAGTCTAGTGCCTTAACCACTGTCCCACCTGCTGTCCCCAGGCTCAAACATTTTTAAAAGTCAGGTTTATTGAAGTATAATTTATACACAGCAGAAATTTCCCTTAGGAAGTACATTACCCGATGAGTTTGGAAAACTGTGATGCTTGGTAACTCCCCTCGCTGTGGAGATGTGGAAGGTTCCTACCACCCACGGAGTTCCCTGTAAGCCGGGGTGGCAGCTGCCCTGCCCCTTCCAGCGTCTCTCAGTTACCTCTGTCGCTCTGACACTGGGGAAGGCTGTGCGGACGGCATCATGCAGCGTGTGGTCTCCTCCCGCCCCGCTCACCGGCGTGCTATTACTCTAGTCCCGTTTGTGGCTGGACTGAGAAACTTGTAGAAACTTCTCTCAGCTCGCAGTTCCGAGGTCCTCGGTCTGGAGCCGTATCTTGCACAATCCCCATCGCAAGCCAAGGGCCAGAGCAGGGCCGCTGTGAGCCTGAGTCATCTGGCTGTCTCCTTCGCCCTCCTCTTAGACCCACCAGGAGAAAACACTCCCGAAGGCCCCGCCTTTGGAGCAAGTTTCCACCCTCTTCACTCCATTATAATGGCTCAAATCATGAATGGGGGTGACATATTGAAACTATGGAGTTTGCTCTGGGGTTTCTCCCTCTTGCTGTCTCAGGCTGCTCCTTCTCACCGCGGAGTCCTCTCCCACTGTGCCATTGGGGCGCACTCACTGGGTGATGAGTCGGGTTATTTCCAGTTGGGGTGATTATGCCGAAAGCTGCTAAGAACATTCATTTCACTTCTGGAAAGTAAATGACTTCAGGTAGGACCGGATACACACACATGCACAAACACACACAGAATTTCCCAAGAGAATTCCAAACTGTTTTGCAGAGAGGCTGAATTCTCTGGCCACCCCACCAGCAGTGTGGGGCTCCGCGTCCTCGCCAGCCCGTGACATGGTCTGTCTTATCCCAGCCTTTCGAGCAGATCTGATGACTCGCGACAACCTTTCCACAGGCTCACGTGTCGTCCGTATCTACGCCGGCGTGTCTCTTCCGACTGCTGACTTTTGCTGGGGTGTCTTTCTGAGCTATAAGAGTTCTTGGCATGTTTGGATACAAGTCCTTAATTGGGTTTGTGGCTTACATCTTGGAACTTGTAACCAGAGTCCTAATAAACACAATGACACTGGTAAATAGTCACACTGCTGTGTATCCTCGGCCATTAGCACCTAAATTACAACTGGGCCTTCCCTTGTACCCTTAGTCTTGAGACTTGTGCTTCCCCTTGACGACCTGTACATTTAAAAGAGATCTGCTTCATTGTTAAAATACAATCTGGTGGGGCCGGCAGGTGGCCTGGTGGTTAAGGCACTGGACTCTCACATGGCCAGCTGCAATTCGAGTCCTGGACCTGATGACTTTCTTTCTCTCTCTGGTCAAATTAAAATAGATGAATGAATAAATAAAATTAAATAAGTAATTGTTTTTTTAAAAATACAATCTAGGCCCAGACCCTGTGGCACAGACAGTATTTGCCTGACTGCAGAACTGGAAGCCACATGCCAAATACGGTTCTAATCCCAGTCCAATCAGCCTAACACACACGTAGGACATGGATGCAGGCCCAAGATCCCGGGGGGCTGGAGGACTGTAGGAAGGTGACTGGGGCATGGAGGGTGCTTCTCTTCCCCTCCAAGTTCCCAACTCACATGCACATGTGCTGTCATGAGAAACAAAAAACAAACGCGAGGCCCGTTGGTGGCACAGCAGTCAGATCCCACCTGGCCAGAGGCGCCCGGAGTCGGAGTTCTGGACCAAGCAGATACGCTGCATATGTGCCCAAAATCCAGAAAGGGGGAGACGTGGAGAGCGGGTTGTGGCATGGCCATCCCTGGAGGTGCTTCTCACTTTTCCTCCCTCTCTCTCTTGGTTTCTCTCTAGCTAGTGCACTGCCCAGTGGAACGTTTGTTTAAAATAAAAATAAGGGACTGGCAAGTGGCGTGGTGGTTAAGATGCTGGAGTCCCACATGACTGACCTCGGTTCAAGTCCTGGACCTGGCGGCTTGCTTTCTCACTGTCCCTTTCTCTCTCTCTCTCTGGTATACTTAAAAATAATAACAAATCAAATTAAATAAATAAAATTGTAAAGATTAAATTAAAAATAAAAAATAAGGGACCAGCGGGCAGTTAAGATGCTGGATAACTCCATGGTTGACAGTGGTTCCAGTCCTGGACCCAGAAGCTTGAAAATCATACCAGGCATGTGTGCATGCATGCCCAAAATCTCAAGTGGAAAGGAAGAGAGAGATGCGCAGCGTGGCCATCTCCCCCGCCACCCCCAGGGTGATTTCTCACTTTCCCTCTGTTTTTCTCTGGCAGGCACAGGTATCCTATAGCAAAAAAAGAAAATTAAAATAAAATAAGAAAATGAAATAAAAATATAAAAATACAATCTAGACATAGCTTTTTCTATCCATCAAAAACCAAATGTTCTAGTACAGTCAGCTTGTCTAGCTCGACTGAGTGGGGTGGCCCTATACCACACCAAGGGGAGGCTTTTGGTAAGGGTTTCCCAGCTTGCTTGTTTTTTGTTTTGTTTTGTTTTTCAATATTGCCAGAGAGTGTGTGTGTTCCTGAAGATAGACAGACAAACGGAGGGGGAGGGAAAGTGGGACAGTGCCCCCACAGGGCATGGCCACATTGCAGTCTTGTCTCTTCACTTCTCCCTCCTTTTGGGGTTTTGGGCACGCATATGTGGCTGGCGTGTTTCTCAAGACGTTGGATCTGGGACTCGAACTGTACAGTCACCCATGTGGGATCCAGCTGCTTTAACCACCACTCCATGGACCTTTTTTTCTTTTTTTTTTTTTTTGAGAGGTTTTTTGCCTTAGGGAGCATGCGCTTGCCAGAGAAAGAGCGGGGCAGAAACAGTGAGAGGGAAAGTAAGAAATCATTCCCTCCTGGGGGCGGGGATGGCCATGCTGCAATCCCCTCTCATCAAAAGTTTGGGCACACACGCACATGCACCCAGAGTGAGTTTTAAGTTGCTGGGTCCAGGACTCAAACCACGGTCAACTACATGGGAGTCCAGTGACATAACCGTCCTTCATTTATTGCTAAGATCCCCCTCTTTTAAAAATATTTTTTGGTTTATTTCTTTCATGAGACTGAGAGACAGAGACAGAGACAGAGAAGCAAGCACCCTCGGCAAGATCTTGCACCATGATCTCCCGGCCGGTGAGAACTATAGACATTCACCCCTGACATGTATAGGTGACGGGGACTGAACTCTGACCTTCCACATGGACCCAGCATAGCTGGACATGAGGCTTTCTTGTGAATTGGGCTGCTTGCCCCGGTGGTTTCAAATCCTAACGTGCTGGGGAAAAGCACACGGACAGCTCCGCTTCCGCGTGGCGTTGACATCGCCCTGGCTGCCAGCGCCCTGGGGCTCATCTGCGTTAGTAAAGCATGTGTTACAGCAAACCATCTGCACAGGATTCAGACCGGCAGTGAGCGGGATGTTCATGGGCACAATCGTGGGAGCCTGAACAGCATTTTAGCCAAAACTACGACGTGACTGGACGCGGAAGGGGAAAATCCATGTTGAAGGAGGGTGAGCAAGATCACCGAGTTCTCACGTGCAGGGGCCAGAGGGTTATGGCTGGAGCTCAGACCCAGAAATGACAGTTTTGGTGGCGTAAGATGGTGCAGTGGGGAGACGGTGCCCACGGGGCTGCCTCACAGGGGCAGGTCCGGCCTGAGCCCAGAGACCTCCCTGGGTGCTCCAGGCGTGCATGCTTCCGTGACCAAGGTTGGCTGGGGTTGGAGGTGGAGGGCGTTGTGTATCTCTCGTTCATAGAAGAAGTAACAAAGTTTGAAAAAAGAAATAGCATTATAAGCATATGAATTAGGAATATAAAGAAAATATATAGAAAAGACAAACATAAGAAGGTCAACAAAGCCTAAAATCACTGGAAGAGGTTGTCCTGGGCATGTGACTGAGGAAAGAGCTGGGCCTGCTGTTGTTTATTAGATGCCTTTGCATACTATTTGTTTACAAGTCCAGTATACAGGGGCTGGCAGGTGGAGTGGTGGTTAAGGGCGCTGGACTCCCACATGGCCCACTGCAGTTCAAGTCCTGGACCAGGCAGCTTGCTTTCTTACTTTCCCCTTCTCTCTCCCTCGCCCTCTCTCACTCTGTCCCTCTCTGGACAAATTAAAATAAATAAATCAAGTTAAATGAAATAATTCTTTGAAAAAAAAATCCAGTATACATGCAAAACTTACATGTTCTTACTGCATGCCCCAGCCCGCAGGTGCTTTGGTGTTTAGCTAGAGGAGTGGAAAACTTATGTCCGGTCGACTACGTGGGAGTCCAGCGACATAGCCATTACGCTAACTGCTGGTTCCCTCTCTGTGTCTCCAGAGAGTACACACGCCCTATAGTAAAACTCTCTTTAAAAAAAAAAAAAAAAGAATAAATTGTAAGGGGCCAGCAAATGCCGTAGCAGTTATGTCACTGAACTCCCACATGGCCAACTGCAGCTGGAGTCCCAGACCCAGTGGCTTAAAACTCACACTGGCGCATGTGCGTGCATACCCAAGATCCCAGAAGGAAAATGGAGGAGAAGGAGTTGCGGTGTGGCCATCCCCCCAGGGAGCAATTTCTCACTTTCTGTCGCTCTGTCTCTCTGTTTCTCTAATGAGCGCACGTGCCCTATAGGAAAAATCTCTCCAAAAAAGAATAAATTTTAAACTTGAAAGACAGGCGTTTTGTCAAAACACAGCTACTTTGTTTTTGGTGTGTATGGATTTTTGAGTGGACCTGGAGTCCAGGCCTTCCTGATGGTGGCCACTATGTCACATGTAAGAGCACTAGAAGCCAGTGTGGGGATGACAAGCCAGGGCTGTGCGCGTGTGTGCAGGATGTGAGCGTGTGTGTGTGTGGGGGGGTGTCAGATTCCCCTCTGTGCTGGAAGCCCCGTCTTTCCAGCCCGCTGTGCCCAGAACCCCCGGACTCCCTGGGCCACGCTCCTCACACCCGGCCGGCTCAGCACCCCCTCGCTCAGCCGGGCAGTCTAGGCTGCGGGCTGGGAGAGAGCACGCGCCTCCGGGCTCCCCTCCTCACTCGGAGGGCTTCCCGAGCCGTTCGGCAGCCTCCCAGGCAGCCTGGTACCACTGCAGCAGTCTCATCTCCAAACACCCGCTGCCAGCTGCCTACGCCAGTGTTGGCAGAAAGGACAGACCACCCTGTTCCCGCTCTTGTCTACGTCTGTGTGAGGGAGGCCAGTGTGGGCGACAGAGGGAGGGCAGATGCCACTGTTCGGCCGGCAGAGCCACTGCAAGGTCAGGCTGGCATGCCTAGACACCCAAGACTGCTGCTCAGCGGTCAGCTGCCGGCCTGGAGCCCTGGGCTCTCCCTCTGCGCGTGGTAACAGCAAAGGCCTCTGGGTTCAGACACTTCTGACGAGAAGCCTTGAGGCAAGCGCCATCCTTACCCCATTTCGCAGACGAGCAAACGGAGGCAGAGGAAGGTGTGCACCCAGCAGGGCGCGGTCTGGCCCACAGTCAAGCCCACAGAGCCTGTGTGAGAGCACCCTTGCTTCATTTCTTGCTGCGAAATGCCCAGGCTGTTACTGCAAAACGGATAACCCCCGCAAGTGTGTGCACTGCAGAGAAGACAGGGTCCAGAGTCGGCAGAGCCCGATGCCAGCCTGGCTCTCCCTCTCCTCATCTGTAAAGAGGGGAGACGCTACCTCCCCCACAGAGCTCTAGTGACTGGCGACAGTCCAGAGACATTTCTTAAGTCGAGGGTAAATATCTTTTCCTTTTGTGCTTTCTTGATGATAGTGTGCATGCACGAGAGAGAGAATCTCATCGCCCTCGACAGGGTCTTGCCATGCTGGGATCCCTCTTCCCAGCCCTTCAGTTCCTCAGGATCTTGAATATTCACATGCACACCTGGTGAGTTTTCAGGCTGACTCGGGATCCGAACCCGTTGTCAGTCATGTCTCTTCCAGCACTGCAATCCTCTACCGTAGGGATTCACACCACAAGGCTAAGTAGTCAAATTACAACAGAAAACACAAATTAAGGGTGCCTAGAGGTGGTCTCAATTCAGTCCTCAGGAAAGTACTAGGTGGGAAATCCCATTTCCAGGAAATGCCAGGGAGTCAGAGAAGCTTCCGGAAGTGGGTTTTAAGGCACAAGATGGAGTCAGTGCTCCAGCTCAGGACAGTGAGGGCACACTGGGAGAGGGAGCCGAGGCTGGTCTGGAGGCAGACAGCTCCTGGTAGGCAAAGCGGGATGGGAGGCCCATGCCCTGTTTCCACCCGGCAGTGGGCACCTGTGAGAGGCAGCGCCGCGGAGCAGAGCCCCAGGCGACCAGGAGAGCAGGTAACGCTCCAGGGGAGGTGGACAGAGACAGGGCCTTGGGTGTCACTTGGGGACTTCAGGGAGGCAGGTCCCAGGAGGAACGCAGAGCTGGAGACTGGCAAGGAAATGGGGGGTTAGGGCCAGAAGCAGGCTATGGCAGGGAATGGCAGCACTGGCAATACGCTCTGCTCCCTCAAACACGCCAGGGAGCTGCGGCAGGTGCGGGCAGGCCCTGGAGGAGGTGGCTGGCCAATTTCAGCAGAGCCCCCTCCCACTCTTCACCTTTCTCACCTCCCACTTACTCCTTGGATAATGAGTGATAATGATAACCTCCCTACCCCCACCCTCTGACACTCACTGAACACTGCAGGTGTTCCTGAGAACAGGTGCAGAGAAGACCTCCCCCATCCCCATGGCTGCTCCGGCCCTGCCTGGTCCCGGGTTCATTCAGCAGCGTTGACCTAGTGCTCCTGCATGCCAGCGCTGTGCTGAGAGCTTGGGAGATGGAGACCCCGGGAGCTTGGGGCCTTGGGAGATGGAGACCCCAGGAGCCTGGGGCCTTGGGAGATGGAGACCCCGGGAGCCTGGGGCCTTGGGAGATGGAGACCCCGGACTCCTGGAGCTTACGCCCTACCAGCAGCAGAGTCAGTACCCAATGACTGCAACACGGACGTGACTACGACGTCGTGTTAGAAGGCAGGAGTGCTATGGGGACAGCGGAGCAGCTCTCTTCAATGGCTTCCCCAGAGCAAGCTCGAGACTGATTCCAGAGTGGGTCACGGATTTGGGAAGTGGCCCAGGGACTGAGGTGGAGAAGAGGAAGAGAGCACAGTGTACGACTGAGCAGGGCACCTCTGTGGCCCCTGGGCTCAGTCACCTCTGGGCGCCCATGTGGGACATGAGCCTCCAAGTTGCCCGCGGGGTGGCTGAGTTCGCCCAGCCAGGTCCTGGCCCACTGCAGCCTGGCTGCACAGAAGGCCCTCAGGTGCGGCCAGACGGACGGGGTGGTGATGGCTGAGGGTGGTGGTTCTCAAAGTTTGGTCCCTGGGGACCAGCAGTTAGCGTAATGGCTATGTCGCTGGACTCCCACGTAGTCAACCACGGTTTGCATCCCGGACCCGGTGGCTTAAAATTCATACCAGGCGCATGTGCGTGCGTGCCCAAGATCCTGAAAGGAGAATGGAGGAGAAGGGATTGTGGCGTGGCCATCCCCCTGGGGGGTGATTTCTTGCTTTCTGTCTCTCTGTCTCTCTCTGTTTGGCGAGCGCACGCACCCTATAGCAAAAACCTCTACAAAAAAAATAATAATAAAATAAGTTTGGTCCCTGGACCATCAGCATCGGCATCACCTAGGAACTCATTAGAAATGCAGGTTCTCGGGCCTGTCCAGCCCTAATGGGTCAGATGCACTGGGGTGGGGCCCAGCCTTCTAGGTGGTTCTAACGTGCTGAAGAGGAAGACACACTGGCTTCAGAGATGTGTCTTGGCACCACCTCTGGGTGGCAGAGAGGCCTAGGGCCTGAAGACCTGGTGCGTCGGGTGGGGTGAGGTGTCTTAGCTCTAGCAGTTGTAATAAAGTGCAGGTGCTCCTCGCATGCTTTAATACACCGGCCTGAGCGCCATGGCTCAGCCTAGCCCGACTCCGCTCAGAGCATGTGCATTAGCCTGTCATCAGCAGGTTATCTGACACAAGGCCTATTGTATGTGGGGCATTAGTTGAGTAGCTCAGGCAATTTATTTGTTTACTTATTTATTTCTAGAATTATTTTAACTTTATTTATTTATTTATTTATTTTAATTTGACTAGAGAGGAATATAGTGAGTAAGAGAGAGAGAGCCGCCGGTTCCGGGACTTGAACCACAATCAGCCACGTGGGAGTCCAGCACCCTTAACCACCATGCCACCTGCTGGTCCCCAGGCAATTTATTGAACACTGTACTGTGAATGAAAACCTGCATGGTCTGGGTATTGCTGTCACATCACTGTAAAGTCAAAAACTTGCATGTTGAACTATTGCTAAGTTGGAAACCATCTGTACCACAAACTAGGGAGTTTATCAACAACAGAAATGTATTTCTTACTATTCTAGAGACTGGTTAAGTCCAAGATCAAAATACCAGCAAATTCTGCATGTAGTGAAGTCCGGCTTTCCATCATTGATGGCTTCTTTTCACTGAGTCCTCATGTGGCCGAGAGGATGAGTGGTCTCCCTCTCTGTAGATAGACACATACATAAGATTTTTAAAAATTTACTGTAGGGAGTGGGTGCTTGCTGGAGAAAGACACACAGGGAGAGAAAGTGGGAAAGTGACCCCACCGGGATGGCCATGCCCAAATCCCTTCTCTTTCATCCTCCTCTTAGGATTCTGAGCACGCAGGTACATGTGCCCAGTGTGTTTCCCAAGCTGCCTAGTCAAGAACTTGAACCACAAAATCATATACACATGAACACATATCTACACAAGGACTCTGCTGGGAGCACTGCCTGTGTCTAATTTCCTGGCTCATGGAAAAAGAAACAAACTTTAAAACGCACACATATGCCCGAGTGTCCAGGACTCGAACTTCACAGTCTGAAAATGCAGGGCCCAGCTGCCCTAAGCACTATACCACTGGGTGGCCCCATCCCCTACCCTCTTTTGTAAGGGCAGTAGTCCTGCTCCGGAGGGCTCTGCCCTCGTGACCTCACCACCTCCTAGGCCCCACCTCCTACTACCACAGGGGTATGGATCTCAGATAGGAGTTTAGAGGAACACAGACATTCGGTCCATCACAGGGGTGAGGTCCAGTATTTCCAAGCCTCAGAAACGGAACAGGACTTGGGGACAGGCTGGTTTCAGGAAGTACCTGTAGAGGGAAGAGGTTGCCGAGAGCCACCGCCCAGAACAGCCCAGAAAGGCAGAGCTTGTGCTGGGGCTCATGACAGGCCCTGAGGGCACCCTGGAGCGGTCCTTGGGTGAAGGATTGCCAGGCCCTGAGGGCATCCTGGAGCGGTCCTTGGGTGAAGGATTGACAGGCCCTGAGGGCATCCTGGAGCGTCCTTGGGTGAAGGGTTGACAGGCCCTGAGGGCATCCTGGAGGGTCCTTGGGTGAAGGATTGACAGGCCCTGAGGGCACCCTGGAGTGGTCCTTGGGTAAAGGATTGCCTTTTGTTTTAAAGTGCCAGAGGCCCCTGCACTCACCAGAGAGAGTGCAGAGAGACAGACAAGGAGAGGGAGGGAGAGGGAGGGAACACCCACGGGGCATGTTCACGCCCAGTCCCTTCTCCATCTTTTCTCCAGGATTCGGGCACTCATGCACACACGGGTGTGTGTTTCAAGCTGCCCAGCCAGGTCTCGAACCCCCATGGGGGATCCAGCTCCCTTAACCACTAGACAGTGGGGCTAGTCCAAGAAATGACATTTTTTGAGTCTTACTAAAATGCAGCTGCTCTGCCCTGGCTCGGGAATCCCCTCGTGGAGCTTATCCTGCAGAGATTCCCTCCGAAGGGAGATGTCTGCACAGATGTTTCCTGCCACTCCTACTCCGTGCTGGGCGTCTGTTCCTGGCCCCTGCGCCCTGCCGCATCCTTCAGCCTGCTCTTGCTTGGGGGTCAGACCCTGGAAGGCTGCCACATCCAGGGGGTTGCCCCAGGAAGCTCTGGGGAGGTGGAAGGAGGCTAGAGGGAGGTGGGGAATCCAGCGTCTCCTCCCCTTCCTGCGGGCCTGTGTCACATGGGACCAAAAGTCAGTAGCCAGCGGCTCAAGGTCAGGCCTCCCCCTCGTGGCTCTCCTTTCAGTGGCCAGTGCCCTCCCCCTTCCAGCCCAGGGTGGGAACAAGCACCCCACCAAAGTCCTGCTGGCCTGCCCCCTCCCTCTGCCAGCACCCTCCTCTGTAAATGGCCCTTCTGGAATGCCCCCTAGCTTGCGGAAGCCATCTGTTTCCCGTGGGACCCTGCCCCTGACCTACCTGACAGCTTCATGATGACGTGAGGAGAGCTGGGAGTACCTGAGCTCAGAGGGCCCAGGGCTGAGGGCCGGTTAGGGGACCTTCTCGGCTGGGAATTTGGGGTGGGGGGTGGTGAGAGGGGTACCAGGCCTTGTGCCAGACCTCGTCTGACCGCCAGACCTGCAGGTGCGAAGGTCCTCACTGCTGGAGTCTAGCTGGGAGGACACAGCAGGGGTCAGGGGTGAGGGAACAGAGAGGGGAATGGAGGCCTGGCCCAGCTTGCCTCTTTCCTCCCACGGGGGTGGGGGCGTCATTCCAGGAGGGAAGAATGCAGTTTAGACCCACCCCACAAAACCAGTGCTGGGGGGCACAGCCTTCACTCCATGAACCCTGTGAAGGCAGGGAGGCCCTGCTTCTCGCCCTAGTTCACCCAGGGTGGAGCCTGCAAGCAGGGAGCCTCTGAAGGCAGCCAGGCCAGGGCAGGGACCTACAGCTTGGCTCCCAGTTTGAGCCCCAATTGAGCTGGTCTCCGCTCCATGGCCCTGGGAGAACCACAAAACCTCTGTGGGCTTCAGAGGGCACCTGCCTCCCGGGGTCCTGCGGGGCTGGGAGGCAGGAGGCTGCTTTCACTGACCATTTGCTGCGTTCTGGTCGAGGGGCCCCCATTCCTGGACAGGGAGCCCACAGCTTGGCAGCCTGAGGCTCCGAGGAAGGCCTGACATAGGCACCCAGACACAGGGTCGGCTCCCAAGACCCCTCACGTGCGAACTCCTGACCAGAGTGCCGTGTTCTGCAGGCTGGGGTGCAGCCCTGGTTTCCGCCCTATTCCTCTGGTGAGGCAGCCCTCTGGCGTCACTGGGTGCCCCCTCTGTGCCGGCACCTGCTGCAGGAAGGGTGCCCAGGCACAGCCATCGCTGTGTGGCTTGAGGAGACTCAGGAACAATCAGGGCGCTGCCCGTACCAGTGCCAGGTCCTGCTCCAGCCTTGAAAACAAAATGATCACTTAACACCCTGGGGGGACGGCTTTTTAGCCAGCAGTTGTGGAAGCAGGTTTTCCTGGAGCTGAGTCCCTCCGCCCCATGCTGGCACCAGGGGAGGGTGGATGGAAGTTGGCCTGGGCGCAGTGCTGGGTGGATGGCAGGGTGGGGCCTGCACCCAGGCTGGACAGACGAAGGAGAAAGGGCCTTCCCGGGGACAGCTTGCCAGGCAGACAGAGTGAACCCAGCCATGACCTCCGCCTGCAGGAGATGCACCCCAGCTCCCCCGACCCTCACCAGTGCGAGTCTAGGGGCCCTCCTGATTCCTTCCATCCCTTCTCAATTCCCACCTTTCAGACCACGTCACACATGGCTTCCTCTGCCTTGGTCCTCCCCGGGGCTGCCCTCCTCCCCTCTGGCCAGCCAGCCCCCCACACTGGCCGCAGGACATTGGAGAAGGTAAGTCAGACTCTCCTCTTGGGAACTCCAGACCCAAATTCACTCGACCACGGCGCGCAAGCTCCACCTGACCTCGCCTCCCCCACCCGCTGGCTCCTCCACCTCCTTTACAGCTCTGCCCAGGTGCCCCACGAAGCGCCTCCAGATTTGGGTCCCAACTCAAATGTCACCTTCTCCTGGCAAAAAAGGCAGCAGCATCTGCCACAGGGTCTGGCTTTATGGTTTTTTTTTTTTTTCCAGAATTATTTTACTTATTATCATCATTTTAAAATTTGACCAGAGAGAGACGGGGGCGGGAGCAGGGGAAATGAATGAGAAAGCCAGCCACTAGGTCCGGGACTCGAACCATGGATGACCATGTGAGAGTCTGGCACCTCAACCACCATACTACCTGGTGGCCCCTATTATTTTTTTAATGCTGTCACTAGCACTTATGTTCTTATTATCTTTTCTTCTGAACAGAATACAAACTCCATGAGGGCAGGGCCTCATCTGTCTCATCCAAGGTTGTGTCACCAGGACCTGGCACATGGGACAGACCAGGAGACACTTGTGAACTGAGCCAGTTTGCTGGCCCTGGGCAGATGAAGGGTACGCTGACAGTCTGAAGGCAGCAGATTTTTTCTTTTTCTTTTTTTTTGGAAAGGTTTTTGCTATAGGGCATGTGCACTCACCTGACAGACAGAGACAGAGAGCTAGAAAGCAAGAAATCACCCCCCAGGGGGGATGGCCACGCCACAATCCCTTCTCCTCCATTCTCCTCTTGGGATCTTGGGCACGCACGCACACGCGCCCGGCGTGAGTTTTAAGCCACCAAGATGTGAACTGCGGTCGACTATATGGGAGTCCAGCGACATAGCCATTACGCTAACTGCTGGTCCCAGCAGATTTTTTCTTTAAGAATTACTTTTATTTAACTTTATTATTATTGTTGTTATTATTTTCCAGTTTGATCAGAGAGAGAAAGAGGAGGAGAGTAAGAAGGCAAGCCACCAGATCCAGGACTCAAACTGTGGTCGGCCATGTGGGAGTCCAGTGCCTTTAACCACCATGCTACCTGGCAGCCCCTAAGGCAGCAGATTTTGAGGGGAGTCCCAGGAGTCTGGGAGAGGACCTTGCAGAAGGACTTTGGTGACAAGAGCACAGGTGGCACTTCTGAGGGACATGGCTTCCCACATGCGGGGAAGTGCATGAAGGATCTAGAGGAGGGCCGGGCAGGGGCTCAGGGTGGCTGGACTGGGTATAAGGTCGAGCAGTGGGGTGCTGGGGCATGGAAAGTGAGCTTGAAACGGTAGAGTGGAGACAGAACCGTGTCTCCCCAAAATTCGTCTACTAAAGTCCTAACCCCAGCCACCAGAACGAACCGCATCAGCAGAAGGGCCTTTGGGGTGACTGAGGTTACAAGGTCAGATAGGTAGGCCTGATCTTTGTAAAGTCCCCCCTCCCCAGCTTTTTTGCTGTAAGGCACGTATGCTCACCAGAGACAGAGACAGAAAGAGAAAGAGAGAGAAATAACCCCCTCGGGGCAATGGCCATGCACAATTCCTTCTCCTCTAGTCTCCTCTTGGGCTTTGGGCATGCACGGATAGGTGTCTGGCATGACCTTCAAGTCACCAGGTCTGGTACTCAAATCATGGAGTTGTCATGGAGGAGCCAGCACCTTAACCCTCCTGCAGCCTGCTGGCCTGGATTTCAAGGTTTATTTTAGGTCCAGCCCATGGCCTACTGGTTAAGGGAGCTGAATACAAGGCCAGTTATGGTTCAAGTCACAAAAACATGCAGAGAATGTCTATGTGTGCCCAAAATCTTGACAGCGTGGAAAAATGGAGGGGAAGGGATTGTGGCGTGACCCCTCCCATTTTGGGGTGCTTTCTCTCTTTCTCTCTAATAAGTGTGCATGGCTTCTGACAATTAAAAAATTTTTAATATATGGGACCACCGGTTGGCAAAATGGCTATGTCACTGGACTCCCATGTAGTCGACTGCAGTTCGAGTCCCAGACCCGATGGCTTAAACTCACACTGGGTGTGTGTGCATATGTGCCCAAGATCCCGAGGAGAATGGAGGCGAAGGGACTGTGGCGTGGCCATCCCCCCTGGGGTGTGATTTCTGGCTTTCTATCTCTCTGTCTCTCTCTGTCTGTCTGGTGAGTGCACGCGCCTTATAGCAAAAACCTCTCAAAAAAAAAAATCACACATACACTGCAGCAGTGCCCAGGTAATCAAGCTCCACATCAACAGAGGTAAGTCACCTGATCGTGTACACGACATGAGGAAAATGGCCCTACTGCCGTGGTCTCCCTCCAAAAAAGCTCGTGGCCTCAGTCTCGTCCGAGAAAACATTATGCCGCTCTCGGCCGAGGAACAGTGTACGAAATACCTGAACAGAACTCCTGAAAACCGTCAGTTCTCAAAGCCATAAGGAACAAGGAAAGTGAGAAACTGCCACAGCCAAGGGGAGCTTGAGGAGACATGGCAACTCTGTGACATTGGGGGGACCAAGGCGATGTGAGTGAGGCACGGAGCAAGAACACGAACGTGCGGGGACAGGCCCGTGGGACAGCCGGCCGTGGACGTGAGGTAGGGAGGGTGCACGCGGGGATCCACGTAGCTCTCCCAGTGTTTCAGTAAGCCTGTAACTGTTGTACAAAGAAGCTCGTGTTTACACAAACAATACTGGGCTGGCTCCGTGGAGCAGGGGAAATGTGCTGCTCAAGAGAACCCAGTCTGGGGACCAGCAGTTGGCGTAATGGCTATGTCGCTGGACTCCCATGTGATCGACCGCGGTTCGAGTCCCGGGCCCAGTGGTCACGCCAGGTATGTGTGCATACGTGGCCAAGATCCTGAGAGAAGAATGGAGGAAAAGGGATTGTGGTGTGGTCAACCCTCCCGGGGGGGTGATTTCTCACTTTCTGTCTCTGTGGCTCTTCACCCTGCTGGTGAGCACACACACCCTAAAACAAAAATCTCTCAAAAAAAAAAAAAAAAAGCCAGTCGCACACGGCCAGTTCAACACACCAGGCACGTATGTGAAACACACCAGGCACATATGTGAAGGCCAAGACCTGATGTGTACACACATGTACTCGCTTATGAATAGACAAAAATGAGAGATTAGTGAAAAGTCTCACGGTGAGTCCAGCCTGACCTCCCCAGCTGCCTCTCCTTCCTCAGTCCTCACTGATGTGCTCCACGGGTCTGCTCGGAGCTGCTTTATAAGGTATAGTTACACACTGATTTCTCTCCAAAGAGCCTGTTTCTTTGCTTTAAAGAATATCTCAAATCTCAGGACCAGCAGATGTCATAATGGTTACATAGCTGGGCTCCTACGTCGTTGACTGCAGTTTGAGTCCCAGACCCGGTGGCTTGAAACACAAGTCACGTGTGCGCACATGCCCAAGATCCTGGGAGAATGGGGAAAGGACTGCGGTGTGGCCATTCCCCTAGTCTCTCTGCCTCAATGGTGAGTGCCGTTGCCTTATAGCAAAAAAACTCTCCTCCCCAAAAGAATAGTCAATCCTTTTTAATATAAAATTATTAAATTTTCACAGTAGAAAGCACAACATTTTCCCTATATACCCATCACCCAGATTCAAGAATTTCCCACGCTTCAGCTGTTCCTGTCTCGCTCACTTTCCTTTGGCCCAGTTCCTTTTAAGCAAATGTCAGACCCCTCCATATGGCAAGGTGCATCTCTGAACGACGTGGACATCTTTTTACATAACCTAATGTTCACATCCCACCTTTTTTTTTTTTTTTCATCTAAGGTTTGTGCAATTGAAGGAGTGAAAGTGAGAAAACACCTCCTGGGGGATCACCACTTCAGAATCCCTTCTGCATTCTCCTTTCAAGATCTTGGGCAGGCAGGCACAGGTCCCCATGGGGCCCAGGACTTGAATCACATGCAGTGGGCCACGTGGGATCCACGTGGGATCTTAACCACCAGGAATGGCTGGGCCCACATCCCACTATTAATCAGGACTCCTGACTGACCTCTTAGGAACTCCCATGGAGCTAGGGCTCTACCACCTAGGCTGTGACCCCCACCCCCAGGAAGGCGCTGTTATCCGACAATGCCATTAACAGACCAGCACGCAGAGGCACAGAGCAGAGGCAGTGCTAACCAAAGTGTAACGGGAAAGCCCACGCTCTCAGATAGCAGCCCTGCCTCTGCTCCCACTTTGCAGCAGCCTGGAGCCTCTAAGGACCAGGCTACAGACCTGCCCTGACCACCACCGCTGCCCTTTCCAGGGATCTGGGCCTTGGTTCAAGCCTTCGGGATTCAGAGCCACTCACAGCCTTCATTTATGAATACTCGTCCACCAGAGAGGAGCAGCTGTCATTCCCACCCAGTCAGGGTCCAAGCAACAGCACTGGCGGGCACCTGTCCACTCGGTCCCAACCGAGGGTCTGTTGGGGCCCT
This sequence comes from Tupaia belangeri chinensis, assembly GCF_000334495.1. NCBI lineage: Eukaryota > Metazoa > Chordata > Mammalia > Scandentia > Tupaiidae > Tupaia > Tupaia belangeri. The sequence continues at coordinate 1,384,917 of NW_006160194.1, read as the reverse complement.
AGTTCTGTCATTCAGGCCTCAGGGAGAGATGCCACGGCGACAGGGCTGTAAGAGGCCAGGACACTAGGGGACCGGCCCTGCCCAGGGACGTTAGACCTACAGTGCAAGGAAGCGGAAACAGGTGGGCCCAGGCTTCCCGGAGGGCGAGTTCACGCAGGGCGGCGCCAGGCCGGCTCGGCTGGACAGAGCAGGGCGCCCTGGAGCCGCGGAAGAC
>NW_006160194.1:1266862-1383818 GCF_000334495.1 Tupaia belangeri chinensis | reverse complement strand
CTGCGAGCCGGCCGGCGGGAGGCGGGTGCTCCGTGCAGGATTCCCAGAGCCATCTTAGCAGGTCCCCCGCGTGGCCGCCCACGGACGCGGCCGCCCTAACCGCCGCGGGCGCTGTTCGCGAGCTGGGCCTCCGTCCTGCCCGGGATGCTGTCGCCCGGACGACGCCGGCCACTGGGTCCGCCACCCCTCCCCGACCTGTTCCTCTGCCCGCACTCTGAGAAGTGCTGCGTGCTTTTTTTTTTTTAATTTGTTTTTTGTGGAAAAACGTGGAACTGGATGTACCCGGTTGGACGCGTTGGGTTTCTCAGTGCCGGCATAGTAAGGGCAGTGCTCAGACGCGGCGAGAGTAAGTGACAGCACAGTCGTCTTTACCCTGCAGCTGCCGAACTGGAAACCCCATTCCAGAGGTGCGGCTTCTCTGCATTTCCCACCTGAACACTTCCTCTGCTGTGCTGCACCCAAGGACATTGGGATTACATTTTTTCCGCCTTGATCTTTCAAGTCATTTCCTGTCTCTTGGTAATCTCTCCTCCGGTATCTGAACTGATTCCAACACACAGTGTTTGAAGAGTCTTAACGGCTGACCTAGTTGATCCTTAGATCCTTCCTCGGCATCAGGCTTGTTTGGTTTCTAAACATCGGGTTTTAAATGACTGCCTTGTAATGGAAAGAGAATTGGATGGGTATCAAAATCTGGGGCGGAACACTGGTTTTGCTACTTTTCAGTTGTGTGACCTTGAGCAAGTCAAGGTCTCTGAGCCTGGGATTAAAGTAGGGATATAAACATACCACTAGCTGAGGACTGTCCTGAGGGTCATAGGGACATGTGTCCAGAAGTGCTTGTCAAACGGAATGCTAGGCACATAATTATTTTTGTCACTATAGTCTCAAATTTTCGGTTCTAGTTTTAACTTAAGCAAGATAAGGCATTTGGAAACATTCCTTCCAATTCTCACTAGCTAGATTCTAAAAGACATAGTGTTTTGGAATTTTAAACACAGTTTTATTTAAACTCTGTAATAGTCAATCAGTGTGTACTATAGTACTATTGAAAGCTATCTAACATTTTAAACTGGTTTCATTATTGTGTAATGTTTAATTATGAATACGCAGCTAAGAAAATTGGCTTCTATCTTTCATGTAGTACAAACATTTTACCTCCAGCACACATGTTGAGAGTTTTGAGTCTCTATCCTAACAGGTTTCCTTTTTAAGAAGTTTGTCTAGCTGGCAATTGAGAAATTTCTTCAAATTACTCCAAACTATCAACTACTCTTTTACAAAAACAGGTCTATTAATTATTTAGAACACACTGCTTTTGTTTTAAAATGCCTTTTAGAGACAGATAGTATTTCAGCACTTCTTTTTTAAAAAATTAATTACTTGATTGATTAATTTTTTGAGAGGTTTTCGCTATAGGGCACGTGCGCTCGCCAGACAGAGACAGAGAGACAGAAAGCAAGAAATCACCCCCCAGGGGGGATGGCCACACTACAATCCCTTCTCCATTCTCCTCTTGGGATCTTGGGCACACACGCACACGCGCCTGGCGTGAGTTTTAAGCCACCGGGTCCAGGACAGGAACTGCGGTCAACTACGTGGGAGTCCAGCGACATAGCCATTACGCTAACTGCTGGTTCCCATTAATTTTAATTTTTGACCAGAGTGAGTGAGGGGTGTGGGGGGAAAGTAAGAAAGCAAGCCTCCAGATCTTGGAGATTGGCCATGTGGGAATTCAGTGCCTTAACCACCATGCCGCCTGCCAGTCCTTCAGCCCCTCTGCCCCTCATTTTTGGCTTTTACTTTGTATTTTCTTTTCTCTCTTTTTTTCTTAGAGAGATTTTTGCTATAGGGTGCATATGCTTGCCAGAGAGACAGAAAGTGAGAAATTACCCCCTCAGAGGTGATGGCCACACCATAATCCCTTATCTTCCATTCTTCTTCCTGGATCTTGGCCTTACCCCACGTGAATTTCATGCAGCCAGGTCTGGAACTCTAAGCACAGTCGACTATGTGGGAGTCCAACTACATAATCAATATGCCATCTGCTGGTCCCCTTACTTTCTTCCTTGGTCCCTAAAATTTTTTTAAGCTTGAGTCTTTCCTCTATTAACACACTTGGTGGTTGTAATTTAATAGAATTTTAAAGAACGTGCCATTCTTACTTGATATCTTAAACTATATACCCAAAATGTAAATAAGATTTTCCTCCCTTTATTGTATATTTGATGTCGATCATTATAGGGTCGGCAGGTGGCATAGTGGTTACAGAGATGTTCATCATTATGAAGGAGGACTGTATCATATTTTGCGTAGTTAGTATACAGCAGTACTGTCAAAAAGAAATATAATGCAAGCCACAAATACAATTTAAAAATTTTTTAATAATTACATGAAAAAAATTTAAAGTGTTAACTTTTAGTAGCCTTTTACTAACTTAGTATATCTAAAATCTTATTATCAGGTTGTAGGAAAAGTCATAATATATTGTTTTTCTTTTTTTTAGGAGAGGTTTTTGCTATAGGGCGTGTGCGCTTGCCAGAAAGACAGAGAGAGACAGAGAGACAGAAAGTGAGGAATCACCCCCCAGGGGGGATGGCCACACCGCAATCCCTTCTCCTCCATTCTCCTCTTGGGATCTTGGGCACACACACACACGTGCCCAGCGTGAGTTTAAGCCGCCGGGTCCTGGACTCGAACTGCAGTCGACTACATGGGAGTCCAGTGACATAGCCATTACGCTAACTGCTGGTCCCAAGTCATGATACATTTTTGCAAAGAAAAATACGTCTTGACTTTTCCATGACCCAATATTTTAACCTGAAAGCAATGTGAAAGAAAATCATTAATGTGATATTTTGCATTCGTTTGGTACTAAATCTGTGAAATCCCACATAGTTTTACATTTGTAACGTACCTCAATTCAGACTAACATATTTCTAGTATATTTGTGGTTAGTGGCTACATGCTGTACAAAGTAGGTTTAGAGTATATGTTATTTTATTTAAAGGTTGGCAATTAGTGTGTAGTGTTTGTGGTAACATTTAATTGATCAGTTGGTTTAGTAAGATAACCTAGTCTCCCTGCTGTTGGGAGGAAATGAGACTATTTGGCTAAGTTCTCATTTAACACATAAAGACTTTGGAAAAGTTATTATTTTTTTTTTAGAGGTTTTTGCTATAGGACACGTACGCTCGCCAGACAGACAGACAGAAACATAGAGACAGAAAGCGAGAAATCACCCCCCAGGGGGGATGGTCAAGCCACAATCCCTTCTCCTCCATTCTCCTGTCGGGATCTTGGGCACGCACGCACACGCGCCTGGCGTGAGTTTTAAGCCACCAGTCCAGGACGCGAACCGCGGTCGACTATGTGGGAGTCCAGTGACATAGCCATTACGCTAACTGCTGGTTCCCAAGACTTTGTAAAAGTTTTGTGTTTGCTTGTCATACAAAGTTCCGTGACTTATTTATTTATTTATTTATGCTTTAATTTGCTGGAGAGCCCTTGCATTCACAAGCAAGCCTTACAGGCAAGGTGAGAAAGAGGAAAGGAAAGTGAGAAAGCACCCCTTTGTGGAATATGGTCATGCCACAGTTCCTTCTCCATTTCTCCTTTCAGGATTTTGGACGCGCACACACACACACACGTGTTCAGCATGTTTTTCAAGCTGCTGGGTCTGAGGTTCAGATTGTACAGTCAGCCATATGGGATCAGCTGCTTTAACTACCAAGCCACCATCTGGCCCCATGACTTCCTATTTTTAAACAAAATTATATTTTAAAATTTTCCCTTATGGGTCCTGGCAGGTGGTTAAGGGTGCTGGACTCCCACATGGCCGACCATGGTTCAAGTCCTGGACCTGGTGGCTTGCTTTCTCACTTTCCTTCTCTCTCTGTCCTCTCTAGTCAAATTAAAATAAATAAATAAAGTTAAATAAAACAATTCTTTAAAAAATTTTTTTCCTTATGAAAATAGTACTTCCTTTGGTATCTGTAGTCACTCACCTTTGTGTCAGTGGATGATATTTAAAAAATATCTTCCCAGGGAAATAAGGGGCCACTTAAAGAATATTCTTCAGTTAGTGCCTAAGATCTGGGCCTAAAAGCATTTAGGCCATGCCTATACAACTTTGATAAAAGTAAGAATTTTGATAAAAATGGAAAACTCAGATTCATAGCATAGAAAAGATGCCTTGATTCAGCATCCTTTTTGAAGAAGAGTGATCTGGAAATAGGGAGACTTAGGTTCTGGTTCCCAGTTACCAGTAATTGTGGAGTTTCAAATTCATTTCTTTGATCTCAGTTTCTTGTGTGTGGAATGAGTTGAAGCTGGTGCTGTCCAAGTGTTAGTGGTTGGTGCAGGAGCTGACTTACAGCAGGCACTTTCAGGAAGTGCTCAGATGTCCACGTTGTCTCCTTCAAAGGTTGCGGCCACCTAACGCTTGTTTGACAGCCTTTCAGTAAATTCATTGCCCAAGTATCTTGGTGTGAGAGGGCTAAGAGGAAGAGATCAGGAAGTGTTTGCTGTTACTGTTAATTAATAATTAAGTCACTTGATAAGCTTGAATTTATAGCCTCATTTGGTAAACAAAACACCAAGACTGGATAAGTTTTTCCTATTCTTTTTTTCTTTTTAAAAGAAGATCTCTCAGTACCAGCAGCTGGCATAATGGCTATGTCGCTGGACTCGCATGTAGTCAACTGTGGTTTGAGTCCTGGACCCGGTGGACTGGACTCATGCCAGGCGTGTGTGCATGTGTGCTCAAGATCCTGAGAGGAAAATGGAGGAGAAGGGATTGCGGGGTGATTTCTTGCTTTCTGTCTCTCTGTCTCTGTCTTTCTGGCCAGCGCACATGTCCTATAGCAAAAAACCTCTCCAAAAACAGAATAGAATAGAATAGAAGAGAAGAGGAGAGAATAGAAAAAAGTAATAAAAGAAGATCTCTATGTAGGATCCTCCTGCCTCAGCCTCCTAGCTGGTGCCTCAGCCTGCTCTCTGAAACTGTAGACACATGTCACCAGACAGCGTCTGGCTGTACTGCTCAGCCTCAAGTTCTCTATCTTCTTGCCTCATCCTACCCACGTCTTTGGATTACAGGTGCATCCCAATGTGCCAGGCCTTTAGGTTGGCATAGGAATTTGGCCATCTATATATATTTTCTGAACTCTCATTTTCTTAAGACAAAAGTTATATATATAATGTTACCATTAAGATCATCTCTTTCTGGCCTCAGATCACCCAGAAATTTCTGAACGGAAAGGCAAAGCCTTAGTGATGCAAAACTGTGTATATAATAACTTTTGTCATTATAGTTTTATTAACTGAATGCAACTAGCAGTGGCATGGAGGTTAAGGCACTGGATTCCCACGGGGTTGACTACGGTTCAAGTCCTGGACCTGGTGGCTTGAAAATCAAACTGGGAAACTTTCTATGTGCCCAGAATCCCAGGAGAATGGAGGAGAAGGAATTGTGGCATGGCCATCTCCCTTGGGGGGTGATTTCTCACTTTACCTCTCTCCGTCCCTCTCTGGTGAGCAAATGTGCCCTATAGCAAAAACCTAAAAGAAAAAAGTCTAAATGGATGACTTCTCCAGAGGCTACAGTGCAGCCATAAAGTTTCGCAGCTATTTAACTTCCTACAATTAAATTTAGTAATAGTGAGCACTCAGCAAATGGTAATATCATCATGTGCTAAAGTCTGGTGTCATAGGCTTTATGGTGATGTCTGTTTTTATGGAAATCTTACTCGTGAGAGGTAAACCTAACCAAGGTCCCCCAGCTAGAAAGTGGTGAAAACAAAATTTGAAAATGAACCATCTCACTCAGGACTCATAGTACTCACTTGGCCATGTAGTATCCAGCTGCCCTAACCTCTGTGTGACCTGTTCACCCCTGGAGTTCAATATTTAAAAGAATTCCAAAGTAAACCATTTTGATAAAAATGTTCATTTTTTTCTACCTAGAGTTGGGAGACAATTCGGTTTTAAATGTAACTTTCCTTCCCGCAGACTACCTTGAACAGTCTGTTCCAGTGTATACACTTATTAGTTACTTAGGTTTTTTTAAGCATGATTGGAACTTAAAATTATCACTAGGTTATCGCATTAAGGTTATATAACTGGCTGTCAGTAGGCACTTTGCTATGTGTTTACACAGATGGAAAATAGTTTCTCAACAAAATATGATGGGATTTTGGTGCCTTGAAGTGCTGTTGCCATAGTTATTTCCCAAACAGTGGCTTTAGGACTAAACAGAAGTGGTGGTAATCAAGTTCTAGTGTGACACTTTCTTGGCTCGGTTGCTTTGCCTTATTTCACTGCAAAGTATGACTGCTGTTCATACTAACTGGTAAGCAAAATCTGGTACTGGATTTTGTGAAATAAAAAGTTTCATATGGTAACATCATGCAGAACAATTAAAGACTGGAAAAACATTGTTTTTATTAAAATTAATGACATGGGAATATTAGTGTACAGTTTAGTACAGGATCTTGCTAGGGACACTGCTGGTGTGTTTAGAGAAAGGTTAACTGAAATTTTGGCACAGCCTGGGACCAGCAGATGGCATAATGGTTATGTCGCTGGACTCCCACATAGCAGACTGAGGTCTGAGTCCAGACCTGGTGGTTTAAAACTCATGCTGGGCAGGACCAGCAGGTGGCATGGTGGGTAAGGCGCTGAACACTCCTATATGGCTGACCACTGTTCGAGTACCGACCTGGTGGCTTGCTGTCTCACTTTCTCTCTCTCTCTCTCTCTCTCGCTCGCTCTGTTCAAATTAAAATAAATGAATGGAGAAATAAATAAATAAATAATTCTTTAAAGCAAACAAACAAAACTCATGCTGGGCTCACTTGCTTGTATGCCCAAAATCCCAAGAGGAGAATGGAGGAGATGGGATTGTAGTATGGCCACCTGCCCCTAGGGGAGTTGATTTCTCCCTTTCTGTCTCTTTGTGTCTCTCTGTCTCTCCAGCAAGCGCACATGCCCTATAGAAAAAAATTTTCAAGAACAAAAAGGGGAAAATGAAATATTGGCATACTCCTGATATATGCCATATGGTGTGATCATAATTATAATTGCTTGAGCAGTTGCAAAGGCCCTGTGGTACAGTATGCTCAGCATACTGGAGAGCAGCAGGGAGCCACATGACTGGACAGTGAGTGAAGGGGAGTGAGAAAGATGCAGAGTAAGAAGGATGGTGATGGCACGGAGGGATGGTGTGGGCTTGCTCTTGTAGAGCCTGATAGCTTGTAAAGGCAGAGTGGGTGGAGGGAGATTCCTGTTAGGAGAAATGAAATTCTGTGGTCCACCTACTGCGGCGTAGGTGATTCAGAATAGCAGGCATTTCCTGGGTCGCCTCACCACAGCAGAGAGTGTAGACCCTGGCATCAGTCTAAGTATGGATCTGGCCTGACTATTTACTGGTTCTCTACCTTAAGTACAGTTACTAGACCTCTTAGTTCTTTGTCTCTAAATTGAGGATAATAATAGTAACCGTATTACTGTTATTGGTAGGAGGATCATATAGTCCAGTACAGTGAAAGGTTCCTGTAGTAAATGCTCAGTAAATGTTGGTTACTTGTAATAAGCACCATTTCCTCTGCAATGCCTCCATTCTCTGCCTTGGCCAGCTCCATCGTTAGAGGTTCTCATCCTGCTGTGTCCTTTTTTTTTTTTCTGAGGAGGGGAAATAATTCATATACCATAAAATTCACCCTTTAGCTTGTTTAATTCAGTATTTCTTAGTGTATGTGCAAGGTTATTTCACCATTACCACTATCTAATTTCAGATTTTTTTTTTTCGAGAGGTTTATGCTATAGGGCGCGTGCGTTCACCAGAAAGACAGAGAGAGACAGAGAGACAGAAAGCGAGAAATCACACACACCCCCAGGGGGGGATGGCCATGCCGTAATCCCTTCTCTATTCTCCTCTCAGGATCTTGGGCACACACATACACGCATCCGGCATTAAGCCACCAGGTCTGGGACTCGAACCATAGTTGACTACATGGGAGTCCAGCGACATAGCTATTACGCCAACTGCTGGCCCCATAATTTCAGAATATTTTACCTGGAGTGTCTTTGCAGTGCTTGTTATAGTGGCAGTTTTAAGCATTCATTCGTGTGGTTGTTTGATTCATTTGTTTCTTGTTCTAGACTTCGGTTTCATGAGAGTGGGAGCTCCCTTTATTGCTTTGATAGCACCATGGTCTGTCTCAATGACTGGCACATACTTGGTGCTCAGTAAAATACTTGTTTTTGTTAGTTTGTTTTTGATTGCCAGAGAGCACGTGTGCTTGCCAGACAGACAGAAAAACAGAGAGTAGGGAGAAAATACTCTGCAACAGGGGTGGTCACATTGCAGTTCCTTCTACACTCCATCCTGCCAGGATGTTGGGCACGCACACACCCAATGTATTTTTCAAACTGCTAGGGCTGAAATTGGAACTGCAGCCAACCATGTGGAATGTGACTCCCTTACTCACTCGACTTGCTAGCCAGCCCAATAAATATTTCTTGAATGAAAGGAAATGTGATGTGGAAAGTAGTGTTGTACCCCACCGAGAGGAGTTGTGAGTCTGTGGGCGTGTACACCATAATAAGGTTTGGATGCAATCCTGTCGTTGATCGGAAACCAACAAATTTTTTTTAATTTTATTTATTTATTTATTATATATGATCAGTTGTTTAATTAGGTTCTTGGTAAAAAATCTAGAACTCCAATTTGTGAGGATAAACTTCATATGTAAGGGCAAACACAGATCACAGGTAGCCCTGGAGCTGAGGAACAGCTTTGATTTTTGGTAAAATATGTGAGTCCACAGCTTTCTGATCAATCTTGCGCTGCTCTGAAATCTCGTATTTCTCCTTCTCTGTGTCAAAGATCTCACCTTCCTGGTGTCTTGGCTTCTGTAGTTTCTTTTTCTGAAATAAGCATCGGCAAGGTGCTTTGGGATTTTTACTTTGCTAATATCAATTTTCGTGGAAGTGGCAATGACAAATTTCTAGTGTGTTCTACGCAGTGGAACTCGATTGAGAACCAGCGGTCCAGTTCCAAGTAGCAAGCCACTGCTCAGCTGGTTCAGGAAAACCACTCTCTTGCCCCTGTGGCGTCCAGTGAGGATGATCAGAATGGTCCCAGGAGGGATGCTAGCTTGCCGCTTTCTCACAGGCTCACTGTAGGGTTTTTTTGCCGTGGCTCAACAGCTTTCGGGGCACATCTTCAGTAGGATAATACCTAGGCATTTTGCACAGTTTAACCACCCGGGTACCACCATTGTCTCCACCAACTGGCTTTGTGACAGTCGCAAGAACGTTCTTTTTCTTTTCAATCCTGGATTTAGTGGCCGAGTGTTTCCTCTTGTACATGGCCTTCCTGGAATCCATGGCAGACCGGAAGTATCTGCTGCCGATGCCCTGGACTAGGACGGGGTTTCAGCTACAATGGGGCTTCCCCTCTGGGTCTTTAGCCTTGGGGTCACCCTTTTTAACCTTGCCACTGGCATCAGTCTTCTTAGCTTCAGATTTCTTCTCCTTAGTGTCCTGCTTTGCAGCTTTTTCATATGCCATCTTGTATAGTGGGACCAAACAACAATTTTTTTTTTTTAAAGTGGCATGTTATACTCAAATTTGTTTAACAGAAAGAGAAATCAGTCTGGCTGGTGGCTAAAGCATTTGGATCCCACAAGGCTGACTCTGAGGTTTGAGTCCAGACCTGGTGGCTTGAAAAATGCCAGATGTGTTTGCGTGCATGCCCAAAATTCCCAAAGGAAGGAGAGATGGAGGAGAAGGGATTACAGCATGATGATTCCTCATTTATCTCTCTCGTTTTCTCTCTCAGGAGCGCATGTACCCTCTAGCAAATTTTAAAAAGAAAGAAAGATAATTTAGGATCCAATGGGAGAGAATTTGTGGAGTAAGGGAGATTAAGAAGGAACAGGAGGTTAACTTGGAGGCCAGTTGGTGGCTGAGTTGAGGACCTGGGAAGAAGAGAAGGATTCAGGTGAAAGGCAGTAGAATAGACACAGTAGAGTATAAGTACTTATGTGAATGTGTGTACACACATTTAAATGTGTGAGAGAAAGAGAGGAAAGCAATACAGTGCTGGAGTTGAGGATAAACAAGCCTTTTTCTCTTTGTTTAAGAGAATATTTGGAGGGACCAGCAGTTGGCGTAATGGGCTGTGTAGGTGACTGCAGTACGAGTCTCAGACCCTGTGGCTTAACTCATGCTGGGCACGTGGGCATGCGTGCCCAAGATCCCGAGAAGAGAATAGAGGAGAAGGGATTGTGGTGTGGCCATCCCCCCTGGGGAGTGATTTCTCGCTTTCTGTCCTGTCTCTCTCTCTTTTTCTGGTGAGCATACGTGCCCTATAGCAAAAAATCTCTCCAAAAAAAAAAAAAAGAATATTTGGAAGGAGTAGGTATAGAGGGCTGTGAGGGGAACGAATTTTCTTTCAGCTCTGTGGAGCTTGAGATGCCTACTCTATCCAGAAAGCTGTCACCCTTAAATATTAAGGTAAAATAAATATATCAGGTAAAAAAATTATTTTGCCTTATGCCTTATTTTTAAAAATATTGTTTAGTCTTGAAAGAGAGTGTGCATGTACATGATTTTTTTTGTGAGAGAGAGACGGAGAGAGAAGAGTACCTTCTGCCAGGTTTGTCCCGCTGCAATCTCCTTCCAGCCCTCCAGCCTGTCAGATCTTGGGCTCTTGTGCATGCCCTACTTGTTTGGGCTGATTGCGCAGGGTTTTTTGTTTTTTGTTTTTGTTTTTGTTTTGAGAGGTTTTTGCCATAGTGCACGTGTGCTCTCCAGGCAGAGACAGAGATACAGAAAGCAAGAAATCACCCCCGGGGGGATGGCCATTGCCGCAATCCCTTCTCCTCCATTCTCCTCTCGAGATCTTGAGCACGCATGCACATGTGCCTGGTGTGAGTTTTAAGCCACCGGGTCCGGGACATGAACCGCGGTTGACTACATGGGAGTCCAGCAACATAGCCGTTACACTAACTGCTGGTCCCTGCGCAAGGGTTTTGAACCATCATTGCCATTCAGGATCCTGCCTCCCTTGAGCAGCACATTACACCTGCCCCACAGGGCTGGCCCGTGCATGGCTTTGATGTTTTGTGTGTGGAGTTCTGGATCACTGCTTGGGCATCTGCAGTGCACCTCTGGCACCGCCCCTCTACTTGCCAGTTTGTCTGATCAGCCTCAGCTGAGCCCACTAGACCACACTTCTCCAGGCAGTGACTGAACCTTCTCTTTTGCACTCCAAGCACCTGGCAGGGTTCATATGTATATGTTTTATAGAGGTCTAAGTTGTGTGTATACTAATAGTTTGTGCTCTGCTTTTTTTTTTGGTCTGGTTGGTTTGTTTATTTGTTTGTTTGTTTTTTTGCCATAAGGCATATGTACTTGCTGGAGAGAGACCTGGGTGTGTGGGGGGGATGGACACACTGCAGTCCCTTCTCCGTTTTCTTGGAATTTGGGGCACACATGCACACACTCCCAGTGTGTTTTTCTGGGACGCAAACTGTGATGTTTGCCATGTGGGATCCATCCAGTACCTTAACCACCATGCTGCCTACTGGCCCATGCTCTGCTGTTTTACTCTTACATATTTACATTTCTATCTAATGACATCCTTGAAAATGACATCAGTAAATAATAGTTAATATCACAAGTGGCCAAAGTATAGACAGAGACTTTTGTGGTAGAACTAAAAATGAGAAGAGAGGATTGGTCCAAATGTGAATAAAAATGAAGTAAAATCAACAATGTTAGGATAAGCAGGAAAAAGATAACAATAGGAACAGAGCGTCTTTTTCTAGGAAGTACCCATCTGAAGCCATGTAGCATGGTGGTTGTCAGCATAGACTTGGGGCCAAGACTGGTTTGTGATTTAGGCTTTGCTACTAACTAACTTTGTGACCTAGGAGAAATTATTTAACCTCTATGCCTTATTTTCCTCTTCTTTAAAATGGTTTAGTAACATTACAGTTTATGAAGTTTTTCTTTTGTTTATTCACGGTAGAGTGCGTGTGCACATGCCTGTAAGAGTATGTGAAAGAGGTGAGCACCCTCCACAAAGCCCGCCATTCTGCAGCCCATTTCCTCTAGTCCTCTAGCCTGTCAGATCCTAGGTAGGCAGTCATGTGCATGCCCAGCCTGTTTCAGGCTGTTTCGGCTGTGGATTCCAACCAGTGTCTCCTCCGTGCGCAATCTGGCCTCTCCTGAGCAGTGAGTGCATTACTGCCGCGCCACAGAACCCGCCTTGCTTCTTAGGCTGGGAGCATTGTCTGATAATATGTGTAATAAACACTCTTCTTGTTTCCCCAGCAGCCATAATGCTTCATGGCAGACAGGATTCAGTTGGAAAAGCACTGGAGGTGTACTTTATTGCGCTGGGTAGAACACTTAAGTTCTTCCTGCAGAGAGAAGCTAGGTGGTAATTACAAATCTGTCATGTTGATAGGACACAGAGGGAATGGCTTGGTTTTCCTAGAAACTAAGAATGGCCTTGCCTGTGTAGTGCTCTTTGTTATATGAACCCTGTTCAACACTGGAATAAAGTTTATTTTACTGAGTGTTTTGTCAGTGACCTTTTTTTCTGATCTCTACCTGGGTGGCACCTTCCAGATCACCTTATATGAGATGCCCTCCATTTACTATGGTTTTATTTCTTGTCCTAGTACTTAGGGCCATCGTTAGTGGATGCCCGTGTTTTCTTTCCCCAGTGTATCCTCTGGCTAACATTCAGTTAAGTACTTGTTTACCAAATGAACTCAACCCATACTTACGGTGCATCAATTATATGCTGGCTCTGTCCTTGCTCACAGTGTGGGAAACAATCACGTAAACAAAAAATCCCATCCCAAATGACAAAAATGACAAAAGTAGCTGATAGATGGTGCAGTGGTACACCAGAAGCAAGACAGCCTTCTAAGCCTCGTTGTGTCGGGATGTTCCACAGAGGAGGTGACATTCGTGTGGGATTTAGGAGGATGCAGATGGGATGGGGGTGATGGGAAAGAGCTTTTAGGTGGAGGGTTAACATGCAGAGTGAGATCTGAATCAGCATGGTATGTGGAAGGAAGTTATCTGGTGCCTGTGACCAGAGGAGGAAAACGGAAGGAGAGGACGCTAGAAATGTAGGGAGAGGTCACGTTCTGAGGGCCATGGATGACCTGCAAGAATTTGAACTTGATCCTTAGAAATGAAACTGCTGAAGGATTTCTTCCTTATTGTGGTAAATCTATATAACATCAAAAGTACCATTTTAACCAGTTCTGAGTGTCCGGTTCTGTGGCATTAAGTGCAGTCACATTGTTCAGCAACCATCACCTCCCTCAGTCTCCAGACATTTCACCTTCTTCAACCAAAACTGCTGCTGAAGGGTCTTAACCTGAGTTGTAAAGTGCGCTAACTTAAGTTTAAATTGGTAATGAGTGTCTAGAATTGGTGGAAGGAGTCCCTTATGATAGAGGAAGCAAAAAAAAAAAAGGCCTCTGAACAGTCAAAATAGTTATCTAAGAACCTGGACATAGAAGCCAAATTCAGCTTGTAGGAGAGCCCCTCCCCACCTTGAGCCCTCACTTCACCTTTCTTCTTTTTTTAAAAATAATTATTTCATTTTATTCATTTTCATCATTTTATTTTTTAAAATTTTATTGAAGTTGACCTCAGAGAGACAGAGAGAAGGAAAATGAGAATGCAGGCTGCCAGGTCCAGGACTTGAACCATGATCAGCCATGTGGGGATCCAGCTGCCTTAACCACCACACCACCTGGCGGCCCCACACCTTTATTCTTAATGTCATACAGTTCTAATTTATCTGTCTTTAAGTCATTAGACCTATTTCTGATTGCAAGAGGGATGTAGCTTTGGGCAGATAGACTGGTGGGGGAGCTTCGTGGTCTCAAGTTGGAAATCACACAAAGATACAGCTTCAAGCAGAACCTGAGGTGATTGTCTGAGGTCTGAGGATGAGCAGCCTGACCTCAGTCACCACTGAAAATATCACAATTACAGGTTAGATTACACACAGGGTGGTAGTTAGAGTTCCTCATGATGCCTGAGTCATCAGGAAAGAGTAAATAATGCATCCGTGATGTAGGCAGCTTCTTGGCTACATCTTAGATGAGCTGTGTGCGTAGAAGCATAACTTGAGCCACCACTGCAATTAAAAATAGTCAGAGCCACATAAAAAAGAAAAAGATACAGATAAAATTCATTTTAATAATATATTTTCTTTAGCCCATTATGTCCACGTATTTTTTAAATGCATAGTTAGGGACAACTGGTGGTGTGGTGGTTAAGGTGGCTTGGCTCCACATGACCAACTTCATGGTTCGAGTCCAGGGCCTGGCAGCTTGAGGGGCACACCAGGTGTGTGTACATGCATGGCCAAAATCGTTTCTTTTTTATTTTTGAAGAGGTTTTTGCTATAGGGCGTGTGTGCTCACTAGACAGACAGAGACAGAGAGACAGAAAGCGAGATATCACCCCCCAGGGGCGATGGCCACGCCGCAATCCCTTCTCCTCCATTCTCCTCTCGGGATCTTGGGCACGCACACACATGTGCCCGGTGTGAGTTTTAAGCCACCGGGTCTGGGACGCGAACCACGGTCGACTACATGGGAGTCCAGCGACATAGCCATTATGCTAACTGCTTCCCCATGGCCAAAATCTTGAAAGGAGGGAGAGATAGAAGGACTTGGGGCATGGCTGTCTCCACAAGGATGTGCTTTCTCACCTTTGCTTTCTCTGGCTCTGTCCAGTACCCTATAGCAAAAATTAAATAAATAAATACACATGTAATTAAAGCATTTTAAATGGGACATGTTACATTCTTTTTTTTTTTTTTTGATACCAAGTCTCTCAAACTTTAGAACATATTTCACAAGTGCTGTACATCTCAGTTTGGATTAACCATGTTTTAGCTTCTCAGTAACCATGTGAGGTTTCAAATTTGGGGCCAGAGAGGGTTAAATCCTTAGCTATTCAGAATGTTATTCACAAGAGTTAACTCCTCGAGGATTACATATGGAGTTTTATTATGATAGTTGTCAGTTACTAATATTTGCTTTTATGTTTGAAATACTGTGAGAGACAGTGTAGTACAGTACCTGGAGAACACAGATTTGGGGGCAGCCTGACTGGGTTTAAATCTCAGCTCTTTATCCTAGCTATGTGACCTGAGGTGGGTTACTTAATTTCTCTGTGTTTCCTTTTCCTCATCTGTGAAAGGCAGGTCAGTGAGGTTTCTCCCTCATTGGATTTCATGAGGTTTAAATGAGTTGTTTTATGTAAAGAACCTGTAACAATCCCTGGTTTATAGTAAGCCCTTCAGTTGTGTGCTAAGACCTCCAAAATGTTTATTATCTCTAAAATATTAAGTAATTTTTATTCAGTACATTTCAAAAATTGCTTTTGGAGACTGCTTAATTTCAGATGGGCAGGCAACAAGTTTTCCATGAGAGGAGAACACGCCAAATTGTCATTGTATGAGCACACTTTGTAATTGATGTCTTTTTTTTTTGTTTGCTGCAACATTTGAGCTGCTTAATAACTATAGAGATAATGTAATTAGTAATTAAAAGATTGGGGATGGGAAGTGGCATGGTGGTTAAAAGTACTGGATTCCCACATGGTCAACCACAGTTTGAGGTCCCGAACCTGTCGGCTTGCTTTCTCCCTTTCTCTGTCTCTCTAGTCAGATTAAAAAATAATAATAAATGGAAATAATTCTTTTAAAAAATTAAAGCATTTACATTATACTTAAAATTAGGATTCTTTTTCTTTCTGTAGGCCTCTTGTACTCACCAGAGAGACAGAGAGAGAGAGAGAGAGAAAGAGGGAAAGTGAGAAAGCACTACCCCCCAAGGGGCTGACCACGCCTCAGTCCTTTCTCCATTCTCCTCTCAGAATTTTTTGGGTGTGCACACATTTACTTGGCATGCAAAAGCATGCCGCCAGACCCTGTACTTGAACTGCACAGTTAGCCAAGTGGGATCCAGCCACCTTTACTACCATGCACCAGTTGGGAGTCCAGTCCCCTTAACCACCAAGGAAAATTTCCCCAAGGAAAATTTTGAAGGGATGATTTTTATTAACAGATAATTACTAGTGCTATTATGATTAAACTAGTCTTTCACTCTGAAAATAGTTTACTAGTCCTACTGTGTCTGGGAGATTGCAGTCAGTGTGCCCTAGTGCACTAGATTATTTTGAGAGTTTTACACTTTCTATTATTTGTAAAGCGAGTAGAAAAGAGTGGTAAAAGTAAAACCAAAGTGTAGATAGATTACTGATTAGCAACTAGAGAATGATTATCACCTTGAAATGTGAAGCATTGCTGGGAACAACCAGATCATGGCTTCGTTATTTATCTTTTTTTTTTTTTTTTTAATTTTTGCCATAAGAGTTGTATGCTTGAGTGGCAGGGGAGAAATCCCCCCCCCCCACCCCCAGGAAAATGGCCACTCCACAATCTCTTCTCCTCCATTCTCCTCTTGGGATTTTGGGCCTGCACACACATGCATCCATCGTGCCTTTCAAGCCAACCAGGTGCAGGACTCGAACTGCACCATTGGCCATGGAGATCCATCCAGTGCCTTAACCACCATCACACAGACTGACCCTAGCTTGGTTATTTAAATGTCAAGTCTTTTAAATTTTTATTTTATTTATTTATTTACATTCGTTCACTGTACATCATTACAGCATAAAAAATGAGATTTTTCCATCCAGAATACAGAATACATTATATATTGACTCAATGAAACACATCAACATATGTGTTATTGTCAACAAATCATTTTCTATTTCTTTCTTTCTTTTTTTTTTTTTTTTTTGGAGAGGTTTTCGCTGTAGGGCGCGTGCGCTCGCCAGACAGACAGACATAGAGACAGAAAGCGAGAAATCACCCCCCAGGGGGGATGGTCACGTCACAATCCCTTCTCCTCCATTCTCCTCTTGGGATCTTGGGCACGCACGCACATGGACCCGGCGTGAGATTTAAGCCACTGGGTCCGGGACGCGAACCACAGTCGACTATGTGGGAGTCCAGCGACATAGCCATTAACGCTAACTGCTGATTCCCCATTTTCTATTTCTTGTTTCCTGTATATTTTGCCTTTTTCCCCCATTCTTAATTCCCTTTTTCTCACCCTCTGCCATCTCCCACCCTCCTCCAACACTGTGTCTGGTGTCTATGGCTGCTTTCTATGCCTTTCCCCCCCACATTTTATTGATTCACTAAATATCTTAATCTAAATATTTTCAATAGCAAGCACAGCTGATATATACAAGTCTGACTTTAGGCATAAACCTCAGTGAGTAGAATGAACATACTACAAAGTAGCACCTAGCTAGGGCTATATAGCTTACTGCAGTCATCAAATAGGTATTTTTAAATATTTATTATCATCATAATCCTGTTTATATTACATTGAATCGCATATAACTTTACAGTGCATTACATTTCTTTTTCCAAAGGGAATGCCATGCATGTCAGTCAATACAGAGACATGAAAACCCCCACTTCATCATTCAGTATCTTTTCATTGTTTTTCCCGATAATTATTATTATTCCAATTATTTTTTAACCAATCACTATTTCTCATTTTGCTTGTAAAAAGACTTTACCCAACATGAAATACTTCTCAGACCAATCCAGTTGAGAATACTATACACGTCATCATCAACAGGTAATAAGCCATATCTGTGTCCCACTAATGTCATGTCTACTTGTTCTCTTGCTATCTTTCTCTATACTCTTCTCTCATATAGGTATTTACAAAAAAAGGTCAAGTTTTTGGCACTGAAGAAAGCAGCACTTAATGGAGTCATAAAGGAGGCAGAGGAGAGGATATTTAGTTGTAGCTATTTTCATGTCATTGGTTAGCAACCCAGCCTGACTGTCCAGTCTGTTCTCTGTACTTAGGGCATAGTCTGCCCACCCTCCCCTTCTGCTGCATGGCTAACTCATGTCTGCCTCAGCCTACTTGTTGCTTCCTTTTGTGAGTCTTTCCTGACCCTGGAGTCTGGATCAGACTGTCGTTCTATGGGATGTCTTGGCATGGTGCCGTCTGCACTATAGTTTTGTGGTGTCTCTGCTCCAAGTTCAGTAAGGGCAGAGGTTGGGCCAGTCTTGTTGACTGTGTGCTCCCAGAGCCTGGCTCAGGGCCAGGTTGAGGGCCAGGTTGAACACAGTAAGATCTTCCTAAATGAATGAATGAGTGATCCTGTAACTGTATCCAATTTATGTTGTATGCAAGGTAGCATTTTGCTTTACACTGGGTTTTGGCTTCTTGCACCTATTATACTGCAGTGTCTTGCCATTAAAAACAAAAAACCAAACAAACAAACACAAAAGAACTTGAGCCTTGGGAACCAGCAGTTAGCGTAATGGCTATGTCACTGGACTCCCACATAGTCAACCGTGGTTCCAGTCTTGGACCCGGTGGCTTAAACTCACGCTGGGAGTGTGTGCGTGCATGCCCAAGATCCTGAGAGGAGAATGGAGGAGAAGGGATTGTGGAATGACCATCCCCCCTGGGGGGTGATTTCTCGCTTTCTGTCTCTGTGTCTCTGTCTGTCTGGCGAGCGCACGCGCCCTATGGCGAAAATCCCTCCAAAAGGAAAAAAAAAAAAAAAAAAAGAACTCGAGCCTAATTTTAATTTCTTTATTTGGTTTTTGTCTCTAAAATTGAAAAAATCCTCAAATATCAGTGTTAATAGAGAACACCTGTGGTCCAGTTGGCCTTTTCAAGAATTGCTAGTAAGTAGATACTAAGGCTTATGTGGGATAGCCAAAAGGGAAAAATGGGGTCTTGTTTTGTTTTTTAGGTTTTTGCCATAGGGCACATGCACTTGCTGAGAGATGAGTGTGAGGCTGTAAGAGGGAAAGTGAGAAGTCACCCCTGGGGGCATGGCCATGCTACAGTCCCTTTCCTCCTGGGATTTTGGACACATAAGCACATGTACCTGGCATGTTTCAAGCTGCTGGATCCGGGATTTGAACCATGGTTGGCCTTGCAGAAGTCCAGCATCCCAACCACTACACCACCTGCTGGCCTCATGGGATATTTTTATAATAGCAATGGTAGCTACTTTTGTTAATAAAATCAGTGTAGCTAAGTTCCAGGACTAAATTTAATTTAAAAAAAAAAGAACTTTTGTCTTTTGCCAGCCTTTTTGTTACGTGACAACTAATTGTTAATTGAAATCTCTTAATCTGGAGCTTTTTGGTTAATGAATAATATAAGAACTTGTGTCTACCAGTTTTTGAACTTCAGGCTAATAATCAGAGTAGCCTGGCATTAGAGATTACTGAAACCAAAATTCAGTACTGCCACTGAATCAGGTAGAAAAAGACTATAAACTAGAGGTTCTGGTTCTTGGGGTTTCTTTTCTTTTTCTTTCTTTCTTTCTTTCTTTTTTTTTTTTTTTTTTTTTTATGCTCAAATGAACATTTAGATCCTTGCAGAACTCTCACTCCTCTCTTATATAGCCCTCTTTCTGCCCCAAGTAATACCTAATAATCTAAACTTAAGCACCTTATACTTTTGTTTCAAGTTTTCCAGTGTATTTCTTGTGTTTTGAACTTTTAGTAGTTTATCATAAAACCATGGGTTATAATATCTGTTACTACAGAGGGAGGGAGGGAATTCAGATACATAACTACTAAGGTCTTTCGTAGTACCAACTTCATGCCATGTGTAAGAACTGATAGAGGGCTCTCTATTTGAGGGTAGATCTTATTGAAACAGGTGGTTCGAGTTTGAGTAGATAGGATTCTGAGATCTAGGGAGGCCAAGTGGACAGACTGAGAGGCCGGGAGGCAGTTCTGTGCCCGGCATTACATAGGCATTTCAACAGTTATCCCACCCCTGTATGAATAAGCCCCACAGGGAAAATCAACGCAGTATAAAAGCAGTCACGTACAGAAGGTATTTACAGCAAATATTTACCAACTTTAACAGTGCCCACACAGTGGTAGGCACTGGGGGCTTCGAGACATGAATTCACTCTCTTCAAAGAGGTCACAGTCTAGTAGGTCAAAGCACGCAAAGTAGGTACATTCCTGGACAGGAGTGTTTGGAGAATGCAGATTTTGGAATCAGGTATTCCTGGTTCTGGGCCTGGCCCTGCTGCTTCCTGTCTGTGTACCTTAGACAAGTTACATAACCTGTCGAAGCTTACTTCATGTGTAATATGAAAGTAATAATGCCTATCTCTAGATAAATTAGGGTGTGGTTGTGTATTATATAGCCTAAAACAAGAATGTAGTAGACCTCTGTGTTTTTTCATAGGACAATATGTTAATAAATTAACTGAAAAACAAGCATTCTACTTGATGTGGTCTCAGTGTAAACAAGATGTACAGCATTTGTGGTGTAGAAAAAAGGTTTGAAGGGGGGCCGGCAGGTGGCATGGTGGCTAAGGGCGCTAGACTCCCACAGGGCTGACCACAGTTTGAGTCCCAGACCTGGCGGCTTGCTTTCTCGCTTTCCATCTCTCTCTAGTCAAATTTAAATAAATAAATAAATAAATAAATAAAATAAAGTTAAATAATTCTTTAGACAGGAAAAGGTCTGAAGGGATATATGCCAGCTATTTAATTGTGAGTCATTAGGGGACTGTCCACTTTGCAAGACTGACCAACATGGAACCCTCGTTCCTGGCGTATGCCCAGAGCCCTCCCGGAGTAGGCCAAGCACGCTATGCCCATGATACAGGACTGGCCTGGGGTCAGGGTGGATTGTGGTATCTATCAGGGCTCTGCTTTGTGCCTCTTGCTCATGGAAGAAATAAACAAAACTCTTTAAAAGTAGTAAAAATACTTTAAAAAGCCCATTTTCCTGAATTTCTAGTAGGATTGGGAGAGGTTGCACAGAGGTGGTGCAGCATTGGTCTACCACGTGGTGTGTGTCAGTGGGTGCTGTGCTGGCAGCTGAGGAGGAAGAAGACTGCTGGACTGCAGAGTCCTGGACTGTCGAATTAGGTTCTGGGGCTTTGGAAGCCAAGCCAGCTCCCAGGCGTGTGGCCTGACCTGGAGCCTGGAGTCAGGAGCTCTGGCTGTGAAGGAGCTGGCTCAGGTGTACCAGGCACACTCTGCCCTTCCCTCTAATCCCTCCCCTCCCTCTCCTCTGAGAACGGCCCTGTCCTCGGCCTCTGAAGTTACCCTTGGGTTTAGATTCGGATCTCCAGGAAAGTGTCAAGCCTCTCTCGACCCTCTTTCTCCACCTGTAAAGTAAGGATCATATGGTTACCTCATCCACTTGCGTGTCATAAATGGTTGTCTTTCCTGTCAGGTGATGGAAGAGTCAGGAAATAATTTTTGAAGCAGAATTGAGTCTTCTTATGAGATTTAACTTTCATTTGCTAGGACTCGAGTTGTCGTGAAAAAGGTTATTCTGTGGCTTTTGGTCTTCTTTTCTTTTTCTCCCTTATTAAAGAAACTGACCATAGTGTGTGTGCACACACCCGTGAGGCAGAGTGCTAAAGCACCCCCAGGTGAGGCAGCCACGCTGCAATCCCTTCACCACCACCACCCCTGTCCCAGCATTTTGAGCTTGCACATACATGCACCTAGTGAGTTTTTCAGGCTGCCTTAACCACCATACCACCAGCTGGCCCTTGTCATTATCTCATCAGCCTGAGTTCGTAAATATTTGTTGCTTGTGATAACTCATCTATTGGGAGTGTTTTGTGGTAGATGAAGCAGTGTAGTTTTTCACAGGCATGGTTCATACTGGGTGCTTATACATCCAGGTGTGCAAGGGAAGGTCTTGGTTGTAACAAGCCCATTGTCCTGGAAATCTGTCCCATTAGCTCTGTTTGTTCAAATTTGAAAGTGGCATGTTTGGTTCTTAATTATATTTGTCCACTTACAATATTTCAAAGTGTATGTCTGTTTTATGATCAACTACTCTTCATAATTTGCATTTGATTATGTGTTCTATGCCAATTTTATTTAATAGTTCTCTTTTGTGAGTTAATTTCAGTTCATTTCTACAATTTTAAAAGTACTGGGAATAGGGGGCAGCAGTTAGCATGATGGCTGTGTGTCGCTGAGCTCCCTTGTAGCCGACTGCAGTTTGAGTCCCGGACCTGGTGGCTTAAACTCACACCTGATGCGTGTGCGTGCGTGCCCAAGATCCCGAGAGGAAAGGGAGGAGAAGGGATTGCGGTGTGGCCATCCCCCCTAGGGGGTGATTTCTCGCTTTCTATCTCTCTGTCTGTCTTTGTCTTTCTGGTGAGCACACGTGCCCTATAGCAAAAACCTCTCCCCCCCAAAAAGAAAGAAAAGTACGGGGGGCAGGCCAGCAGATGGCATGGTGGTTGAGACACTGGACTCCCACATGTTTGGCTGTGGTTCGGTTTCTGGAACTGGCAGCCTGCATTTTCACTTTCCATTTCTTTTTGTCTCTCTCTGGTGCCCTATGGCAAGTTAAAAAAAAAATAAATAAAAGTAATAATAATAAATAAAATTAAATAAATCAGTAATTCTTGTTTTTTTAAAAAAAGTACTGCGATCTATCCCAACTTCAGTTCCCGAAATTATCATCAAGTACTGAAATAATGAATGGAAGGCAGATTACATTTGAAAGAATATTTTTATGTCAGACTTTGTGCTAGACATTTTGAGACCTTCTTATTTAATATTAAGCATACAGCACAGCTGAATAACTGCTGAGAGCAAATTATACTGAGCTGATCATCCAGAAACCTGGGTTCAGTCTTGGTTTTGTTACTAGTCAGAGTAACTAACCTTGACAGGTTATTTCCTTTTCTTAGCTTCTGCTTCCTTATCTGTGAACTGGAGCAAGAGTGTTGGTTAGATTAGGTTCTCAGCCTGGCTGTAAGATTTTATGACTGATGTTTCTGATGACATAAATTAACACTCTCAGCATATCCCTTTTCATGTAATTGAATCATTTAAAAAAGATTAAGAAGTAAATGGTCACTTCTTTACTTGTTAACTATCTCAAATGACCAAAAGCTTCTCAACTGACCAAAAGCTATTTTTTTTCTTTTGGAGAGGTTTTTACTATAGGGCACGTGCGCTCGCCAGACAGAGACAGAGAGACAGAAAGTGAGAAATCACCCCCCAGGGGGGATGGCCACGCCTTGATCCCTTCTCTTCCATTCTCCTCTCGGGATCCTGGGCACGCACACACATGCACCCAGCGTGAGTTTTAAACCACCAGGTCCGGGATGCGAACCGCGGTCGACTACGTGGGAGTCCAGCAACATAGCCATTACACTAACTGCTGGTCTCCAAAAGCTATCTTTTAATCTTTGCATTTTCCTCAAACTACCTTACTGAAAAATAAACACGGCACTTTTTTAAATTTATTTTTTTAGAGGTTTTTGCTTCAATTTGCATTGCTCTCTAAAGAAAGAGACAGACACAATGAGAAGGAAAGTGAGAAATCACCCTCTAAGGGGGATGGCCATGGTCAATCCTTTCTCCTCCCAGGATCTTGGGCACACATGCACATGTGTTGGAATGATTTTCAGGCCACAAAGTCCAGGACTCAAACTACCGTTGGCCATGCAGGAGTTCAGTGACATAACTGCCACACCATTTGCTAGTCCCAGCGAGGCACTTATTTATTCTGGCCTCAAATTCACAGTTTAAATGTATGCTTTTCCTTTAATAGGACTAATAGTATGTTATGTTAGGGGACAAAATAGTTTACTTTTGTGTGAAAATACAGATCCTTGTGAGAACATCCTGAATGTTCAGACAATAATGACATGTTAACTATTTAAAAAAAATTTTTTTTGGAGAGGTTTTTGCTGTAGGGCGTGTGCACTCGTCAGAAAGACAGAGACAGAGAGACAGAAAGCGAGAAATTACCCCCGGGGGTATGGCCATGCTGCAATCCATTCTCCTCCATTCTCCTCTCGGGATCTTGGGCACACACGCACACGCACCCGGCGTGAGTTTTAAGCCACCCAGTCCAGGACGCGAATTGCAGTCAACTACGTGGGAGTACAGCAACATAGCCATTATGCTAACTGCTGGTTCCCACCCCATGTTAACTATTTTTGAGATTAGTGGGAAGAGAATATTGCTTTGTGGCAATATAGAAGGACTGTAAGACATAAGACAAAAGGAAAGGTGATCTGTTAACCTCAACCCTGTTTTTTCTCCTCTTCTGGAAATAGCTGGAACTTTAGACTGGTGCAGAGTGGAGGACTTCCCTGCATTTGTTGCTTGGGAGAATGGAGTGGTGGGCAAGGAGAGTGTTCTCTGTGATGGGCAATCCCTGCTTCTTGTGCTTCAAGAAGTTGCTGGGAGGATCAGCAGATGACTTAGTGGTTACATTGCTGGACTCCCATGTATCAACCACAGTTTGAGTCCTGGACCCAGTGACTTAAAACTCACGCTGGGCATGTGTGCATGCGTGCCCAAAATCCCAAGAGGAGAATGGAGGAGAAGGGATTGCGGCATGGCCATCGCCCCTGGGGGATGATTTCTCGCTTTGTCTCTCTGTCTCTTTGGCAAGTGCACACACCCTGTAGCAAAAAAAAAAAACACTCTTAAAAAAAAGTTGCTGTGACTTTTTCTCCCTGACACATCCCCCTTCGGTTTTGTTTTCAGTTCTGTACCTGTTGGCAGGTAGAGGACTAGTGAAGTCTTGGAGGCAGTGTGGTTTATAATAGAATAAGTGGCTTAGAAGCTGGTCAGGCTGTGTGCGTTTCTGAGCTCTGTAGAGCAACTGTTGTGCCTGGGATGAACACCGAACTCATCTTTTTATACCTCAGGTTTCTCCTTATAAAAATGACAATTGTAATAAAGTGCACAAGTTGGGACAGCTCAGGGGACCTTGGCAGGCAGCATGGTAGGTCTGCTATCTAAGACATAGCCCCTCTCTCACAATCCACCTCCACTCCAGCCTCATACCGTATCAGAACTTCCTTTACAGTGTGCCCAGCTTCTGTGTTGCACTATCTTCAGGATTTTCTCTCTCCTGATATTTTTCAGTATTTTTTTTATTTCCTCAGCCAGCCAGCCAGACAGACAAGCAACTCCAGCAGGGTCCACTTGCTGTGATCTATTCCCGCCTCAGCCATCTGGAACCACAGATGCGTACATGTGTGTGCATAGGGAGACCTCAGGACATAGATCTAGGACCTTCTCGTATGGCTTCAGGATTGCAGAACCATCAGGGCTATCCTACCGAGTCTTCTGTTAGCTTCCTGTTTCTGGTCTTGTTCCCTCTCAGTCTAGTCTAAACAAAGCAGTGAGAGCCTGAACATCCTCATGGCTAGATATGCTACTTCTTAGCTCAGTAGGCTCCAAGGGCTTCCAATTTCCCTTGGAGGAAAAAGTCTAATTAGTAGCTTGTCTCACATCTCCTGCCCATCTGCCCTGATTCCTCTGCTTCAGCCAAGCTGGATTCCTTATTGATTCTCAGTCTTGCTGGGCATTCATTCTGCCTCAGGGGCTTTACACTTATCCCTCTGCCTGAATGCTCTTCCTTCATGTAAAGTAACTATGACCCTAGGAATTTGCCCAAATGTTAGCTTCATCGAAGAGGGGAAAGAATTGTCATCGGAAGGTCATGCCCTTGGTGGCTCTCTGAGGATTCTGTATTATTGTCCAGGAAGTGCTGAGAAAATTCTCGTTCTTTTTTCCTTGTGAGAACATATAACCACCCAGAAACTCAATCATTCTGCATGACGTAGGTTATTGTTAGGAAGAGTAGATATTATGGTCACATAATACTGGGTCATTGGAAAGGTGTGACATGCTTTTCTGTGCAAAAATGCACCATGACTTTTCCAATGACCTATAATATAAGCAGACATGGGACCAGCAGTTGGTGTAATGGCTATGTCGCTGGACTCCCATGTCGTCGACCACAGTTCAAGTCCCAGACCCAGTAGCTTAAACTCGCCCCGGATGCATGTGCATGCGTGCCCAAGATCCTGAGAGGAGAATGGAGGAGAAGGGATTGCAGCGTGGCCATCTCCCCTGGGGGGTGATTTCTCAGTTTCTGTCTCTGTTTCTCTCTGTCTTTCTGGCGAGTGTACACGCCCTATAGCAAAAACCTCTCAAAAAAAAAAATATATATATATAAATAAAAGCAGGCGCATACAACTTAATGCTTTAACAGGTGGTAGAATACATAATCCTCTCTCAGGAATGGTGTGTAGGAACCAGCAGTTGGTATAAAAGCTATGTTGTTGGACTCCCATGTAGTTGTTGGTGGTTTGAGTCCCAGACCTGGTGGCTTAAACTCATGCCAGGTGCATGTGCGTGCGTGCCCAAAGGAATGGTGCGGAAACTTGGCCAGTTATGCATGGATTTATATAAGGGCTCTTTTGGTACCTGAGCAGACCCTAACCTTGGGATGCAGGCCAGTTTCATAGAAGAGGGGAACCCAGTGAGAATATACGCCAGTTTTCATTCCCTTTTTTTTAATGGGACATTGTCCTTTGCGTGGAGATAGTCTAGACTATTGAGTGCATTCTTTTTTAAAATTTATTTTGTAGTGAATATCTACTAATTTATTCTCTTACAGTCATGCTTATAATGTTTTTTAAATAATTGTTTTATTTAACTTTATTTATTTACTTATTTATTTATTTTTTATTTTGACCAGAGAGGGACAGAGCGAGAGAGAGGGAAAATGAGAAAGCAAGCTGCCAGGTCCGGGACTCAAACCTCAGTTGCACATGTAGGTGTTCAGTGCCCTTAATCACAATTCTACCTGCCAGGCCCTGTAATGTTTTATTTTTCAAAGGCACATGTACATTTTATGTATGAAGTGAGTTCTTTTGTTATAAAAAGATAAGTTGAATTTATGTTTATATCTGAGGACTTGTGGATAATTGTTTTCTATAGTTCATCAAGATGAAGAACTCGAATGTTTTTTTTTTTCTTTTTAAGTATTTGTGAATTTTACCACTTTTTTATTCCTGACTATCTGAGTAGAAACTTAAGGTTTGGAGTCAGACACTCTTGGAGTTAATCTTCTGCCTGGCACTTCTTGGTCATGTGACCTTAGGCAGTCCTCCAATCTGTCTTCAGCAAGGAATCATCCTAGCACCTAACTTCATAGGCTTGTTGGGAGACTTAAATGATTAAATATGGATTTTTTAAAAGGTGGGGGAGTTGGGAGGACCAACAGATGGCATAGCAGTTACATCGCTGGACTTCCACATGGCCTACCACTATTCAAGTCCTAGACCTGGTGACTTGAAACTCATGCCAGGTGTGTGTACATATATGCCCAAGATCCCAGGAAAATGAAGGAGAAGGGATTGTGGTGTGTCCATCCTCCCTGGGAGTGGAGGTGATTTCTCACTGTCTCTGTTTCTGTCTCTCTCTGGTGAGCACACATGCCCTAAGGCAAAAACCTCTTAAGAAATGGGGGGGGGGGTTTCCTTTAACTGTAGTAAGCACTAAAATAGCTATTTTTATAATTAATGGTAAAATTCCTTTGGTGTTAGGTATCATCCTACAGATTGCATTCTGATTTTAAGCATTTAAAATATCTCAGTACTAGCAGAATTTAAGAGAAAGAAAATTAAAGCTCTCTATGTACCCTACCCTGAACAAGCAAACAATTTCCATAAGCATACAATGCAAACAAGATATTTACTGTGAAAATGTATTTTAAAACTTTGAAGTTTCCCTCTTTAGAAGTGATAACCATACTTACAAAAGTGTGTTTGTGTGTATACTTATATATAACATTTTATATGGAGATTAGTAAATTTAAGTCTGGTTTCCATTTTGATAATGATTTCTATAGATCCTGGTTAAAGTTGTTACTGAATAATGCTAATGCAGAACTTCTTCCCTAGAACTCAACTAATTAGGTGGAACTTTACCTACACTCTGCTGTAACAGTGGTGGTCTGGCTTGTGTTATGTGGACTTCTTATCACAGCTCATGACATTAGTTTGCATATAGATTCTGTAAGGCCTAAGGGACATCTATTTAAATCTCCTCTCTTTGTAAATGGCATAGATAATCTCCAGGCACTGGGACTTTTGTTTTCCCACTTTACTTTTGTTCATTTTTCTAAAGATGAGGCATTTTGAGAATAGTAATTCAGAGCATTAAAATAGTTTTAAAAAGTAGCCATCTTTCAAAAGCTGTTGCAAATCTGGAAGAATGAACGAATAGTCATTTGTGAAAAGTTAGGGGTGCTATCGAGCTTACTTTTTCTTATAAATTGTATTTTGATTTTTTTTTTTTTTTAGAGGTTTTTGCTATAGGACGCTTGTGCTCACCAGAAAAACAGAGAGAGACGGAAAGCGAGAAATCACCCCCCGGGGGGATGGCCACAATCCCTTCTCCTCCATTCTCCTCTCAGGATCTTGGGCACGCATGCATACACCCCCGGCGTGAGCTTAAGCCACTGGGTCCGGGACTAGAACTGCAGTTGATTATGTGGGAGTCCAGTGATGTAGCCATTACACTGTCTACTGGTCCCATATTTTGATTTTGTATCATCACATGAAAAGTGTTTACTGGGCCAGCAGGTGGCATGTTTGAGTCCCTGACCTTGTGGCTTGCAAATCATGCTAGGCATATATGCATGTGTGCTTAAAATCCCAGGAGGAGAATGGAGGAGAGGGGATTATGGCAACAGCCATCCCCCTTGGGGCATGATTTCTCACTTTCCCACTCACTCTCTCTGTCTCTCTCTGGTGAGCGCATACACTCTATGGCAGAAATCTTGAAAAAGAAGAAAGAAGAGCAAAGCAAAAAGAAGAGAAAAAGTGTTTACTATGGTTTATCTGTACACATGATTATATGAAAATATTTTTCAGGGACATTATTTTGCTATTTTTTTAAGAGGTTTCTGCTGTTTTGATGGGCCCTGTGCTCTCTCCAGAGAGATAGAGAGAGACAGAGAGAAATCAACCCCCAGAAGGTATTGCCATGTCAGAGTCCCTTTTCCTCCATTCTCCTCTTGGGATTTTGGGCACACATGCACACATGCCCAATATGAATTTCAGGCTGCTGGGTCTGGGACTTGAACAATGGTTGACCATGTGAGAGTCCAGTGCCTTATTCACTATGCCATCTGCTGGCTCTAGTGACCCAGTTCTTTTAGTTATTTTTTTTTTTTTTTTTTTTTTTTTGGGTGTTTTTTAGGGCATGTGCGCTCACCAGAAAGCCAGAGAAACAGCGAGAAATCACCACCTGGGGAGATGGCCATGCTACAATTCCTCCTTCTCCATTCTTTTCTCAGGATCTTAGGCATGTACACACATGCCTCTGGTGTGAGTTAAACCACTGGGTCTGGGATTTGAACTGCGATCGACTACATGGGAGTCCAGCAACATAGCCATTACTCCAACTGCTGGTCCCTAGTGACCCAGTTCTTACACACACACACACACACACACACACACACATATCCACATATGTGTACTATGTGAGGGACTTCAAAAAGTATGTGGAAAGTGAAATTAAAGTGCAACCTTATTTTGGTGCAAAACAGGTTGCAGTCTATGGGCCAGCCAGGTGGCATGGTGTTTAGGACAACTGAATCCCACAGACTGACTGTGTGGTTTGAGTCCCAGTCCTGGAACTTTGAGGGACAAAGCCAATGCATATGTGCATGTGCCCACACAAATCCTGAAAGAAGGGAAGGATATAGGAGAAGGGATTGGGCTGTGATCACCCCCCCACACCGGGGTGTGCTTATTCTCTCTCTGTCTCTGGCAAGCATACATGCCCTATACCTAAAGACCAAAAAAAAAAAAAAAAAAAAGGAAAAGAAATTGAAATTCAGAATCATAGTATTTTCATAATATGAACTTTTTTCTTTTTCTTTCTTTTTTTTTTTTTTTTGAGAGGTTTTTGCTATAGGGCACGTGCGCTCGCCAGAGAGACAGAAAGCGAGAAATCACCCCCCAGGGGGGTTGGCCACACCGCAATCTCTTCTCCTCCCTTCTCCTCTCGGGATCTTGGGCACACACACACACACACACACACACACACACACACGCGTGCGCCTGGCTTAACACCAGGTCCGGGACTCGAACCGTGGTCGACTACGTGGGAGTCCAGCGACATAGCCATTATGCTAACTGCTGGTTCCTGAACTTTTTTTTCTTTTCTTTTTTTTTTTTTTTTTTAGATTTTTGCCTTAGGCATTGTGCACTTACCAGAAAGAGACAGTGATAGGGAAAGTGAGAAATCATCCCCAGCAGGGATTTTCTCCTCTTTGGATTTTGGGCACAAAGTCACACATGCTTCATATGGTTTTCAAGCTACCACGTCCAGGACTTGAACTGTTGTCAGCCATGTTGGAATCCAATGCCTTAACTACTACGCCACCTCCTGGACCCTCCATGAATTTTCAATACCCCTTGTGTATGTAACCAAAATACTAGGAGAAACGCTTACTTTTGCCATGTACTGTTTTATTGTTTTTATTTTTAAATTAATAGACTTTATTTTTAGAGAAGTTTTATATATGCAGAACAGTTGAGCAGAAAGTAGAATCCTAAGTACTTTTTCACCCTGCCCATCCCTCCCCATTATTATTATTACATCTTTTTTTTTTTTTTTGAAGAGGTTTTTGATGTAGGGCGCATGCGCTCTTCAGAAAGACAGAGGGAGGCAGAGAGACAGAAAGTGAGAAATAACCCCCACCCCTCCACGGGGGGTGGTCACGCCGCAATCCCTTCTCCTCCATTCTCCTCTCGGGATCTTGGGCACGCACCTACACACACCCGGCGTCAGTTTAAACCACCGGGTCCGGGACTCAAACTGCGGATGACTACATGGGAGTCCAGCGACGTTTCCATTGTACCAACTGCTGGCCCTGTTATTATTACATCTTGCATTAGTGTGGTATATTTGTTGTAACTGATGGACCAGTACTGATACATTTTTGTTAACTAAAGTTCATAACCTACCCTTTCTTGTGATTTGGACAGATGTGTGATGACAGGTACCCATGTTGTAATATCATACAGAACAGTTTCACTGCCCTAAAAATCCCATTCTCCTGTTCAGTTTGCCCTCCCTCCTAGTTCCTGGCAGCCACGGATCTTTTTACCTTTGCCATTATTTTACTTTTCCAGAATCTCATATAGTTGGAATCAGACACTTTGTAGCCTTTTCAGAATGGTTTCACTTAAGCAATATGCATTTAAGGTTTCTCCATGTCTTTTTGTGGCTCAATAGCCCATAACTTCTTATTGCTGAATAGTATCCCATTGTCTAGAAGTATTACAGTGTGTTTATGCACTCAACTACTGAAGGGCATCTCAGCGGCTTCCAGGTTTTAGCAGTTAGGAACAAAACTGCCGTAAACATTCATGGTTGAGTTTTTGTGTGGACTTAAGTTTCCAGCTTCCCTGGGTCAATACCTGGGAACATGAGAACTGGGTCACATGGCACAAGGACATTCCGTTTTTGAGAAACTGCCTGCCAAAGTGGCTGCACCATTTTACATGCTGCCAGCAGGTTCCTGTTGCCCCTATCTTCAACAGCATTTGGCGTTGTCACTGTTTGATTCTGGCCATTCCATAGGAGTATGGTAGCATGCTGTCGTTTTAATTGGCAGTTTCCTAGTGACCTATGATACTGGATGGTTTTTGTCATCGTTGGTGGAGGTGTCTTTTCGCATCATTTGCCCTCCCCCTCCTCTTTTTTTAAGATGGGATCTTGTGGGAACCAGCAGTTAGTGTAATGGCTATGTCGCTGGACTCCCACGTAGTCGACCGCGGTTCGCATCCCGGACCTGGTGTCTTAAACTCACACTGGGCGCGTGCGCGCATGTGCCCAAGATCCCAAGAGGTGAATGGAGGAGAAGGGATTGCGGCGTGACCATCCCTCCTTGGGGGTGATTTCTTGCTTTCTGTCTCTATGTCTCTCTCTTTCTGTCAGGCGAGCACATGTGCCCTATAGCAAAAAACCTCTCCAAAAAAAAAAAAAAGATGGGATCTTGCTGTTGCAGTCATCCTGTCTCAGCTTCCAGCTGGGCTACAGGTCCCACCCCTGGACATTAGGGTAGACAGGACATCGGGCCCAGGCCCCTCATGTGGCCTTAGCCTGTGGAGCACAGCAGTGTGCACTACTACCACTGGGCCATTCGTCAGTTTTTACAATTACACTGTTGGGTTTCTTATTATGAGTTTCAAGAGTTCTTTGTATATTTAGCATGAGTCCTTAATCAAATATGTATTTTGTGAATATTTTCTCCCAGTCTGCTCCTGTCTTTTCATTCTCTTATTACTGTGATGTTGTTCTGTTCTATTAAAAAGCAAAACTGGTCCTGAGGCACTAATTGATTTTATAGTCCATGGTAGGTCATAGCCTGTGGTTTGAATTCAGTGTTTGCTCTACTTCCATAACACTCACGTGGATGAAGTCAGTAAAGCAGCCATTATTTCAGGCAGTGAATCTCAGCGTTGCTGAATAATGGTGTCAGAACTGCCTTTTTTCTATTCTAGAGTATTCTTTGAGTTTTTGTGGCAGATTAACTTTGGTCAGCTGCATCACCTGCACACCCTATAGTCGTTATAGGAAGTTTCAGGATTTTCTATTTCTATAAGGTTTTTGACAGGTTCTCTCAAAGTGCACATGCTTTTAAATGTTGAAAGGACTAGGTAAATAAGGTAAAGGGAAGCTGAGGTGTCTGTTTTGTACTCTTAGAGGTAATGTATAACTAGATTTCACCAGCTTAAATGGGTGAGGGGAAAGTTTTATAGGATGGAATGTATTTTTTAATGTTACAATATTAGAGGGAATAAAACAGTGATTTGAACTGAGCAGAATTGATATGGCTATTAAAGATCTGATTTGATGGCTATTTCTCTTTGAGTAGATACTACTAAAACATTTAAATATACTTGTCTTTTTAAGGAGGTTAAATGTATACTTCTACAATCTGCCACTTCTCATTTATTTAGATGTTTTAAATTGTGACTCCAGTATAGTCAATCCTATTTCTTTTCCAAAATAGAACCAATTCCATTTATAGTAATTGAACTTACTATGATCTTACTAAACTATATTTCCATTTTCCTTGCACTAATTCTTTTTCCCTAAAATTTGCAACAGAGGAAGAAAATTCACCCCATTACCCTGCAGCGCCACCTTGTGGTAGGAGGGGAGGTCTTCTCAAGAGATGGTCACTGTAGGTCTCAGTGAAACCTGCCAGATGTTACACACATTTCAGGCCTCCTCCTCCTGGCTTTCACACTAACAGTTTTTCTTCTCTCTGATATGCACTAACTCAATGATTAGGGTGTTAAGATAGTAACCATCTTTTTTCCTAGTGACCTTAAAAATGGGAAAACAGGTGAGCACCTACCCGTCATGGTTCAAAAACCCTCTGGAGAAATGAAGGAGAAGGGATTGTGGTGTGGCCATGCTCCATTGGGGGATGCTTTTGTCTACCCTCCCCCCCTCTCTCTCTCTGTTTCTTGGGCGAGCCCACATGCCCTCTGGCAGTGAAAAAATATTCATATAATTGGGGTAATTTATTGAGTGCCTACTGTGTGCCAGGAACTGCTTCAGACACTAATGGTACCACACCGAACATAAGTCCTGCTCCCAAGAGAGCTTATGTTCCAGTGGCAGGAGACAGGGTAAACGTATATGCATATGATGTAGATCAGGTGGCGGTGAGTATATAGCAGGAAAAAAAAAAAGCAGAGTGAGAGGACAGAGAGTGATAGAATGATGCCATTTTGGAATAGATTAGTTAAGGAAAGCTACCTCAGTAAGGTACCATTTGAACAGACACCTGAGAGAGGAGGAGGATACAGCCTTGTTAGTAGCCAAGAGCAGTGGTCCAAGCGCAGAGGCCCTGAGACGGAACTGACTTGCCATGGAGGGAGGAGGATGAGAAGGCCCATGTGGGTGGGGCAGGGAAATGAGTACAGCAGTAATGTATGTGTCACAGGGCACTCAGGATTTCTTACTGCTGACAGTTAGGATCTTGGGATTTGTTCTCAGAGGGAAAGGAAGCCGCAGGAGGGCCTTGAATGAAGTAGTGTGTCTGAATGGCAGGAGTGGAGACAGGCTGATAGGGTTGTTCTTACAAGCGGATTGTCTGAGAGATGGTGGTGGCTTGGGCTAGGATGGTAGCAGTGGAAACAAGTGGTCAGATTCTGAGTGCATTAAAAAAAATTTTTTTTTGAGAGTTTTTTTTTTTTTGCCATAGGGCGCGTGCGCTCGCCAGACAGACAGAGAGAGACAGAGAGACAGAAAGCGAGAAATCACTCCCC
The DNA here is from genome assembly GCF_000334495.1 of Tupaia belangeri chinensis. Taxonomy (NCBI): domain Eukaryota; kingdom Metazoa; phylum Chordata; class Mammalia; order Scandentia; family Tupaiidae; genus Tupaia; species Tupaia belangeri. The sequence goes on along the minus strand of NW_006160194.1, from coordinate 1,349,570 downwards.
AGGGGGGCTGGCCATGCCGGAATCCCTTCTCCTCCATTCTCCTCTCGGGATCCTGGGCACATATGCACATGCGCCCCACTTGAGTTTTAAGCCACCGGATCCAGGATGTGAACCGCGATTGACTGCATGGGAGTCCAGTGACAAAGCCATTACACTAACTGCTGGTCCCTAAAAATTTTTTTTTGAAGAGGTTTTTGTTATAGGGTACATGTGCTCTTGCGAGACACAGAGAGACAGAAAGTGAGAAATTACCCAATTACCCCCCCCCCAGGGCAGAAGGCCAGGTCTGGAACTTGAACTACTGTCAACCATTTGGGGAGTCCAGCGCCTTAACCACTACACTACCCCTCTTTTTTTTTTTTTTTCCTTTTTTCATTTAATAGTTTTTTTTTTTTTCCTTTTGATCTGGGAGTTTTATTCATCCTACTTTTTTTTTTTTTTTCCAAAGATCATGGGCACTTGCCCAGATGGGGAGGGAGAGGGAGAAAGCACCCCTCCATGGGCTCATGTTTGCACTGCAGTCCCTTCCATTTCTCCATCCTGTCGAGACTTTGGGGACATGTGTACAAGTGTGTCTGGCATGGTTTTTAAGCCACTGGGGCTGGGGTTTGAACTATGTGGTTGGCCATGTGGCACCCAGGCTTAATCCTACTTTTTTAAAAACTTGTAGGAACGGGAACCAGCAGTTAGCGTAATGGCTATGTCGCTGGACTCCCACGTTCGCGTGGACCTGGTGGCTTAAAACTCAGGCCAGGCGCATGTGCGTGCGTGCCCAAGATCCCGAGAGGAGAATGGAGGACAAGGGATTGCGGCATGGCCATCCCCCCCCCCGGGGGGGTGATTTCTCGCTTTCTGTCTCTCTGTCTCTCTCTGTCTGTCTAGCGAGCACATGTGCCCTATAGCGAAAACCTCTCAAAAAACAAAACAACAACAAAATAACTTACAGGACCAGCAGATGGCAAAATAGCTACATTGCTAGACTCCTGCATGGCTAACCATGGTTTGAGTCCCAGATCTGGCAACTTAAAACTCAATGCTGGGTGTGTGTGTGTACATGTGTGCCCAAGAGCCTGAGCAGAGAATGGAAAAGAAGGAATTGTGGCATAGCCATCTCCCCAGGGAGTGATTTCTTGTTCTCTGTCTGTCCAGTGAATGCATGTGTCCTGTACCAAAAATCTATCTGAAAAAAATTGATAGGAGAAATGAGAAAAAAACACTGCAGGTAGAACGGCCATGCATGTACACATGCCCTGCATGTTTTTCAAGCCATTGACTTCGGACCATGCAGTCAGCCACATGTGATCCAGCTGCCTTCACCACCATGCCACCAGCTGGCCCATTGATCCTGCTTTTTAAATACAGCTTTACTCGGGCCAGATGGTGGTGCAGGAGTAAACATGCAGAGCTCTGTGAAGCTCACCCATATGTGAAGGTCCTGGGTTCATGTCCGGAGACCTCCCTCAGTATGTCAGGCACATACATAGCAGAGAGATGGGACTGGCAGCACCATGGCGTTAGCATCCTGTTGGGGATGCTGTCTTTGTCTGCCTGTCTGTTTCTCTTTCTTGTTTATGGAAGAAAATAACTTTAAAAAGAAAATAAATAAATAAATTTAAACCACAGCTTTATTAGGTACAATTTATAGACCATAAAATTCACCTACTTTAAATGAAGTTTAGTGTTTTTTTTTAATATAAACTCACAAAGCTGTGTAACTATCACTGCCATCTAATTTAAGAACATTTCTGTCATCCCAGAAAGAATTTTGGGCCTATTTATAGTTGTTCTCCTTTCCCATCCCTACTCCTGGTCACTAATCTTTCCATCTTTATGGATTTGACCATTCGGAACATTTTATATAAATGGAGTCATGTAATGTGTGGTATTTTGTGTCTGACTCCTTGACTTAGCATAATGTTTTTAAGATTCAATCTTTTTGTGGCATACATTGATATTTTGTTACTTTTAAGTTTGCTAAGGGAGAGAGAAAGAGAGAGCGAGGGAGAGAGAGACTGAGAAAGTACCCCCTCCCCCAGGGGCATGGCCATACCACAATCTCATCCTCTCCTTTATTCTGGGCATGCATGCACAGGGCCGGCATGTTTTTCAAGCCTCCAGATTCTACTCAGTAAACTGTGTGGAATTTAGCTGCCTGAGCCACTGCTGGCTGGCCATATTTTGTTATTTTTATTGTGGAATAATGTTACATTGTATGATATATCACATTTTATCTCTTAGTCTATTGGTGGGCATTTGAGTTGCTTTCTCTTTTTGGCTATTTCAAACAATGCTGCTATGATCATTTGTATGCAAGACTTGGTGAGACTTATGTTTTCTGTTTCTTAGGTGTCTAGTAGGGGTTGATGAGACATAGGGCAGACTTGTTAACAATACTGGAAATGGTCGAACTGTTACTCCACATGGCTATACCATTTGACACTTACCCTGCCAAGGGCAAGGTTCAAGGGTTCCAGTTTCTCTGCATTCCTGTGAACACTTGTTATTGTTTGTCTTTTTTATTATAGGGTAGTTACGATTTTTTTTTAATGGCTTACACATTTTTAATCTGTGCCTTTCTTTGATTCCCTGGGCTAAGAACATCTTTGAAATACCAAGTTTGGCCCAGCTGTGGTGGCACACAGATAACATCACCGCTTAGAATGTCAGAGGCCACTGGAGGCAGACTCTGGTCCTGAGCATACTGGGTGTTGCACACACCTGTAGTTCTGGCTGACTGGAAGGCTGGGCAAGAGAGTCACAATGCCATGAGACCCTGTCAGCGATACCTGGTTTTGTGTGTGCACCTCTCTCTCTGTCTCCTTTTTTAAAAGAAAAAAAACAAATACCAGATTTGTAAACATTTTAAAGAGATTTTGTAGATTATTTAGTGATTGTGTGCTTTCAAGCTATTTTTTTTTTTTTGAGAGGTTTTTGCCATAGGGCGCGTGCGCTCACCAGACAGACAGAGCGAGACAGAGAGACAGAAAGTGAGAAATCACCCCCCGGGGGGGTTGGCCACGCTGCAGTCCCTTCTCCTCCATTCTCCTCTCGGGCTCTTGGGCACGCACGCACACGCGCCTGGTGTGAGTTTTAAGCCACCGGGTCCGGGACGCGAACCACGGTCGACTATGTGGGAATCCAGCGACATAGCCATTACGCTAACTGCTGGTCCCCCTCAAGCTATTATTTTGTAATGTGTTCATGACAACACCAGTGATGCCCACCTGAGTCACTCTGTGTGGTTACCCGGTTGTCTGCCCACCCACTTACTTCACTTGTCGAGCACCGCTGTGCACTGCTGTGCGTCCAGCATGGTGCTCAGGCTCTGGGGCTGAGGACACAAGTCCTCCCTCAGTGGCCTTATGGCCTAGTTCTGGATTTGTTTGTTTTATAAGTTTGTTTATTTCATGAGAAAGAGAGAAAAGACAGGCAGACTCTTAAAGGGTCTTGTCACATCTTCATCTCTACCTCCCCCCTGCATCCTAGCCTTACAGCCAGGCATGGTCATGGGTGTAAACAGGCCTGCCCGCTGTGTTCAAGTTGACCTGGGAACAACCCTGGGCCTTCCCTAAAGCTCCAGAGCTGCATAGCAGTGCCCAACTACCTATGCCACTGTGACTGGTGCTGGTCTGGGCCTCTCAGACTTTTTTGAAACAAATAATAAGTTTTTTAAAAAGGTACAAGTTAAGATAGATGATTTCTAGACCAGATAATGGGTCATACCTTAGTCCTGTGAGTCACAAGTAGAGGATATAGTCAAGAAAAAAAACCCATTAATCATTTAACATCAGGCATAGCCACAGTCTGTTATGGGAGGGCAGAGAGGAGGCTCTTTCTGAGGTTGGATCAGGATGGAGGGACAGTGGTGTCAGCTGAGAGGGATGAGCAGTTGCCCAGGTGATTAGTTCGGGCAGAGAAGCAGTTTGAGGAAAGGTGCATAGCTAGGGCGTCTTGTCAAAGCATGCTGTAGTTGCTGAAACACAGGGTACAGGACTGTTATCCTCCTAGCTGTAGCTGGCCAGATAACTTATTTCAGCATACTAACTTTTAGAAGCATAAACATTAACTTTTCTTTATTTTAATAGTTTTCTTAAATGCCCTTAATCCTATTGGGTTTCATTTATGTTTTGTATATACTGTTAAAGATAAAATTACCCATTAAACTGTGATATGCCAGCAATTGTGAACTATTTTGTGATGTCAAAAATGTTAAAATATTAAGTGGAAGGGAACCAGCAGTTCGCGTAATGGCTTTCACTGGATTCCCACGTAGTTGACCGCGGTTCGCGTCCCGGACCCGGTGGCTTAAAACTCACACCGGGCACATGTGCGTGCGTGCCCAAGATCCCGAGAGGAGAATGGAGGAGAAGGGATTGCGGCATGGCCATCCCCCCTGGGGGGTGATTTCTCGCTTTCTGTCTCTATGTCTCTCTCTGGCTGGCTGGCGAGCACACGCGCCCTATAGTGAAAACCTCTCCAAAAAAAAAAATTAAGTGGGAGGTGCATCTGGAATCAGTACAATGTGATTCTTGTGTTGGAGATTCTTTTGGGTTTAAGCTAAAGGAAGTTTGCTGAAATCACAGCAGTTATTTGCCCTTTCAGCTTTCATTTTAGCTGTGCTTAGGGAAGTATGTACCATCCAGGTCAATACCAGCTTAATTTATCTTGAAAGCATTTAGATCTGTCACGATTATAATGACATTGGCTTTGAATAATAGAGATTAGGGGAAATTAATTTTGCTAAAATTAGGAGAGACAGTTTAATAAAGACTATAAGCAGAATATTTTTTAAAAAGTAATATTTAGTGACTTCAGGATATTATTTGGGAATTCTTAGCTTTAAAAAATAAGTGTTTCAGACTTACATCCCTGCTGTTCTTCTTCTCCCCTTCTCATTATATTGAACTTACTCGTGAGCTGAACAATCTGGGTAATTCAGAAAGTGCCCCCCAAATAGCATTATGCCATCCTTCATTCTCACACAGGTTCATAAAGACTCTGCTTTTGCAAGCAAGCAAGCATAAGCCATGGTTTTATGAGCACCCACATTCTATAGATCTAGTGCTATTTGTTTTAGTGCGCAAAGACCCCCAGTTTTTTTTTAAATCCTCTGATAGGTTAGTGAGAAAACTGTTGTTTCATTTTTTTAAAATCTTGTAAAATAGAAACATGTTTATGAAAAAGGTATAGTGGTGCTTTACAGACCAGACTGGAGGTACCGTCCTCTAGTTACGTGTATATCCTTTCACTTCTAGAGTATGGTGCAGGTTCTGTTTTTTTCTGTCCTTCACGGAGGTAACCAAATTGTACTGGGTCTGCCTGAGTCGGGTGCTGGCTAGGCAACAGGAATTATAGGTTCAACAGTGAATTGCTTGCAAGAGTGTGGGGTCTGACAAAGGGAGAGGTGTGTTACTGTGCACTGAAGTGATGCAGTACAGACATGTGTGAAAGGTTCTGGACCACAGAGGAAGGAACATGGAGCCTCCCTTTAAGAGGAGGTGGGAAAGCGAGGTTCTCCAGTGATCATTGCTGTGGGCTGAGTTTTTAAGAGTGAGTAGGAATTTACAGGCAAACAGAAAGGGTCCTTGGGCAGAAGGGCAGTGGCCAGCCAGAACTTCACTGGAGCTAAGGCCGTGAAGGACCTGGAGGACTCGGAGTCTGTAGTTTATCCTGCTGTCTAAGCTTCTTAGGAGTGTGCTCTGGAAATCAATGCCCCAGGAGATTCCTGGGGGGAGGGGGAGTTAGAGATGCACGGGAACTTTCCTACATCAGATGCTAAGAAGTGCTCAGGAAAGAAACCTGTTTCCTGTTTGTACGCAGAGTTGTTTTGGGAAGAGCTGCTGGTAGGCAGTGGGGTGCTCCTGAATATTTCAGTGTAGGAATGACTTCACTTGGTTTACATTTAGAAAATGAACTGACAGCGGTGAAGGTAGGTGGGAGTGAAGGGAGACATGGGCAGTTCAAAACTGTGACCATTTTTGGTTACATACAATCTAATTGTGGATATAAAATTGTTTAATCTCAAATGTAGGAATTTAGGGTACTTCTAAGAAAAAAATCTTAACAATGAACTAAAGTTTTATTTAGCTAATAATTTTAAATGAGAAGAGAGTTTGGGGACAAATACTAGTTTTTTTCCTGTCGATCAATGATTAAACAGAAATATTTTATAACAGGACTGGCCTTGTAGCCTCAGCCCACGTGGCTGATTATAATTTGAATCCTGAGCCTACTGGTTTGAAAAACATGCTGGACATGTGGTGTGTCCACCCTAGAGTCCCTACAGGATGAAGAAATGGAGGTGTGGCTGTGCCACATTGTGGGGTGCTTTCTCCCTCTTTCTCTGTTTTTGTATGTCTCTGGCAAACACATAAGCCCTCTGGCAATTAAAAAAATACTTTATGGGGCCAGCAGGTAGCATATTAGTTAAGGCACTGGACTCCCACGTGGCTGACCGTGGTTTACGTCCTAGACCCGGCAGCTTGAAATTCATGCCTGGCATGTGTGCATGCATGCCCAAAATCCTGAGAGGAGAAAATTCCCCTGAAGGGTGATTTCTTGCTTTTTGTCTGTCTCTCTTGCGGGTGCACACACCCCATTACCAAAAATCTCTCAAAAATAAATAAAAAAATAAATAAACAAAACTTTATAATAATACTTTCTGATTAAAGATTTCTGATTTAAATAGTATTTTAGGAATATTGTTACAAAAATGCCTTTCAATATGTCTTCTCCCCCCCCACTATAGGGTACATGTACCTCTTTGTAGAGAAATGGGGGCAGAGGTGGGGAAGTACAATCCCATCTCCTCCGTTCTCCTCTCTGAATTTTGGGCAGACACGCATGCACACATGCTCAGCGTGCTTATTTAAGCCTCTGGGCATAGGACTTAAACCATGAAGTCATCCATGTGAGATCCAGCTGCCTTAACCACCATGCAACCAATTGGCCCTTGATATGTTGTCTTAAGAGTTTAGATAAGAATGTTATAGAATTAAAAAATAATAAGAAGAAGGTCAGACCTTATTTTTATTTCTTCAAAGTAAAAGTTAAACCGAGAAAAAATAGTTATAACCTATATTACAAATAAATGCCTAATCCCCTCAAAGAACTCATAAAAAAGATTTTTAAAATATGGGAACCAGCAGTTAGCGTAATGGCTATGTCGCTGGACTCTCACGTAGTCAACCGCAGTTCGCGTCCTGGACCCGGTGGCTTAAAACTCATGCCGGGCACGTGTGTGTGCGTGCCCAAGATCCCGAGAGGAGAATGGAGGAGAAGGGATTGCGGCGTGGCCATCCCCCCTGGGGGGTGATTTCTCGCTTTCTGTCTCTATATCTCTCTCTCTGTCTGGCGAGCGCACGCGCCCTATAGCAAAAAACCTCTCAAATAAAAAAAAAAAAAATCTGACTCATTAATTTATAAATTGGCCAAAAAAATGAATTAATATGTTAGGTCATTGGGAAAGTCATGGCATATTTTTCTGTTTTTCAGTGCAAAAATGTTTCATGACTTTCTCAACGACCCAATGTTATAGCAAAAGAAAAACAAATGACCCTTATAGGAAAATACATTATGAGGTGTATGAAAAATAAATAAAAATTAGCCTTATTTTTAAAAAGACTTTTGGGGAAAAAATTGCTATAGGGCTCTTGCACTTGCCAAAGAGAAGGACAGAGTGAGGAAGCACCCCTCAATGGGTGCCGTAGTTCCTTGTGTCACAATTCTTTCCTTCCTTTCTGTCTCTTTTATGATTTTAGGCACACATGCACACACACCTAGTGTGATTTTTCAAACCTTTGAGTGCCTTTCTTGAACCACATAGTTGGCCATATATGGGATCCAGCTGCCTTCACCACCATGCCACCAGCTGGCCTGTCTTTTGCTTTGTAAAATACTTTTATTTTTAATGTACTTGAATATATCAATTTTTAATGGTATCTTGTTTTTGAGGCATAGTTAGAAAGGGTTTCTGTACTCCAAGGTCATAAAAGGAATTTACGGAGGCTTCATTATAGGGTTTTTTTTGGTAAGAATTATTTGCTTAATTTTATTTATTCATTCACTTACTTTAATTTGACCAGAGAGAGAGAGAGAGAAAGTGAGAAAGTAAGCCACCAAATCTGGGACTCAAACCATGGTTGGCCATGTGGGAGTGTCCATCGCTTTAACCACCACACCAGCTACCGGTCCCTGATATTTATTTTTAATTGTCAGAAGGCACGTATGCTCACAGAAAGTGAAAAAAAAACAAGAGAGAGGGAGGGTGGGAAAAAAGCACTCCCCAATGGGACCTGGTCACATCTCAATCCCTTCTCCATTTCTTTATCCTGCTGAGATTTCTGGCACTTAAGCTCACATGCCTGGAGTATGTATTAGGTCACAGGGTCAGTATTGGATCTGTGATTGGTCATATGGGATAAGGTTCCCTTATCACCAGGCTACAGAACCAGTCCTTTATTGTGTTTTTGTTTTGTTTTGTTTTGTTTTGTAGAGAGACAGAGAGACAAAGCAAGAAATCACTCCCAGGAGACATGGCGATGCTGCAATCCCTTCTCCTTCATTCTCCTCTCAGGACTTTGGGCACACATGCGCAAGTGCCCATAATGAGTTTTAAAACCTCTGGTTCCGGGACTAACTATGACTACATGGGAGCATAGCAACGTAACCAATACGCCACCTGCTGGTCCCTAATATAGAATTTTTGTCATTTTATGATTTACATCAAAATATTTGATCTATTAGGAATGTGTGCTAGCATATGATGTGCACTGTGAATCCAATTTTCTTTTTCCAAGAGGGTACTTTAATTGCTCAAACATCATTCACCATGTAGTCCTCTTCCTTGATTTTAAGGTACCATTTATCATTCTGCACCACTTATCATTTTCTCATGCATAATTGAGTCTACTTCTAAGACATCCGTTTGTCTCAGTGATCTATTTACATGTTTGTGCTGTGTGTTATCTTCACACTTTTATAATGTCTGATACTGCTTGTTCTTTTCTAATACTCTTGTCCTTTGGAATTTTCTTGAGTTATCTTCCTTTTTAATTCTTCCACATCAAAGATAGAATTGGTGTATTGATTTCCAGAAACAACCACTGTGGATTTTGGGGGGAGGGAGTTAGAGGGATCACGTAATGTTACAGAGGGAACGCTTTATGATAAGGGATCTAAATTGCAGCTTTATTATTTTTTTTCTTACAGATGATACTAACCGTGTTCTTGAGCAACAATGAACAGATTTTAACAGAAGTTCCTATAACACCTGAAACAACCTGTCGAGATGTTGTTGAATTTTGCAAGGAACCTGGAGAAGGAAGTTGCCATTTAGCTGAAGTGTGGAGGGGAAATGGTATGTATTAGGTTCTATAAAGATTACTGAGTACATAGCATTTAATATTTATATTGCTTCCAATTGTCAATCATGTGCAGCAGTTAGAACTTGAGAAATTATGGGACCAGCAGTTAGCATAATGGCTATGTCACTGGACTTCCATGTAGTCACGCCCCGGACCCGGTGACTTAAACTCACGCCGGGCGCATGTGCGTGCGTGCCCAAGATCCCGAGAGGAGAATGGAGGAGAAGGGATTGTGACATGGCCATCCCCCCTGGGGGGTGATTTCTCGCTTTCTGTCTCTCTGTCTGTCTGTCTGGCGAGCGCACGCGCCCTATAGTGAAAATCTCTCCAAAAAAAAAAGAAATTGAGAAATTATAAGCAAACAATTACTTGTATTGCATGGCATACTAGATTAGCCTCTAGGATAGCTGAAGTCAAATAGACAATATCAAGTGTTGATGAAAATATGGATAAATTGGAATCCTCAGACACTGCTGTTGGGAACGTAAAGTAATGACACAACTGCTTTGTAAAATACTCTAGCAGTTTCTTACAGAGGTAAACATAACATTACTGTATGACATAGCATTTCTCTTACTCATATACCTAAGAGATACAAAAAATAGATGTCTGCACAAAAACTGAAACGTGAAAATTCACAACAGCATTTTTTCATAATACTCAAAGAATGGAAACTATCTGAATGTCCATCATCTGATGAATAGATAAATAAAATGTGACATCTATTCAGTGGAATAGTCAACATACAGATTTGGGGGAACTACAGGTCAGCCAGTATTAGTCTGTTAATTTGGCCGATTATTACCCTATTTTTGCGATTCCTTTCCCTATACAGTTGTCAATGCTAGTACAAATCAGTAATGTAAGTAGATTCTTCAGTTTTCCCCTTTTATTAAATTTCCTGCCTGATTTTTTTTAAGAGAGATTTTTGTTACAGGGTGGGTACACTCACCAGAGCGACAGAGAAAGTGAGAAATCACTTGCCCAGCAGGGATGGCCATATTGCAGTCCCTTCTCCATTATTGAGATTTTGGGCACACATGCACATGCACCCAGTGTGAGTTTCAAATCTCCAGGTCCGGGACTCGAACCGAGGTCACCATGTGGGAGTCCAGTGCCTTAACCACCTGCTGGCGCCAAATTTTGTACTTGATTTTTAAACTTTATCTATGAATGCCTAAAAGTCTTATAGATTTCTATTATATAAGATGCTAATGAGGGAGGCCAGCCAGGTAACATGGTGGTTGACACATCTGGATCCCCCAACCAACAAATGGCCTGGTGGTTAGGACGCTGAACTCCCCACATGGCCAACTGCAGTTCAAGTCCTGTATTAGGAAGCTTGCTTTCTCACTTTCTCTTTCTCTCCCTGGTAAGCACATGTGCCCTATAGCAAATTAAAAATTACAATAATAATAATAATAAATAAAATTAAATAATTCTTTTATAAAAAGAAAAAAAAAAGGCAGAGGGATCCCACATGGCCAATTGCATGGCTTGAGTCCTGGACCCAGAAGCTTCAAGAATAAGCTGGGTGCATATGCATGCATGCGTGCCCAAAAATCTCCAGAGGAGAATGGAGAGGAAAAGGGATTGTGACGTGGCCATCTCTCCTGACAGATGCATTCTCACTCTATCTTTGCTCCCTATCCTTTTCCAGTGAACACTCATAGCCTATATCAATTTTTTAAGAGATGCTAATGAGCTTTATCATATATTACATAGTATGTGTAAGGTAGTTTTTCTACTTTAAAACAAAAGCAATGTTGGGACCAGCAGTTAGCGTAATGGCTGTCGCTGGACTCCCATGTAGCTGACCATGATTCGAGTCCCGGACCCGGTGGCTTAAACTCACGCCGGGCGTGTGTGCGTGCGTGCCCAAGATCCCGAGAGGAGAATGGAGGAGAAAGGATTGCAGCATAGCCATCCCCCCTGGGGGGTGATTTCTCGCTTTCTGTCTCTCTGTCTCTCTCTATCTGTCTGGTGAGTGCACACCCCCTATAGCAAAATCTCTCCAAAAAAACCCCCAAAAACAAACAATGTTTTAGTTTACTTTAAAAAAAAAAAATGAGACAGAGCCCCCTAGGGGGATGACTGTGCTGCAGTCCCTTCTCCTCCATTCTTCTCTAGGGATTTTGGGCACGTACATGCACCTGGCACATTTTTCAAGCTGATGATCTTAACCTCTATGCCATCTGCTAGCCCTAACTTTTTTTTTCAAGAGAGATGTTTCCTATAGGGCATGTGTGCTCACTGGAAAGACAGAGAGACAGAAAGCAAGAAATCATCCCCCTGGGGGATGGCCACACCACAGTCCCTTCAGATTTTGGGCACACACACACCCAGCATAAGTGTCAAGCCTCCGGGTCTGGGACTCAAACTACAGTCTGGTATGTGGGAGTTCAGCAACCTATAACATCATCCACTGGTCCCACATTTTTCATAGTAGAAATAATGATAACAATAATACTGATAATAATAAAATGAAACTTACTTTACTTAAAAGTTTTTTTTTTCTTTAAAATTTTGTAAGTTTGTAAATGGAAACAATACATTTCTGCTAAATAATTGGCTTGAGACAGTATGGAATTTAATTTTTATTACGCTTAGACTTGGTAGACTTAAAGGTTATAAGATGATTTTAATTAATAGGAAAATTTATTGACAGTGTTGATTAGTAAATCAATTAAAAGCTACTAAAACCACAAGCCAAACCAATATGAACAAAAATATGGCTTAAGACACAATTTTATGCAAAATTAAAAGATACATTAGGCTAAATATAAGTCTTGTAATAAAATAAAAAGAACAATACATGTGTTGTAGAAAAGTTTTTATACATCTCTGTATATAAAAAGTTTACTTTTGGAACTGAATATATGGAATGAAAGCCAGCATGTGGCCTGGAGTTTAAGGCACTGGATCCCACATGACTTACTGTGCGGTATGAATTCTGAGCCCAGTGGCTTGAAAAACACACCAGGTATGTGTGTGTGCATGCCCCAAATCCCAAGAAGAGATGAGAAGGGATTGTAGCATGACCATCCCCTTTGTAGGGTGATTTCTCACTTTCTCTCTTTGGTAAATGTATTCAAAAAAAGAGAAGAAAAAAATACAGAATAAAATTCTTTCCTTCAATGTTCAACTTGTGCTTATTACTGTGTTACTGTACAGATAGTTCTGAGTTGAACTGACATACATACAAATTTTTTTAAATTTGCTAGAGGGTGTGTGTGCTTGCCAAAGAGAGACAGAGATAGAGAGAGAGAGGAAGAGCAAGTGAAAAAGCACCCCCACGGGGATTGGTCATGCCACAATTATTCTCCATTTCTCCTTTCTGAATTTTGGACACGTATACACGTGTGCCAGACAAGTTTTTCAAGCCTTTGGGACTCAGACTGCACAGTCAGCCATGCGGGATCCAGCTACCCCAACCTCTGTGTCGCTGGCAGGCCCCATTTTTAACTAGGAGGCTATTTATATCTTTGCTCTTGAGGACTGTTAAATAAGACAAAGCTTGTCTCCTCACAGAAAGGCGGGAACAGCATGGCATGCATTGCATCTCTGTGAATGTCAGGGCTCTCTTTACCCGAGTCTAGAGTTTACATAGGCGCAGAGTAGTAAATCACACTGTGATTGCATGATTAAATTGCAACTCACAAAGTTCTCTCTTGTCTGAGCATCGAGTTCTCAGACTGAGCTGGAGATCAAGGGTAGGGACTCTCTCTCACCCAGCCATCGGTTCTGTTAAAGAGCTGGCTCTGTAGCTCTCCCAGGCGCTTCTCCAAACTTTGCAGCTTGGAACTGCCCTTCATCACTTTGAAGTTTAAACAGCAGTGGGAACATCTCAAGAATTCCTTTTTATTTCTTTGAATTGAGATAAAATTAATGTAACATAAAACTAGCAATTTTATTTTTTAAGCAATTTGTTTAATTTTATTTGTTTATTATTAATATTTTAATTTGGCCAGAGAGAGACTCAGGTGTGACTGTGGGGGGGGCGGGGGGGAGGGAGTAAGAAAGCAGTCTGCCAGGTCCTGGACTTGAACTGTATTTGGCCATGTGAAAGTCCAGCACCTTAACCACTACACCACCTCTGGTCCCCAAACTAGCCATTTTAAAATGTAGAGGTCAGTAGTTTTTAGTATATTCACATGTTGGACAGCCATGACCAGCACCTACCTTTCCCCATTCTGCCTGCCCCCAGCCCCTGGCAACCGCTGCACTGCACTACTTTCTGGTTCTGTGCATTGACTATGTAGGCAGAGTCATACATATCTTACTTCTCTCACTTAGCATGTCATAGCATGTTTCAGTATACCATTCTTTTTATAGCTGAAAAACAGTCCATTGTATGATTTATCATATTCTGTTTCTCTTTTCATCAGTTGCTGGACATTTGTGCTGTGTTTTAGTCTGTTTGGACTGCTGTAACAAAATACCTTAGCCTAGGTAATTTGTAAGCAACCAGAGTGTATTGCTCATAGTTCTAGAGGCTGACGAGGCCAAGATTAAGGCACTAGTAGATTGAGTGTCTAGTGTCTATGTTTCATAGACAGCATGTTCTTGCCATGTTCTTACGTGACATAACCGTGGGCCCTAGTAAGGGCACTAATCCGACTTAGAAAGCAGAGCTTTTACGACCCTGTCATTTCCCAAAGCCCCATCTCTTAATACTACATGTGGGGTATACAAATATTCAGACCATAGCAGGCTGTTTCCCACTTCGGGCCCTTATAAATAATTCTGCTGTGGGACCAGCTGGCGATGGCGGTGGTGGTTGAGGCAGCAGGATCCCCTACGACCAACTGCATGGTTCCAGTCCTGGACCCAGCAGCTTGACAAACATGCCAAGCACATGTGCGTGTGTGCACTCACATGCCCAGAACCCTGAAAGAAGGAATGGCCATGTTACCATCTGGGGGGGGTACTTTCTTACTCCCCCAACCCCTTGTCTCTATCTCTAGTAAATGCATGTGCCCCTGGCTAAAATTAAAAAAAAAAAATTCTGTGACCATTCATTTGTAATGTATTTCTGTAGGCCTTTGTTTTCATTTCTCTTGAATGTGGTATAAGTCCAGAATTCTTTTTTTCTTTTAGGTTTTTGCCAGAGGGTGCATGTACTCACCAGAGAGAGGGATGATTTTCAGACCACCACTCCAGGGCTTGAACTGCGATCAGCCATGTGGAGTCCAACATCTTTAGCCACTATGCCACCTGCTGACCACAAGTCTGGATTTTTTTTTTTTTTTTGCCATAGGGTGCATGTGATCACTAGTGAGAGAGAGCCAGAGGGAAAGTGAGAAATCACCCCCCAGAGGATTGGCCTCACCACAGTCCCTTCTCCCCCATTCACCTCTTGGGATCTGGGGCATGTTCACACATGTGCCAGGTATGATCTTCAAACTGCCAGGTTCAGAACTCTAACCATAATCAGCCATGTGGGAGTCCAGTGCCTTAACCACAATGCTACCTGCTGGCTCCAAGTCTGGAATTTTATATTATACTTCCGCTTCAAAAATTGCTAGACTTTCAGGACCAGCAGATGGCATAATGGTTACTTTTCTGGACTCCCACATCCCCAACTGCAGTTCGAGTGTGTGTACACACATGCCCGAAATCCTGAGAGGAGCCTGGAGGAGGAGGGATTGCAGCATGGCCATCTGCCCCCAGGGGATGATCTTTTGCTTTCTGTCTCTCTGTCTCTCTCTGTCTCTCCAACGAGCTCACACACCCTATAACAAAAATTGCTCTTAAAAAAAAAGGTAAAAATCTCCCTAAAAAAAAAGTTGCCAAATTCACATGTTTTACAAAACACAGGCATTATTAAAATATGAAACAGAAAGGCATAATTAATAACTAGGCAAAATATTGCAAAACCAACGAGAGCTTTACAATGTATTTATTCATTTTTGATTCTTGCCATAGGGCATATGCACTCACTGGAGAAAGAGAGGCAAAGTAAGAAAGCACTCCCTAGGGGGAATAGCCACATCTCAATCCCTTCTCTATTCTCCTCTCAGGATTTTGGGAATGCATGCACATGCTCCTGGAATCTTTTTTTTTTCTTAGAGATTTTTACTTTAGGGCCTGCACGCTCTTTGGAGAGACGGAGAGAGACAGAAAGTAAGAAATCATCCCCCAGGGTGGATGGCCATGCTGCAGTCCCCTCTCCGTTCTCCTCTTGGGATTTTGGGCATGCACACACACACTATCTGCATAAATTTTAAGCCACCAGGTCTGGGACTCATACCACAGTCAACTATGTGGGAATCCAATGACATAACCATTAGTCCATCTGCTAGTCCTGCACCTGGCATCTTTTTCAAGCCGTGGGGTCTGGGACCTGAACTGTGGAGCTGATCATGTATGACCCAATGCCTTAACCTCCACACCACCTGCTGATCCACAACATAATTTATTCTAGCCTACACAGTTCATGTTTGTTAATGTTAGTAGTAGCAATGAGCCAGGGCTCAGCCCATCAGGCACAAGTAAATATTTTCTCTTTAAAATGAAAAGTCTCCTCCCATTTCCTGTTGTTGTCCCTCGCCAGCCCGGAAGAAGGCATGGGAGGCTGTTCCTGGAGGGAGAGGCTGATGTCATCAGCCTGCCATCCTGTCTCCATGCAGTACAGCTTTCACCACTAACCAGCTGCCTGATCAAGAGGGAACTTTTTAGGTTTATTTATTTCTTCCATGAGAGACATACACTCACACAGAGAAAGAGGCAGGGAGATAGACAGCCTTAGCAGGGTCCTTACACTGTGACCTCAGCTGGCCTAGATCATGCATACACTCAAGGAGGCTCCAGGTCTTTAACCAGGACCTTTACCATGTGAGTCCAGTGTGGTACCAGTGCATCACCTCCTGGCCGGAGAATGTAATTGCTCAAAGGAACGCAGTCTTCTGCACACAGCCACTTGCTGCTGAAAGGCCACTGTTAGAGTTACTGATAGGGCACTTAACCGTTACTGACCATCAGTGTGAGTGACGCGATGGTATATGCAATGCATACTGTATGAGATTCAAGGGGTACTGGTTTTCTTTTCAGTTCTTTTTTTAGCATTTAACTTTATTATTATTATTTAATATTTGAAGAGAGAGACATACACAGACACACACACACACACATACAGAGTGAGAGAGAGAGAGAGGAGGAATGAGAAAACATCCAGGTCCGGAGCTCAAACCATGGTCAGCCATGCACCTTTAACCACCATGCCATCTGCTGGCCCAATTTTTTTTCTAGTTCTGATATTTCATATAACCCTTAGTGACTTCTCATAGGCCCCTAGGGCTCTGTAGAATCCCAGTGGAGAAACTCTGCTTACAGACTACTGCATGTTGTGGACGTCAGGTTAAGGGACAGATAAAACATACATGTACATGTTTCTCTGTCCCCTTCTGAAGTTACACTAAAATGGCAAGGAGAGGGACTTAAGCTCCAGGGTCAAGGAATTAGATATGATAGTACATAATATTCTGGATTATATAACAGATGGGTAAGTGGTTAATGACTTGGCAGACCTCAGAAAGCTAAATTCTAAGACAGTGAAGAACTTGATTTATGCCAGAGAATCTAGGAAAGTTTAAAAAAAATTGGTTTTGTTACTTAGAAACATTTTTTCCTTCTTTTTTTTACTTTGCTACAGGGTGCGTGCATTTGCTGGGGGTGTGTGTGGTTAGTGAGAAAGCACCCCTTCTTTTCTTCCATTCTCCTGTTGGAGTTTTGAGCATGTACGCAACACGTGCCTGGTATCAAGCCACTGGACCCAAGGCTCAAACCACATAGTCGTCCATGTGGTATCCATGCGCTTTAACCACCGTGCCACTGCTGGCCAAGGTTTCAGTACTTTAGAAAATGGTGGAACTATGGCCAGCTCCATGGCATAGCAGTGATGCCCTGCTTATGAGAAACCAGATCCCATATAGCAACAGTGGTTTGAATCCCCAGCCCAGTCAACCTAAAACATGCTGGACACATATGCGCGTGCAGGATCTGACAGACTGGAGGACTAGAGGAAGACTGATCTGGCATGAGCAGACCCTGTGTCCCACCCTGCCTCACTTCTCCCCTATAGGCACCCACATGTTCTATCATGAATAAAGGAAAAAAAACATTAATGAATGGGTAAGGCTGACTTTGTTACGGAAAAGAAACAGGTAACTAAGAACAGGATCGATTGGAATCTGTTAACCAGTCTTTCTCCCATATCGTTCCAGGGTTTTCTGGGGGAGGTGAGCATGTTCTTTTGTTTGTTTTGTTTATTTGATTGCCAGAGGCTGTATGTACTCAGGACAGAGAAAAGATGCACCTTCCATAGGAGTACTGTGACACTGCAATCTCTTTTCTCCATTTCTCCATCCTGTCAGAATTTTAGGCCTGCACACACATGTGCCCAGTAGGTTTCAAGCCATCAGGGCTGGATTAGAACCACGGTCAGTTGTGGGACCCCCCTCCCTATGCACAGTGCTCGACTGCTGCCCTCAGGGCTGGCCCCCCAGAGTTTCTGCATGCAGTTTTATAATCTCCTCCTTCATTGTGGTTCTTGAGTGACCGCGTGAGCTAACATAAACATCTTGGCTATCTCAAAGATTAGTTTAGATTGGACATAATTACATCAGAGCACTTAATCTTATTCATCTAGAACTCAGCTGTATAAAGGTTACTAACTCTACCTGCCTTGGGTAACAGTTCCATGGATTTAGCGGGTGATTCTCTGCCCTTGCAGGGTTTATAAGCTAACCAGAATCCCACCAAAATACCCCTGGAGGCGAGGAACATGTTACGCCACTGGTTTGTGTGGCTCTTTTTTGTGTTCCCACCAGCCACAAGCATAGTTTGGTGTTACAGATATCTGTGGCACTCAGGGTCTAGGAGGAGAAATTAGGATTTGAAATTTGTTAACTGAATCTCTGACCTCCCGTCTTCTACCTGGACTGTTAATGGAACTAGATAGCATCATAACCATTGAGGCTTTAAGACTAGGTTTGAAATAGAGGAGAGTAATGAAGATCTTTTCTGCCTAAATAACCAAAAAGATGAAAAAGTCAAGATCAATGAGTGTACAAGATTCAAATCAAGCTTAAGAATTAATACTGGCCAAATCGATGCATTAGGTTTATGCGTAAACTCCAAATTTATTTTAAAAAGAAAAAAAAATTATAGAGAAAATATATGAAAACTAAGGGAATACTTGCACATTAAAAGAAAAAGGAGCAATGAAGATAAACATCCTGTAGACCTGCTGTGGAGCAGAGGTGCGAGGCGGTAACAAGGCAGGGCTGCAGGCCCTGGGCTGGGGAGAGGCCAGGCAGAGCCTGTGGTGCAGCGGGTTGAAGGGGCACTCCACCTGAGGCCGGACGAGGCCAGCTCGCTGCTCTACGCTGGCTTCCCTGCTGGTGATAATGAGGTATCAGTGATACTGCACCTGTACAGCGCTTAGAAATGAGCAGGAGGGAGGGGAAAGGGGAGCACAGAGAGCTCTCAGTCCAAGAAAAGTCAGAAAAGAGGAGGCAAAACCTGTTACGTGTATGGAATAATTCCATCTCTGCGGTAGGCTGGGATTAGTGGCTTGTTTTCAAAGAACAGAATATGGAAAGGGAAGAATGTGGTTTCATGGTGAGAAACCTGGCAGACACCATCTCCGCTAAGTGGCCAAGGCCAGTCTGGCCAGCACTGCATCACCATGGTGGCAGGTGCTCCTCCTACCATGGGACAAGGAGGGCGCTTCACCTCTATGGGTGTTTTTCCCCAACCCATCACCTCAGTCTCCCTCTACACTTGACCAGAACCTCTCACACTGTCAAGGTCATGAGAACCTAGACAGAGAAACTATTACAGGCTAGGGAGACCAAGGAGATGGAGTGTGGTTTTTCTGGATTGGATCCTGAGACAGAAAGAGGACATTAGTGGAAAAACTGGTGAAATTCACATAAAGCCTGGAATTTAATTAGCGGTAAGGTACCAGTGTAAGTTGCTTAGTTCTGACACATATACCATAGTTACATAAGATACTAACTTTGAGTGGATGAAAGGTATACAGGAGCTTTCTGTACTATCTTGGCAACTTTTTTTTTTTTTTGGAAGAGGTTTTTGCTATAGGGTGCGTGCCCTCGCCAGACAGAGAGAGACATAGAGACAAGAAAGCGAGAAATCACCCCCCAGGGGGGATGGTCACGCCGCAATCTCTTCTCCTCCATTCTCCTCTTGGGATCTTGGGTACGCATGCACACGCGCCCAGCGTGAGTTTAAGCCACCGGGTCTGGGACGTGAACCGCAGTCGACTACATGGGAGTCCAGTGACATAGCCATTACGCTAACTGCTAGTCCCCTATCTTGGCAACTTTTCTCTAAACCTAAAATTATTCCTGAATAGGGCCCAGCAGGTAGCATGGTGGTTAAGGCACTAGACTTTCACATGGTTGACCATAGTGTGAGTTCTGGACCCAGCTTAAAAATCACACCAGGTACATGTGCATGTGTGCCCAAAGAATCTTGGGAGGAGAATGGAGGAAAAAGGATTGTGGCGTGCCCATCACCCCTGGGTGATTTCTCATTTTCTTTCTGTGTCTCTATATATCTCTCTTTGGTGAGCACATATGCCCTTTGGCAAAAAATAAAAAAATAAAAATAACCACACAAAATTATTCCCAAATGAACCTTTTTTTTTTAAAGGTAATGTACACATGTAAACAATAACAACAGCAAAATCAATGCAGAGGAATAAATTAAGATATGCAAGACCTCTGTGGTGAAACTCTCTAAGACATTGAAATACCAGGTGCATACATAGGTTCCCAGGATCCTGGTGGGAGTGCAGGACTATAGGAAGAGCCCTTTGTCTGATGGAGTCCTGTGGAGGGTGCTTCTTTCTCTCACATATGCTCTAGTGTGCATTTTCTTTTTGGAGAGGTTTTTGCTGTAGGGTGCATGAGCTTGCCAGAAAGACAGAGAGACAGAAAACAAGAAATCACCCCCCAGAGGGGCTGGCCATGCCACAGTCCCTTCTCCTTCGTTCTCCTCTAGGGATCTTGGGCACGCATGCACACATGCCTGACGTGAGTTAAAAGCCACTGGGTCCGGGACTCGAACTGCAGTCGACTACATGGGAGTCCAGCGACATAGCCATTATGCCAACTGCTGGTCCCTCTAGTATGAATTTTAAAAAATCTTTAAAGAAATAAATCTCTGAAGAATACAAGGTACATTTAAAAATGGAGATCCATAATCATATTAATGCACTAAGGAACTCTGTATCACAAAAATGCCAGGTCTTCTCAAATTTATTTATAAATAATATGATTCCAGACAAAATTACCCCGTTTTCTTAAAAAAAAAAAGATCTTAACAAGCTGCTCATATATGTGTGTGTGTGTGTGTGTGTGTGAGATCATGTGAGGGGAATTGGCTTACCAGATTGTAAGGCTTACTGGAAAACCATGGTGATGCAGACTGTGGTACTGGCACACAGGTAGCTTGATAGGCAGTGGGAAAGTAGAGAGCGCAGGAAGCTCCTGTGCACGTGCAGAATCCCCGTACGTGTCGGAGGTGGCGACTCTAGGTGTGTGGGGTAGGATAGACATTGAGTAAGTGATGCTGGAACACATAAAATAAGATCAATATGCCATTCATAGAGATAAATTCCATCAAATCAATAAAAGGCAATACTTTAAAATTTATAGAACACAGGAGAGTATCTTTGACTTTGGAGTAGAGAAGGATTTATTGTACCAAAAACTCAGACTGAAATTGGAAAAGATGGATGACCTCATATTTGTAAAATTTTTAAGCTTCTGTACCCCCCCCCCTCAAAAAAAGGCATATAAAAAAATAAAACCACAATCCTGGAGGTGGCGACTCTAGGTGTGTGGGGTAGGATAGACATTGAGTAAGTGATGCTGGAACACATAAAATAAGATCAATATGCCATTCATAGAGATAAATTCCATCAAATCAATAAAAGGCAATACTTTAAAATTTATAGAACACAGGAGAGTATCTTTGACTTTGGAGTAGAGAAGGATTTATTGTACCAAAAACTCAGACTGAAATTGGAAAAGATGGATGACCTCATATTTGTAAAATTTTTAAGCAAGACCCTGACCCCCCCCAAAAAAAGGATACTAACAAAATTAAACCATAGAGCTATTGTCAATATATTTAACCAACCCAAGATTAGTATTCAGGATATAAAGAATTCCTTTAAAGAGCTAAAAAGGAGGCAAACCCAGTTTTGTTTGTTTTTGTTTTTTTAATTAATATCAGGGTCTTGCCATGCTGGGAGCCTCCTCCCTCATCCTCCCGGCTGGGACTACAGGTACACGCCACCGTGCCTGGCTGTTTTTCAGAAAGGGTCTTGCTGTGTTGCCTGGGCCGGCCTCGAGCTTGCAGTGCTCCTGCAGCAGCCTCCCCGAGTCCCTGGGCTACAGGCATACACCACTTCACAATGAATAAATATCATAGGGGCGTGCCTTCAGTGTTCCCTGTCTAATGTTGCAAAATTGCTTTTTATGTACTCGTTATGTTTATATACCTAATTAGTTCCTGCTCTTTTATTCATTAAGTTAAAATGTAGTGGTCATTATATTCTTAAATTCTAGTATGTGCGTGTATATGTGTACATGTGAATGCTTACTTAAATGTGTATTAACCCTTTACTTTGACGGAGCCATCTGTTTCTGAACTAAGTAAGGTATGGTCTTCCTCTAGAGCGGCCCATCCCCTTTGATTACATGATGTATGAGCACCTGCAGAAGTGGGGGCCACGGAGGGAGGAGGTGAAGTTCTTCCTTCGACACGAGGACTCTCCGACTGAGAGTAGTGAACAAGGTAGGTAAATTCTTTCTTCCTCATTTTTACATTTCTCCCATAAAAGTTAGGTAAAGTAGTACTAAATGTCAAAATAAACTATTCACAGTTACTCCCCCCCTCATATCCAAAGGGTAAGAGGGAGAGTTGGCGCCGCACACCCCTGTGCTTAGTGTTACTGCATTTTGAGGTTATACCCCTTCTCTAGACACCAGCCCCTGTTCTTCTCAAACCCAAGTCAGGTCCCAGCCCTCTAGCCTAGC
This sequence comes from Tupaia belangeri chinensis, assembly GCF_000334495.1. Classification (NCBI taxonomy): domain Eukaryota; kingdom Metazoa; phylum Chordata; class Mammalia; order Scandentia; family Tupaiidae; genus Tupaia; species Tupaia belangeri. The sequence goes on along the minus strand of NW_006160194.1, from coordinate 1,327,129 downwards.
CTCCCAGTGGGGACTACAGGCATGCACCACCACACCTGGTTTTCACTATGCATTTGAGCTTGCTGTTTAAAAGCATTATGTTTGATAAATACCACATGGGTCAAATATCTAGATTTTAAAAATAATTAAAACCATGAAAAGATTAGAAAAATATTCTGGGAAATGTTCTTTTTACTTTTAGAGTACACAAGACCTTCCTTTTTTCTTTTCTTTTCTTTTTTTTTAATTGCCAGAGGGTGCATGTACTTGCCAGAAAGAGAGAAGGAAGGAGAAAGAGAAAGCACCCCTTGGTGGGGTTTGGGCATGGCACAGTCTTTTCTCCTTCATCCTTTCTTCCTGTCAGATTTTTGGCATGTGCATACCCACATGCCTGGTGTATTTTTCAAGTTGCCAGACCTGGTATTCAAACTATGGTTGAACATGTAGGATCCTGCTCCCTTAACCACTGTGCTGTGGGGCCGGCCCAACAAGACCTTTTTAAAGCGTAATACTAAACCATAAAAGCCAAGACTGGTGAATTAATTAATTGAGTTATCTAAAACAAAAACAAAACAGACTAGTTGTCAGTAACTATCCTAAGCAAAATCAGAAAGCAGATTATGAACTAGAAAATGGTATTTATGGCTCATATGGCTAAAGTTACGTGTAAAGAGCTCCTAAAAATTGCTAAAGGAAAAAACAAAAACAAAACAAAACAGTGGGCTGCCCCCACAGTGCAGCAGTTAAGCCCTGTGCTTAGGGAACCAGACCCCACATGGCCACTGTGGTTTGAACCTTAGCCCTAATAACTACACCGAGACATAGGCAAAGATGAGAACATCTAATAACAGTGCTGACAAGGCTGTTGGGAACCAGGTACTCTTCGGTGGCACTGTTTCACTTGGCAGCTTCTGTAGAGGACAGCTTGGCAATAGCTGTTAAATTTATAAAGTATAAGACCTTTCTTTTACCCAGCAATCCAGTTCTGGCTTCATCCTAAAGCCCTGTGTGCATGGACATGTGCAAGGTGAATATATACACTGTCACTGTTGCCGTAGGAACAACCTACATGGCTTCCACGGCTAAATTATGGTCCTTCCACACAGTGGAATGGCCCACCACCCCAAATAAGAGGAACTCTGCCTCCACCCAGGCCATCTACATACAGCTCTAGCATGGTGATTGAGGGAGGCGTGGCAGGAAGTGGTGCATGCTGTGCCACCTTCTGTGTAGAAGTGGCAGCGGGGTAACCACATGTATGTATTTGTTTGGGTATGTATAAGTAGAGTGTCTTTGAAGGACTTACAGTAGTCCTCCGTTCTCCATGGGGATATGTTTACAGTCTCCAGTGGATGCCGGAAACTGGACTGTACTGAACCTTACGTATATTGATGGTATATTTTTTCCTATAGCTATGGTAAAGCTTAATTTAAAAATTAAGTAAAAGAGTAATAACAATAATAAAATAGAACAATTATAACAAAACGTTTTTTAAAAAGCAGCATATATACAAGATTCAAAAGGAGAAAAGGTATACAATTAACAACTCTCTCTCCTCTATGATGTTGTCATCCTATTCCCTTCCCCAGGCCAACAAAGTTACCAGTTTCATAAACAATAGTCCCTGCTTTATATGTGGTTTTGCTTTCCACTGTTTCAGTCACCTGCTATCAACAAGGACTGCATGATGCAGTAATATATTATGAGAATAGAGAGGAAAAACCACACACATGTAACTTTTATTAGGGTATTATGTTTAAATTGCTTTTGTTCATTGACCTCTCTCCAGCTTGTTTGTATGTGTGTACATTGTGTGTGTGTGTGCGATAAAAAATGTACATATGCATGAAAGAGGTAGAGAGAAAGATGGAGTCTTGTCACACCATGACCCCCTCTTCCAGTTCTCACTCTTCAGTACCCAGCTGTCCACACATGCACATGGCGTGTTTCTCAGGCTGACCCAGGATCCCAGCTGTGGTTGCCACCTGGTTCCAGCACTGCAGGCACTAGCATTACTGCTGCCCCACAGCAGCTGGACTCTCCAGCTGGCAGTCTGAGGAGACAGAGTTAGGGCCCTGTTTCCCATCCTTCATGGACAGCAAGGCGTCGTCACCAGTTGATGATAGGCAAAGGGGATTGCATTTGAGTGTGTACTGTGTGTAGAACTACAAGGTGTAACAAAGAGAAGTAAAAGACAAGTCTCAAGTAAAAAGGTAAGAATCCTTTATTACAAAGAGGGAGAGGAGTATAGAGGACACTTACTCCCGCACATAGGGAAGCAGAGGCTTGGAGCAGCAAATTAACTCATAACATCATCCGACCAGGCAAGTGGCAGAGCATGAGCCATGACCTGGGAGTTGGTGGGTGGGTGGAGTTAGGGCCCAGTGCTGGACCAGCTGTGTTCTTGGGGTGGGACCTGGTGATTACTTCACTGCCCTGTGCCTTCACTTCCTCATCTGCACCACAGGATAGTGGTGAGGGTCAGTGCTGTGGGTACCTGGTGCTAGTACGTGCCCACCACATGTTAGTTCATTACTCGTTGTTCTCTGACTCTAAAACAAAAGGCGATCAAGTTTCTCCTTCACCATCAAAGACTAAGTGAAACTTGGTATGATTTTGACGTGTGTTTATAGTGTTTTAATTTACAGTTAGTTGGTTATTTGGAAGAGGTATCAGTTGGGAACCAGCAGATGGCATAATGGTTACGTCACTGGCCTACCACATAGTCCACTGTGGTTCGAGTTCTGGACCCGGCGGCTTAAACTCAGGCCAAGCGCGTGTATGTGCGTGCCCAAGATCCTGAGAGGAGAATGGAGGAGAAGGGATTGCAGCATGGCCATCTGCCCTGGGAGTGATTTCTCACTTTCTGTCTCTGTCTCTGTCTTTCCAGCAAGTGCACGCCCCCTAAAGCAAAATTCGCTCTAGAAAAAAAAAAGGGGGAATAACAATTGAAGAATATTAAATTAACCTGAATAACTTGTTCCTTAAAGATACTAAGAGTAACCAAGAATTGACTTTACTCTCTAGACTAAGAGATGCCATAGGTTTCATAATCTCTTCTTGCATTATTACCTTTCTTGGATATTCTGTCTTTGTCCCCATTCTTTCCCCACCACATACAATGTGTTATGTATCTTTGCTTTATATAGAGAGTAAGGCCGTTTTACCCCCTCAGAACCAATTTTACTGTCGGGTTGATAACACACGCTTAGTGCGTGGTTTAAGGTGAAACAGTGCTTATTACGTAAGAGGAATTTTCTTCAACTTTTGAAAGTAATGGGAAAGAAATGGAAGAAAAAGATGTGTTGCTTTTAAACTTTAAGTTTATGACCCTTTGAAGACGTATTGTGGACCAATAAAGCAGATCCTGTGTATGATAATCCTCTTAGTAGCATCATGTGAAAGTTGGATGGGATTAGGTAGGGGCCAGGCCTACAGCACATCAAAGATGTTAATATACATTACCTCAGAGTCACTTGTTATAGAATTTTTTTTTTTTAAGAGATTTTTGCTATAGGACACATGCACTCACCAGAAAAACAGAGACAGAGAGACAGAAATTGAGAAATCACCCCCCAGGGGGGGATGGCCACGCCGCATTCCCTTCTCCTCCATTCTCCTCTCGGGATCTTGGGCACACACACACACGTGTCCAGCATGGGTTTAAGCCACTGCGTCTATGACTCGAACTGCAGTTGATTTCATGGGAGTCTAGCAACATAGCCATTATACCAGCTGCTGGTCCCCTTGCTACAGAATTTTGCATCACATTTTATTTTGCTTAAAAAAAAAAACACCAGGACATACAGAGAATTTTTCTAGTTTAAGTTTTACCATTTTGACTTTTTTTTTCTTTCCTTTTTTTTTTTTTTTGAGAGGTTTTTCACTATAGGGCACGTGCGCTCGCCAGACAGAGAGACAGAAAGCGAGAAATCACCCCCCTGGCAGGGATGGCCACGCCGCAATCCCTCCTCCATTCTCCTCTCGGGATCTTGGGCACTCACACACACATGCCCGGCGTGAGTTTTAAGCCACCTGGTCCAGGACGCGAACCGCTGTCGACTACGTGGGAGTCCAGCGACACAGCCATTACGCTAACTGCTGGTTCCAACATTTTTTTTTTAATTCAAGGAACTGGCAGGTGAAGTGGTGGTTAAGGCACTGGACTTCCACATGGCCGAAATGATTCAAGTCCTGGACTCGCAGCTTGTTTTCTCACTTTCCCTTTCCTTCTCTCTCTGTCTCTCTCTGGTCAAATTAAAAATAAAAATAATAATAATAATAGCAAATATAATTAAATAAATAATTTCTAAATTAAAAATATACTTTTATTTATTTATTTTTTTTTTATGTAACGTAGGCTGGCAGACATCCACACACACATGCCTAGCATGAGTTTTAAGCTGCCGGGTCAGTGTCTTGAACCACAGTCAACTACGTGGGAGTCCAGCAACGTAACCATTACATCATTCATCAAGGCTTCAGTGTTAATTCTCAATCATTTTATGCAGTACTTTAAAAAAATAAATATGCAACAAAATAAATATTAATATTCAATGCCTTCCTTGACTTTTTGTATATTCCTTTGGCTCTACATGTATAGACAGTGTAAAATGTACTATAAAACTTTCTTTTTAATTTTAAATTAAAAATTTTTAAATGTATTTTTCATAAATTTTAAGAAAAATTTTAAAATGTTAGTACATTTGCTTTAACAATCAATTGTACTTAGCTAAGACTACATTTTCTGCTAGAGTGGCAAAAGTCCTCCAAATTGCCAGTATGTTTAATACATTCTTTACATCAAAGTCCACACAAATGCAGTAATTAAAAACTGAAACACAGGAAAGGTGGTCAGTATAATGTGGAATAGCTGTGTGGTTTTTTTTTTTTTTTGGAGAGGTTTTTGTTATAGGGCGTGTGCGCTAGCCAGACAGAGAGAGAGAGACAGAGAGACAGAGAGACAGAAAGCGAGAAATCACCCCCCAGGGGGGATGGCCACCCCGCAATCCCTTCTCCTCCATTCTCCTCTTGGGATCTTGGGCACGCACGCACACGTGCCCGGCGTGTTTAAGCTGTCAGGACTTGAACCGCGGTTGACTACGTGGGAGTCCAGCGACATAGCCATCACGCTAACTGCTGGTTCCCCCAAATAGCTGTGTTTTTTGGTTTTTTTTTTTTTTTTGAGAGGTTTTTGCTATAGGGCGCGTGTGCTCGCCAGACAGACAGAGAAAGACAGAGAGACAGAAAGCGAGAAATCCCCCCCCAGGGGGGATGGCCACCCCGCAACCCCTTCTCCTCCATTCTCCTCTCGGGATCTTGGGCACACACGCACACGTGCCCGGCGTGTTTAAGCTGTCAGGACTTGAACCGCGGGTGACTACGTGGGAGTCCAGCGACATAGCCATTACGCTAACTGCTGGTTCCCCCAAATAGCTGTGTTTTGACTGAATGTAAATAAATCCATTTTACAAAGCTCCTTGCTTCGTACTTTGTAGACGTGGTCTCACTGTGTTGCGGCCCTTGTGCCTCAGCCTCCTGAGTTACTGGGATTCTAAGCACCTGCCATCATACCTGGCCTTTAAGTTTGACTGGAAATAAAACCTAGGTCTTCCATATGATCCCAGCCCTGTGGAGCAGTGTGGGCCACTGTGACTGAGCCACAGACAGTAATTTTTTTATTTTTTAATCATGTTCCTCCTCTTCACTAGTGATTCTTTACACTACTATATGTAATATAATACAGTCATGTCTCTGTTCAGTGATAGACTCCTATTTTTAAACAGGAGGATTTTTTTTTTTGAGAGGTGCGTGCACTCACCAGAAAGACAGAGAGAGACAGAGAGACAGAAAGCGAGAAATCATCCCCCCAGGGAGGATGGCCACACCACAGTCCCTTCTCCTCCATTCTCTTCTAAGGGATCTTGGGCATGCATGCACACACACCCAGCATGAATTTAAGCCACCAGGTCCAGGACTTGAACCATGGTCAACTACATGGGAGTCCAGCAACATAATCATTATGTCAACTGATGGTCCTGGATTTCTTTTTTTTAAAAGAGAGATTCTTGCTATGAGGGCACATGGATTTGCCAGAGAGACAAAGCAAGAAATCAATCCCTTCTTTTCCATTCTCCTCTCAGGATCTTGAGCTGCACACACATGCCCAGTGTGAATTTTTTGTTTTTGTTTTGTTTTTGTTTTTGTTTTTTTGAAGAGAGATTTTTGCTATAGGGTATGTGCACTCACCATAGAGAGACAGAAAGTGAGAAATCACCCCCCAGAGAGAGGGCGACATTACAATCCCTTCTCCATTCTCCTCTCAGGATTTTGGGTGTTTACACACATGCGCCCAACGTGAGTTTGAAGCCTCTGGGTCCAAGACTTGAACAGCGGTTAACTACGTGGGAGTCCAGTGATGTAACCACTGTGCCATCTGCTGGTACCAAACACAAGAATTTTAAGTACATACTAAATGTATCATGTGCTTAATCAGGGAGCGTTGGACTTAGAAGATACAGGACACACAGAAGTTTGAGTTAAATGGACAAAATAGCTGGAGAGTCTAAAACAGAGTAAGAGTAGAAGGGAAGGAGAGGTGGGTTTACACTGCCCTCTTCCCAGGCATACTCTCTGCTGCCTGCACTGCAGGTACACTGCTAGGGAAACCGTATCTGGGGGTGGGAGAAGCTGAGTCTTTCCGTTTGTTCAGGATTATTTTAGAAATAGGAATAATAATGAAAGAAAAATCTTATGTTTTAACATGTGTTTTTAGTATGAGAAGGCGCCCAAGTAGTAGAGATTTCTAACATACTTGTGTTGTGAATTCTTATGTTTCAAGAAATGTTCATATACACCAGAGTAAATATTTGGTAATGTATTTAATAAGGGCACAAACATCATATTAGATATTATATCCAAATCTCAGTTTATCTTCAAGGTTCAAGATGATAAAGTCTGCTCTGCAATCTTTACCTCATTTCACAAAGTCCTATTTAGGCTGCCCAAATCTTTGACCAGACGTTGATCCGTAGAGGCATCATAATTGATCATTGAGTCTTTGGCAAAGCTTGCAGCGTGGCTCTCCCCACTGGGGGGTGATTTCTCGCTTTCTGTCTCTCTGTCTCTCTCTGTCTTTCTGGCGAGTGCACGTGCCCTGTAGCAAAAACCTCTCCAAAGGGAAAAAAAGCCACTTCAGAGAGGGACCAGACAGAGGAGGCGTCACATCCTGTGTCTCTTGCACGCCATCCTCTCCCAGCTCCATCTCTGTAAGGAAGTAATTTCTGCTCCTTCCTTCTCCTGGGATCTTGGGCACTTAGGAACATGCCCACTGCCTGATTTTCTTTTCTTTTTTTTTTTTTTAATTTAAATTTATTTGTTTACGTTCATTCACTGTACATCATTACAGCATACAAAATGAGGTTTTCCATCCAGAGTACACTGTATATTGTCTCAATCAAGCACATCAACATACATGTTATTGTCAACAAATAATTTTCCTTTTCTTGTTTCCTGTATGTTTTGCTTTTTTCCCCCCATCCTTAATTCCCTATCTCTTACCCTCTGCCATCTCCTACTCTCTTCCCACACTGTCTCTGGTATCTATGTTTACTTTCTATACTGTCCCCCCCCATTTTTTTATCAAATTACTAAAGATCTTAATTAATCTAAATATTTTCATAGCAAACACAGCTGATATATACATTTCCATGAACACAAGTCTAACTTTAGGCATCCTATAAAGCCAGATTTTCAAGCCACCAGGTCTGGGACTCAAACTACTGCTGGCCATGGTAGTCCAGTGACATAACCACTATGCCACCTGCTGGGTTGGCCCACTGACATTTTAATTTTTATGGAACAGAGAAATTTGTAAAACTGCCAAGTTTGAAATGGTATTCCATCTCAGTTTTAACTCTATTAGTGAAGATCAATGTCTTGCATCTATTTTTTTTAATTGCTGGGTAATAAGTTCTATTTTAGTCATAAAACATAAAAACCTTTTTGGGGGGACCAGCGGGTAGCATGGTGGTTAAGGTGCTGGACACTCTTCACGAGTGACCATGGTTCAAGTCCTGGACCTGGTGGCTTGCTCTCTCACTTTCTCTCTCTCTCTGGTCAAATTAAAATAAATGAATGAATAAATAAAATTAAAATAAATAGTTCTTTTGTTAAATAATTATGTTATTTAACTTTATTATTATCATCATTATTATTATTTTCAAGTTTGATCAGAGAGAGACAGAGAGAGAGAGAGGAAGTGAGAAAGCAAGCCACCAGGTCTGAGACTCGAACTGTGGTTGGCCATGTGGGAGTCCAGCGCCCCCAACCACCATGCCACCTGCCAGCCCCAAATAGTTGTTTTTCTAAAAAAGCCTTTTTGAAAAAATATTTATTTTCGATTGTGGTAAAATACACATAACATAAAATTTACCACAGTCACTATTTTTAAGTGTTAAAGCCTTTTGATAACAAGTCAATTTTAAGATTCTAAGATACAACGATCAGCAAATGGCATAATGGTTACATCACTGACCTCTCATGTAGCCGACCGTGGTTCGAGTCCCAGACCTGTTGGCCTGAACTCACGCTGGGTGCATGTGCATGCATTCCCAAAGTCTCGGGAGGAGAATGGAGGAGAAGGGATTGCGGCGTGGCCATCCCCCTGGGGGGTGATTTCTCGCTTTCTGTCTCTATGTCTCTCTCTGTCTGTCCAGTGAGTGCACACACCCTAGAGCAAAAATTGCTCTCTTAAAAAAAAAATGATTATGGGATCAGCTGTTAGCGAAATGGTTATATCACTGGACTCCCATGTAGTCGATCACAGTTTGAGTCCCGGGCCCGGTATTATAAACTCACGCCAGGCACATGTGCATGTGTGCCCAAGATCCTGAGAGGAGAATGGAGGAGAAGGGATTGCGGCGTGGCCATCCCCCTGGGGGGTGATTTCTCGCTTTCTGTCTCTGTCTCTGTCTTTCTGGTGAGCACATGTGCCCTATAGCAAAAAAACCTCTCCGGGGGAAAAAAAAAAGATTATGAGATACAATGTAAAAAGAAAACTTTCCATTTTTATATATATAAAAGATAAGTTATAAAATATTTTTAAGTGTACTAATTTGCATTTCTCAGCCTTGTTTTTTATAAATACTCAAATTAAATGAAGACATGAGAGAGTATCATTTTTTCTAATATGTCTTTTAGTAAGTTTGGTCCTTTTATTTCTGTAGGTAGCCGTCAGACCCAAGAGCAAAGAACTCAGAGAAATGTAATAAATGTAGCTGGAGAAAAACGCACTGAAAATGGGGTAAGTAATTGTGAATTAAATGAATTTTTACATTGACTAATGGGCTTGGATTATAATTTTTATTTTTAAAGAATTCTTTTGGGCCTAGCCATGTAACATAGTTGCATACATTGCTCCACATTGCTGGAAGCCATATGGAAGGATCAGGTTTGGTTCCTGGTTAGCCTGTACAGAGCAGGCATGCACTCACACACTTGTGACCCTGGCTGGGTAGGAAGGCTAGGGTCATGGTGTAGGATCCTGTTTAGGGTGTTTATATCCCTCTCTCTTGCTTTCATAAAGGAAAAAAATAAACTTTTTTAAGAAGTTTATTTGGGGGACCAGCCGTTGGCGTAATGTCACTGGACTCCCATGTAGTCGACTGCGGTTTGTCCCGGACCCAGCAGCTTAAACTAGCGCCTGGCGTGTGTGTGTGTGTGTGCCCAAGATCCCAAGAGGAGAATGGAGGAGAAGGGATTGTGGCATGACCATCCCTGCTGGGGGTTGATTTCTCGCTTTCTGTCTCTCTTTCTGGCGAGTGCATGTGCCGTATAGCAAAAACCTCTCCAAATAAATAAATAAGTAAATAAGTTTATTTGAGGGATAAAAAATTTCAAAGTGTATGTGTGTGTTTTAGACAGGATCCTGCTGTGTCATTATCCTACCACTTCCTGAGTAGCAGGGACCACTGGCACACACCACCATGCCTGGCTTTCTCAAACAGGGTCTTGCCACAGCTTGTGATCCTTCGGCCGTGGCCTCCTGTGTAGCTTGGGCTACAGGCATGTGCCACCATGTCAGCATTTAAGTGGGGCCTCCGCCACAGGCTCAGCCTCTGTGTGCTACTTTGATTGGACCTAGAAATAGTCGGTTTTATTAGCTGTTTCAGGCTTAAAAGAAATATAAACTTCTTTATAACTTCATGTGGGTCATAACTATATGGGTTTTATCAGTGCACCGTGAGGTCCATGAACTATATGGAATGCCCTCCATTTGCCCTTTCTGTGCTGCTGCCCAGTGCTGTCCTGGTGTCGAGAGTTCTGTGCCTGTGCCTGTGACAATGGCTCATGCCTGTGGAAGTCGGTGGGTTTGGCCTCTAGACTAAGAGCTGAGCAGACTTGCGTTGTACCTTCAGTGTTAATGTCTTCATCTGTCAGATTGTGAAAGACAAAGTGGGTGGTGGGTTGACGTCTTTGTAATTTCCTGTATCACTATGGCGTGGAGTTGGTGAACAGGACAGACATTGATTACAGGTGAGGAAGAATATGGAAGGGCTCTTCTCTTCTGGGAATGTTAGCACAGGTTGAGCATTTCTTTTTCTTTTTTTTTTTTTTTGGAGAGGTTTTTGCTGTAGGGCATGTGTGCTCGCCAGAAAGAGAGCGACAGAGAGCCAGAAAGCGAGAAATCACCCCCCAGGCAGGATGGCCACGCCGCAGTCCTTTCTCCTCCATTCTCCTCTCGGGATCTTGGGCACGCATGCACACGCACCCGGTGTGAGTTTAAGCCACTGGGTCTGGGACTCGAACTGTGGTCAACTGCAAGGGAGTCCAGCAACATAGCCACTATGCCTCTCCTGGTCCCCAAGTGGAGCATTACTAACCTGAGCATCCAAAATCCAAAACTTGCTAAGAGCAGATGTAGTACTACAAGTGGAAAATTACACCCCTGACCTCATGTGGTAAGTTGCAGTCAGAATACTGTCTACAATTACTTCCAGGTTGTGTGCATAGGTAACAAATGAATTCCATATTTAGGCTAGGTCCTATCCCTAAGACCTCCTTTTTTGTAAAATGAGGATATTAGTCTCCTCCATTTTCCTCCATTTTCCTGTCTCTTACTCCAACTCATTCAGCTACATCAGACTTTTAGGGTTGACAGTATTTGTGTACTATTCTCTAGCTATAGTTCAGCCTTTTATGCTTTGTCTATAGGTTGATTATAAAGTTGGAAATCATTTTATAGTTTCATTGTTTTAGATTTTTTTAGATACTGTCCACTGCTGTTTTTTTTTTAAGAGTTTGTGTGAGTGTGTGTGTGTGTGTGTGTGTGTGTGTGTGTGCGCGCGCATGTGTGTGTGTTTGTTTGTTTTTAGGGTTTTTTTGCCTTAGGGTATATGCACTCACCAGAGAGAGAGAGACAGTGGGAAGGAAAGTGAGAAATCTCCCTCCCCGGGGGTATGGCCACACCACAATCCCTTCTGCCCCATTCTCCTCCTGGGATCTTGGGCATGCACATGTACCCAGTGTGAATTTCAAGCCACTGGATCTGGGACTCCAACCACAGTCAGCCAGGTGGGAATCCAGCAACATAACCACTACATCATCTGCTGGCCTCATTTTCTTTGGTTTTCGTGTAATCCTTGTACCACTCAGAGAGAAATATTGGGTTGTCAGAGAAGTCATGAGGTGGGGCCAGCAGATGACATAATGGTTAACATCATTGGACTCCCATGTGGCTGACTGCAGTTCAAGTTCCGGACTCAGTGACTTGAAACTTACACTAGGCATGTATGTATGTGTGCCCAAGGTCCCAAGAGGAGAATGGAGAAGGGATTGTGGCATGGCCATCCCCCTGGGAGGTGATTTCTCACTTTTCCTCTCACTGATTCTGTCTGTCTCTGGCGAATGCACATGCCCCATGGCAAAAACCTCTTTAAAATACACACACACACACGTATATAATACACAAACACATATTATAAAAGTCATTCCCTAGTATACAAGGCACACACTTGCCTGTGGTCCAGAGCTAGCTGAAGGCCAGGGTAGATTGCAGGACCAAGACCCTGTTGGAGTGCTCTCCAGTGGGCATGGTCTTGCCAAGCCTCTTCATCTCTCGATTCCGGCACAACTTTAGACATGCATGCATGTGTGCCCAGTGTGTTTTTCGAGCTGCCAGGGCCAAGATACAAACCACAGTCATCCATGTGGAATCTGACTCCTTTAATCACTAGGCCACAGGGTCCCCCACCACCATCACTACTCTCTTTTTTAGGAATTATTTTATTTAATTTTATTTTTTTACTTTTTTATTTTTTTTTCAATTTGACCAGAGAGGGACAGAGCGAGTAAGAGAGACAGAGAGAGAGAAAGTGAGAAAGCAAGCTGCTAAGGGCTCGAACCACGGTTGGGCATGTGGGAGTCCAGCGTCCTTAGCCACTATGCCACCTGCTGGCCCCAACACTACTCTTTAAAAAACATTATACTCCATGGAGCCAGCAGATGGCATGGTGATTATGTCATTGGACTCCCACAGGCTGACTGCTGTTCAAGTCCTTAAAACTCAAACCAGGCGCATGTGCATGCATGGCCAAGATCCCGGGAGGAAAATGGAGGACTGTGGCCATCCTCCCTGAGAGATGATTTCTCACTTTCCCTCTCACTGTCTCTGTCTCTCTGGTAAGAGCATGCACCCTAAGCAAAAACCTCTTAAAAAAAAAAAAAACCCAAAAAAAAACCCTTTAAAAAAAAAAAAAAAAAAAAAAAAACCAGAAACAAAAACAAAAAAAACTTAGACTTCAATTCCAAAGATCATTATAGAAATCCTCTTCTCCTGCCTTTTAACATAGTTGTTGACTCTAAGTCTAGAGTATCTGTATAGTTCCTCCCAGTATATCTGCTTTAGGAAGTTTTAAGAAACAGAGACACAGGGGCCAGCAGGTGGAGTGGTGGTTAAGGCGCTGGATTCCTACATGGCCAATTACAGTTTGAGTCTTGGCTCTGGCAGCTTCAAAATCACACTGGGCATGTGTGAGTGCTCAAAATCCCAAGAGGAGAACGGAGAAGGGATTGCAGTGTGGCCATCCCCTGTGGTGATTTCACACTTTACCCCTCTCCGTCTCTTTCTTGCAAGTGTGTGTGCCCTATGTCAGGAAACTTAAAAAAAAAGGGGGGGGGCACAGACTCCATTGGTAGAAATTTTGGTTCATGGGCCAGCCCCATCGCCTAGTGGTTAAGGGAGCTGGAGCCCACGTGGCTGACCACAGTTTGAAGCCTGGTGCCAGTGACTTGAAAAGCACATCTGGCACACGTGTGCCACAAATCCTGACAGGACAGGGAGTTGGAGTAGAAGAGAGCTCAGTGTGACCATACCCCATTATAGCCCCTTTTTGCCCAGCGAGGGTACACACCCTCTGGCAATTAAAAAAATAAAAGAAATTTGGGGGCAGTCTACTTAGTGTCATAGTATAGGTGTCATAGTGGGCTATGAGCAGGTCCAGAAGGGAACCCCTGAAGCTAAAAAATGTTATTGCAGGGCCAGCAGATGGTATAATGGTTGCATTGCTGGATTCCCATGTAGTTGACTGCAGTTCAAGTCCCAGACGTGGTGGCTTAAAACCCATGTCAGGAGCACATATGTGTGCACACGCCCAAGATCCTGAGAGGAGAATGGAGAAGGGATTGTGGCATGGCCATTCCCCCGAGGAGTGATTTGTTGCTTTCTGTCTCTCTGATGTGTGCACATGCCCTATAGCAAAAATCTCTCTTAAAAATAATAATAAGGGGCCAGCAGGTGGCATAGTGGTTGAGGTACTAGACTCCTACATGGTCAACTGAAGTTCAATTCCTGAACCTGGTGGCTTGCTTTCTTTATTGCTCTCTATCTCTCTCTGATGAGAGCATGTGTTCTGCAGCAGATTTGAAAATAATGATAATAAATGAAATTAAATAAATAATTCTTTTAAAAATAATAATGATCATAATAAATAAATAAATAAATAAATAATGTCACAGAGTGGGACCAGCAGATGGTATAGTGGTTATGTCACTGGACTCCCATGTAGTAAACTGCAGTTTGAGTCCCAGGCCCGGCAGCTTAAAACTCATGCCAGGTGCATGTGCATGCGTGTCCAAGATCCTGAGAGGAGAATGGCGGAGAACAGATTGTGGTGTAGCCATCCCCCTTGGGGGTGATTTCTTGCTTTCTGTCTCTTTCTCCAGTGAGCTCATGTGCCCTACAACAAAAATGTCTCTTAAAAAAAAATAATAAAGTGTCACAGAACTTGGTGTGGCCAAGTGGAAGAAGAAAAAGGATAAAGACAAAACGAAACTCTTGGAGGCGATAGGAATGAGCAGAAAGAATGAGAAGCCATGCAGCCCAGACAAGTGGACTCCAGCCTAGGGGGCCTTCAAGAAGATGCAAAAGAAGCATCAGATGGAAAGGATCCTGAAAAGACATCCCAGACTCACAAGCTGACAGGGAGCGCTTCAGCAGACACCTGGATAACTGGAGCACTGTGGCATTCCTAAAGTCAGCTGAAGGAAGCAGCCTGCCGGCCCTGGGTGTGGAGCAGCAGACTGCCAAGCTGGGGTTACATTGGCCCCTTTGGTATTTTCTAGAAACATTCTTTTACACACCCTTGCATCTTCTGCTGGGACAGTATTTTTCAAAACTCATTCTAGAACATGATTAAAAGCAAGATTGTCCTTTTTTAAAATAGAAGAAGACATTTTGATTCAGTAAATCAGGGGCAGTGCCTAGACCAATCCCCGTGTGGCTATGTTATCCTGCCACTTGCGAACCTCCAGATTATGGGCACACAGTGTAGTAAGCCCTTAGAACTTACTTGTCCTCAAAAGATTTTGGTTCTATGGTTTACCATGACTTGGCCTTCAGGGAAGATAAAACAACTATATTGAGCAGGTGGTGTTGAGGTGGGGTGTGTGTGTATGATATATGTAAGGGACTCAGGAGGGGAGGATTCTAATGATTTGGTAAAGTGGGTAGGTCAGTTTTGATGTGACAGGTGTGTGATGTTTTGCTCCTTGATGAAGTTGTTTCTGGTTAACATAGAGATAATGTATACAGTTTAAGATCAGCAAACTGAGGGACCAGAGTTCACGTAATGGCTATGTTGCTGAACTCCCATGGAGTTGACCGCAGTTCAAGTGCCAGACCTGGTGGCTTAAACTCAGGCTGGGCACGTGTGCATGCATGCCCAAGATCCTGGGAGGAGAATGGAGGAGAAGGGATTGCAGTGTGGCCATCCCCCCAGGGGGGGATGTATTGCTTTCTGTCTCTCTTTCTGGTGAGCTCATGTGCCCTATAGCAAAAACCTCTCCAAAAAAGAAATAAAAAGATCAGCAAATTGAAACTTAAAGCCAAAATTAAAAGTGTGTTTGTAGCCTTCCTGTGAACTTGTAATTAGAGGAAGGTGCGAGACCTAGTCTAGAGGAGTAGCTAGGGCTGACAGCCTCATATCAAAGGTGTCGCTGTTCTATAGCATACACACCTGCCTCTCAAGGCTCATACGTCACCTTGTAAAGCTCTTAATTGTGTATAAAGCAATTTACATGCATATCTCAGCTAACGAGATGTTAGAAAACTACCTGCCCAGTGTTTTCATTGTACTAGAATGATGGCTTGCTGCACTGTGCCTTGCTGTGAGATGGCGAAGAGCAGATCAAGCAGCAGCTGGGACAAAGAGGGAGCATGGGTTAGAAGAGGGGTATGGGGTGCTGAGTCAGTGTGATTCATGCCTATTGGTAGTTTCTAAGGCAAGAGGCCCTGGAAGTTCTTCTCTTTGAAAATTGCAAATCCAAGTCAGGTTAATGTATGTGCTGGTTTGACTGTTTACTGCAAAAGGTAATTGATTTTCTTCTCGTTGTATATGCCTCTGTTGGGGTTCTGAGACCACCCGCCCCACGACTTGGTAGGCAGACCCATGGGACTCAGCAGATGGTTGCACTTCTGGCTGTGATTCTGTGCAGTGAGAGGACGGGGAGAGATACAGCCTGCCTAGGTGTCCTGGAGGCCCGCTTTCCTATTTTCAGCCAGCTAGACTTTAAAATCAGCATCAGTGGGAACCAGCAGTTAGCATAATGGCTATGTCGCTGGATTCCCACGTAGGCGACCGCGATTTGCGTCCTAGACCCGGTGGCTTAGAACTCACACTGAGCACATGTGCGTGCGTGCCCAAGATCCCGAGAGGAGAATGGAGGAGAAGGGATTGCGGCGTGACTATCCCCCCTGGGAGGTGATTTCTCGCTTTCTGTCTCTCTGTCTCTGTCTGTATGGCGAGCGCACACGCCCTATAGCAAAAACCTGTCCAAAAAAAATCAGCATCAGTTCCCACTTTATTCTGCATACTCAGTAAGTTCCCAAGGCCAGTGGTCCAGCTTGCAGTGTGTCCTTCTGTTTTAGTGGCTTATATTTTTAGTGGAGTTTGACAATTCAATGAAAGTTGGATTGAATTATCATCCATTTTGAACAGAACTAGATGTGGATTTTGATGTCTTTGTTGAGCTTCATTGAATTTACTGATTCTGAAAATTAGCATTTATCAACAAATCTAGAAAAGGCTATACTATTATCTCTACAGGTATTTCATCTTTTGCATTCTTTTTTTATTTTTTAGAGCAAGATTTTTGCTATAGAGCATGATGTGTGCTTGTCAGAGAGACAGAGAGAGAGGAAAACAAGAAATTACCTCCCCAGAGTGATGGCCACACTGCAATCCATTCTCCATTCTCCCCTTGGGATTTTGGGCATGCATGCACATGCGTCCGGTATAAGTTTTAAACCATAGCGGACTATGTGGGGGTCCAGCCATGTAACTATTATGCCATCTACTGGTCCCATCTTTTGCATTCTTTCTGTTTTCTTTTCTGTTTTTTTTTTCTTTTGGAGAGGATTTTGCTATAGGGCATGTACACTTGCCAGAGAGACAGAAAGCAAGAAATCACCCCCCAGGGGGGATGGACACACTGCAGTCCCTTCTCCTCTCATGATCTTGGGCATGCACACACACGTGCCTGGGGTGAGTTTAATCCACTGGGTCCGGGACTTGAACCGCAGTCGACTTCATGAGAGTCCAGCAGCATAGCCATTATGCCAACTGCTGGTCCCATTTTCTTTTCTTTTCTTGCCCTTTTTTTTTATTGCCAGAGGGCATATGTGCTTACCAGGGAAGCAGAAAGAGGGGGAGGGAGAAAGGACCCCCACCCTCCATGGGGCATGGTTATGCAGCAGTCCTTCCTCCATTTCTTCACTCTGTTGGGGTGCGGGCATTCACATACACATGCCCAGCATGTTTCCCAAGCCACCGGGGTGGGAAATTGAATGGCATGACTAGCCACATAAAATGCTAGGTTATGGTTCTGGCCTTCTATTTTCTTTTTCCTTTTCTTTATTTTTTTTTGAAACTGATTAGATACTCATCTTTCATTTTATTCTTCCTGCCTCTTAATGTTTTAAAAATATTTTCTGTTTCTTTGTCTTTTTGTACTGTGTTCTAGTTATTTTCTTAAGTCTTTCAGTAAATGAACTCTTCTTCAGCTCTTTCTGGCTGTTTAGCACATGTAGTGTGTTTTTAATATTATTATGGAAAGATAAAACATAGTCTGGTAACGCATACTTAGAAATCATGCAACTGATAAAAGACTTGTGTCCAGAATAAAGAACTCTTAAAACCCAACAATAAGAAAACAATACTATTTTGGGGGACCAGCAGTTGGTGTAATGGCTATGTTGCTGGACTCCCATGTAAGTAGACTGTGGTTCAAGTCCCAGACCCTATGGCTTAAACTCATGCCGGGCGTGTGTGCGTGCGTGCCCAAGATCCCAAGAGGGGAATGGAGGAGGAGGGATGGCAGCGTGGCCATCTCCCCTGGGGGGTGATTTCTAGCTTTCTGTCTCTCTGTGTCTCTGTCTTTCTGGCGAGTGCATGTACTCTATAGCAAAAAACATCTCCAAAAAAAGGAAAAGAAAACAATGCTTTTTGAAAGAAAAGAACAGGGGCAGCTAGGTGGCATAGTGGTTAAGGCAGCTGGGCCCACATGGCTGAATGCGCAGTTCAAGTCCTGGACCTGTGGCTTGAAAAACACACTGGGCATGTGTGCATGCATGCCCATAATTCCAAGAGGAGAATGGAGGAGAAAGGATTGTGGCATGGCCATCTCCCGGGGTTGATTTCTCACATACACACACTCTCTCTCTCTTTCTCTTTCTTTCTCTCTGGCAAGTGCACATACCCTATTATCAATTTTTTTTAAAAATCCTAAAAAAAGAGAAAAGGACAAAATACTGAACAGATGCTTCACCAAAGAAGATATGTGAAAGTTAAGTAAGTTAATGGGAAGGTGAATTTCATTAGTCTTTAGGAAGATACAAATTAAAACTACAGGGAAGTACTATAAATCTATTAGAATGTCTAACATAGGCCAGCTGATGGTGTAGTGGTTAGGATGACTGGATTCCCCAGAGCTGACTTTGTGGTTCAAGTCCCAGGCCCGGCAGCCTGAGAAAAATACCAGGCATGTGTTGGGAGCCCAGGCTCCTGACAGGAAGGAGACGTGAAGGAGAGGGGACTGGGACATGAGTGTCCTCCATAGGGGATGCTTTTTCTCCCTCTTTCTCTTTCTCTCTCTTGGGGCCAACCAGGTGGTGGTTAAGGCACTGAATTAACTACCACTTAACTGACTGTGTGGTTCTAATCTTAGACCCGTGACTTGAAAACATGCCAGGTGCTCAAGTGTATGTGTGCCCAGAAAATCCCAAGAGGAGAATGGGTGAGAAAGGATTGTGTGGCTTAGTCATACCCACTAGGAGGGGCTCCCTCTCTTTTCCTCTCTGGCAACCATTTATGTCCTATAGCAAAAATTTTCAAAAGAAAAGACTAATCATAACAAGTGGTGATGAAGGGAGAAATTGAAACTCTTAGGCATTGCTAGTGGGAAGGTAAAATGGCATATAATCTGGGCAGTGTATTTAAAACTTAAACATACTGGGGTCAGCAGGTGGCATGGTAGTTGGGGCACTGGACTCGTACATGGCTGACCATCGTTCAAGTCCTGGAAATTCAGGGCTTGAAATTCATGCCAGGCGAATGCGCATGCATGCCTAAAATCCCAGCAGGAAAATGAAGAAGGAGGGATTGCGGAATGACCATCCCTACTTGGGGTAATTTCTCACTTTCCTTTTCACTGTCTCTCTCTGGTGAGTGTATACTCCCTATGGCAAAAACCTATAACATTTAAAAAAAATAACTTAAACATATTATGTGACCCATTAATTCTACTCCTGTCTACCCAAGAGAAACAAAAGCACATGTCTGTGTAAACTAAACCTGAAGGTTTATAGCAGCTTGATCTGTTGAAGCGCAATCTAGAAACACCTCGAATGTACATTAGCAGGTGAATAAGCAGACAGACCATGCTCTGTCCATACCTGGAGTAGTACTGCACAGCACAGAGGAGTGCACTGCAGTGGGGCTGAGCCTGAGTACATTTGCCTGGAGAAAGGAGCTAATGGGGTATGTAACTATATGATTTTTCATGTAAAATTCTAGAAAACACGAGCTAATTTGTAGAATAAAAGATAGTTTAGTGATTGCTTGCAAACTTCAGAGCTGGAGAAGCATGCAAAGAGTTGGAAGGAACAGGTTACCAAAGGACATGAGGAAATATGGGGGGGGGGATTTTTTGCTTGTAGTGATGGTTTTATGACTTAGTAAGAATGTGTCACAGTGTAAGCTCTAGACACCTGCATGCAGTTTATTATGTCAGTCATACCTCAATAAAGTTGTTTCAAAATGAGTTAAAATTTCCAATTTTTAAAATTATAGCTGTGTTTTTCACAGATTTTCTTGGTAGCTTTATGTTCATATTTTAAACACACTAAACAGCAATTTTATTTTCTGAACTAATTATTTCTCTTTCTGCATATGTTGCTCTTGCTGTCTCCCAAGATAGATTACTGAAAGTTAGGCTTGATTTTTTTTTTTTTTTTCAGAGAGGTTTTTGCTATAGGGCATGTACAATCCACTGGAAAGACAGAGAGACAGAAAGCGAGAAATCACCCCCCAGGGGGGATGGTCATGCTGCAATCCCTTCTTCTCCATTCTCTTGGGATCTTGGGCACACATGCACCCAGTATGAGTTTAAGCCACTGGGTCTGGGACTTGAACTGTTGTCAACTGCACGGAAGTCCAGTTACATAACCATTACGCCATCTGCTGGTACCAGGTTTGGCTTGATTCTACTTCTTGCTTTGCAATTGTAAAATATATATAGGAGGATGTATAATATGGGTACAGTATAGAGATTTACTAAGGTGACACTCAGCTGACTTCCACCCAGACTTAGAATTTCTTAATTCTTTTTTAAGAATTAAGCAATTCTATCTAATTTCTTTTGATTTTAGAAACACCGAAGATATTATAAAAGTAAGGTGTTTGGTGGAGAACCTTTGAAGTCTCCTCTCATAGTCTACAGAAAAGAAAGTGTGTTTTGGTGATAAGTGCATAAACAAATAAGTCACAGCAGTGTGAAAGGTAGGACAAGGCACCAACATAGTAAAGTGTAGCTTGATTCACTTTATCGAGGTGGACAGCAGAAAAGGTCTCCCAGAGGAAGGAATCAGAGGCTTCTGCAAAGATACAGAGGAAGAGACATGAAACTCCATAGCAGGAGAGAGTTCTATTAATAGATGGCTGTCACCCAGAGCAGTGTGGGACAGGAAGGAGGGGTGCTGGGGGGCCGGCCCTAGAGCAACAACCAGGGAGAGAGGGCCAACTCCCCTGTGCCAAGAGCTTAGACTTAAGCTGGCAGTATTTTAAGCAAGGTGTGTTTTGGAAAGACTCTCCTGGTGCTAGAATTTTGTGTCCAGGGTAGGGGAGAGGGTGGGTGATAAGGTGGGGTGGGAATGAGATAAGAGTCAGGATCCTGTTGAGATCGTGGTCGCTGTGCTTTGTGTGGAGTCACATCCGTGTGAGTCTCAGAGAGACTGTCCAAGAACATACTGGCAAATATATTTTCAAGGCTCCCATGACACAGTCGCAAAAGGCATCCAGTTATCTTCAAAATACAGTGTAGAAGAAATGTTACTTCTTGAGACATAAACAGAATTTATTATCAGCTAACAAAATGATCATTCTTTATAGAAAGCTGAAAAAAAAAACCTTTAGTTTATATGAGAACATTGTTACTGTCCCAGGAGAGAAATTCCATGAGACCCATCTCTCAAGAAAAATGATTATACCTATGGTTTTAAATTAGTATTAGTTCGGTCCTCCTTACAGTTCATTTATAGCTGCTTATATGAAGTTGTTACAAGAAAGCCAGGTATGGAGTTAGGCTTTTGTAGACTTCCTCTGGAATAATACGAGCAACGATGACCCTTCTTCCTTCCAAAGCACTTAAGTGTCACTGAGCAGGTTTTGTCATCTTTCATAATCTTCCAAAAAGTAGTTGTCTAGAGTTCTCATTATCCTCTTTATTTCTTTTTTTTAATTCTTGAATCAAGTTACCTTTGGATTTTATATTTTTCAAGGGCCAAGGGAATTAATTGTTTCCTCTTAAGTTGAACCATGTGAAATAATAACATTTGACCATTTTTTGGAATCTTTTTTAACATATAATAATTACATATATATTTGTGGGCATACTTGATTTTTCAGTACAAAAATCCAGTGTGTGATATTAAATCAGGGTGATTAGTAGAGCGATCATCTCAAGCATTTGTCATTAGTTTTTATTGGGAACATCCTAATTCCTCATTTTTCTTTATTTCTTTAAATAAGATTTTAGCTTTCTTTCTTTTTTATTTTGCCAGGGGTTGTGTGTGCTCACCAGAGAGAGGTAGCGAGAGCAAGAAGGCACTGGGGATGGTCATGCCACAATCCCTTCTCCTAAATTTTTCCTTTCAGAAAAAAATTATTTTTTCTCCTTTTGGGATTTGGGGCATACATGTACATATGCCCTGCATGTTTTTCAAGCTTCTGGGCCTAGGACTTGAACCGAATGGCTGGCCATATGGGACCCAGCCACCTTAGCCACTATGCCACAGGCTGACCCCAAATCCTCTTTTTTAGATACTCCAAGACACACAGGAAGTTGTTAGCTCTGTTCAGCCCACTGTATTTTATACCACTCGACTTCGTTCGTCTTAGCTATCCATGATTTTGTTTCCACTAATCAGCGTACCTCTATTTCCCACTTTCCAGTCCCCATCCTTCCCAGTCTCCAGTGGTCATTCTTCATCGCTCCACTTCTGTGAGGTTTTTTGGTTTTTATTTCATTTTCCATGAGAGAAAACATGGTATTTCTCTTCCTGTGCCTGACTTATTTCACTTTATATAATGTCCTTCAGGCTCACCCATTTACATTCAAATGAGAGAAATTTATTTCTTCTAATGGCTATATAATACACATTTGAACACCATTTTTTAAAAATTTGCCAGAGAACACGTGTGCTCAGGGAGAGAAAGAGAAAGAGAGAACCACTCCCCTCCCCCTGAAGCATGGTCACATCTCAATCCCTTCTCCTCTTTTTCTCCCTCCTTTCAGAATTTTGGACATGCACATACATAAGCCCAGCGAATTTTGTAAGCCACCCAGTCTAGGAATCGAAATACATGGTCAGCCATGTGGGATCCAGCCGCCTACACCTCTAAGCCATAGGCTGGCTCCATGAGCTACAAAATAACAGCACTTTCATAATTCACGCTTGAGCCTTCTGTTTCTGCAGAGCTCCCACCCTTTGACAGTCCTGGCCATTGCTTAGGAGACGGCGTGCTGTGCTGCCAGGAGAGAACTGTGGGAGGAGTGCCTGCTGCGGGGCGGAGAGCATTGCTTGCCACCAGCAGATCTCAGCCAAGCCCTGCCACACAAGCTTGGGAAAGCAGGTCACCCGGCTCTCTTACCCATAAAATAAACCGGAGTTTTTGTAAGCATCAACTAAGATAGCTGTGAATTCAGGTGTATATAACATGCAACAGGCCTTCACTACATGTTCATTGTTGACGCTCTAGAATTCAGAAATTAACTGAAAATACTCAGTCCTTCCCATCTCTGAAAGTGAGTAAACATCCTGAAATTCTGAACAATTGTACAAGAGATTCCTTAGAAAACCAGGAAGAAACTTCAGGAAGCAGATAGCATTGCTGCCAATTCTCTAAACATAAATGGAAACCAGGGCTAAGGAAGGGCCTCACAGACAGCAGGAAGAACGTGAGCAAAACACGGATGCAGGGCGGTGTCGCTACTGGAGTGGAGAGGTGAGTGCAGACGTGAGGGGTCCCATGAAGAGCACTGAGTGACAGCTAGGTTTAGGGCAGAGTAGGCACAAGTCCATGATGCTGCTGAGGTTTCTGGGAAAATGCTAGAGCCACCCATAGTAGTGGGAGATTGAGGAAGGAAGCCAGGCTCCGAAGAAAGAGAGGAGTTTGATGGGAGAGAGGCCAGTGGTGAGTGACTGGGCTCACTGATGGGCAAGCTGTGTCCCCTATAAAAACAAGAGCAAAAAGGAGCCAGCAAGGTCAGCTGTTCACCTATCCCATGATCCCAATGAGACTTGAGTGCTTAGGAGGTTTTTGTTTTTGGTAACTGCCAAATTTGTAGTGTTTAATAATTAATAGGACAACTGACCAAGACCCAAAATGTGAAGATAACATGTTCAAGACACTGGGGGGAGTCACTCTTGAAACTCACTATATAGTATGTGGTTAGGAATGCACACTTTCTAACATACAACCTGTCTACACATAGTGGTTAGCTCAGAAAGCCAACTGGTCTCCTCGCGGTGTTCCAGAGCTCAGCGCCAATTATTAGCAACCTTCAGCTCTTCAGCCTCCAACTCTGCATGGCAGGTCTCTTGTTTTCACCTCCCGGTTCTTCCACCCCAGCCTATGTTATGAGGTTGGTGATGTTTTTCTCCAGATCATCAGTGCGATTACTCACATCAGTTCTTCCACAGATCTGGTTGGACGTGGTCTGGAATTCATCTCACATCAGGGCTCACATGGTCTTGGGGTCCATCTCAGCCATCTCCCTGGTGGCCAGCTGGGCAGTGGTTTCTCAGACCTTCACCTACACTTCCTTCTGTTCAGTGCAGACACTCCCCAGGAGATTTTTTTTTTTATAAATAATATCACAGTGACTTTCTTGCCTATTACAATCAAAGGTAAACTTGTTAGGCTGATGATTAAAATCAGCATAAGAGAATTAGAGACACAGAAGGTGACCCATTTGCTAATAGGTGTTTAATTGCATGCAAAATCCACTAGCCCTTTCTATTAATCGATTAACAGGAAATGTTTTTTTAGGCATTGAGGGGAAAAGCACCATTTATAGTTAAAGCTTCTATTGGTTGCTTTAACTAGTTCCCTTAAACATATGCATATTCCTTGGGTTGTCGAAAAAGTCATGATGCATTTTTGCATAGAAAAATGTCATGACTTTTCTGACAACCCAGTAATTCTCCAGTTGTAACAGTTCTGTTGGAAATAGTGACTAAACCCCTGTAAGTGAATAGTAGACGGGTAGACTTGAAGCCCATGTAGTCACAATTAGGTTTTACAGTCAGGGGCCTTGGTGGTGTTGGAAAACATCTGCAGGTTCCTTGACACATCTCTCCTTAGAAGGTGGAGCCCAGTTTCTCTCCCCTTCCAGACCCAGTGACTTGTTTCTAACCAACACAATATGAACGAAGATGCTGTGTGATTCCAAGGCTAGTCCATAACAAAGGTAGCACCCTCCCTGGCACACTGTCTTACGTGGCTCGCTGTGGGGAAGCAGGCCACCTTGGCATGAGTGCTCTCAGGAGCTCTGTGCAGAGGCTCCCCTGTGGGGAGAACCAAGGCTCCTGCCAGCAGCCATGGCCAGCATCTGACTCTACCTCAGGAGAGTCTTTAGGAGAGAGTCACCCAGCTGAGCCACCCCTATGCCTGTAACCCACTGAAACTGGGGGTGATAATGTTTGTTGATTGTTTTAAACCACTCTGTTTAGGGGTGACCTGTTGCTTAGCAACAGCTAACTAACAACATAGCCCACAAAAAATTGAAGATGGACTTTTGAGTCCCAAATTGTTTTCGCAAATATAGTAGATGACTGGTGAAGACATGAACGGGCTGTTGACCTGCCAGTCATTTTCACAAATAGGGAATGTATGATGGACGATGAAGACACGTTTATATAAGTAGTAAACAACATGTAAGTAGAGTTGATACATGAGTTTGCTGTACCCCCGAAAGGAGAACAGCAAAGTGTCACAGTAGGGGTGGTTGGTAGAGGCAGATGGGAGGGACTCATCCTTTGGAATACTTTAAAGTGTGAGTTCCTCCTTTTGCATCATTTTCTTCAGTGATTTTTCAACTTCCAGGGGACTGCACTCAAACAAGTTAAAGGATTGGGGAAGGGAGCCTCTGTAGCGTAACAATGGCTAAACAAGAGAGTATCCGCAAGCAGGTGGAGGAAGCAGGCGGGCAAACGGGACAGAGGCCCCTGGGGTGCCGATGCCCCTCTCAGGCACCTGCCATGTACACTCAGAGCAAGCGCGCGGTGAGGGGCTCTCCCAAGCAGGCAGTGGTTTCAGGCTGGGCCTCTTCTCTAACTAGGAGCCGAGTGGGCTTGAGAGGGTTGGTGAGCATGGTTAGTGTGTTTCTGGAACACACGAGGAGTCATTATCCCAAGGATAAAAAGTTGTCTAAAGGTAGCATGGTTTTCTAAGAACTGCAGTCGTGAACGTAACAGATACTGTGTGGGCTGTCTAACACGGGGTGTCCTGCTGTCCTAGGGCAGCCGGGTAGCCGCAGCTGTAGTCCTCGATGGAGTTCTGACTTTGGCACATGTTGTACATTGAATGTGAACTTCTTCTTACTACAATTAGAAAGATAAAAAAATCTGTAAAAACATAATAGTGTTTAGGGTGAAATATTATGTTTATTTCTTAAATGTCTATAATAGTTTCTCTTGAGAACTTCATTTTCTGTCTTTAATACCTGGATTATTGTACCACCAGCTTGAAAATTATATTGAAAATATTGGGACCAGCAGATGGCGGAACGATTACATCCCTGTAATAAACCGTGGTTCAAGTACCGGACCCAGTGGCTTAAAACTCAGCTCCAGGCACATGTGCACGTGTGCCCAAGATCCTGACAGGAGACTGGAAAAGGAATTGCAGTGGGGCCATCCCCCCTGGGGAGTGATTTCTCTCTTTCTATCTCTCTGACCAGCACACGTGCCCTATAGCAAAAATCTCTCTCTACGGAAAAGAAAACTACATTGAAAATATTACCTGAGGAGACAAAGTGTATTTCATTCAAGTCGTGTTACTAAATGACCTGCCTGTGATCAAAAGCTTTTAACTATACTTAACAAGCAAGTTATAGTTTCCTAATAGCCTGAATCCAACTCTGATAGTTTGTTTCTCAAACACACTTCAGTCACTTTCCAAGTCGTGACTCATAAGCGCAATTAAATACAAGATGAGAGGTTATCATGGGAAATAAGCCTGTTTTCATACCTAATTTTTGGCAAATTGTGGGTTAGCTTATTTATTGAAAACTGATCACAGTAAGTACATTTGGGGTCGATAGTTTAATTATAGACATATCTGTACTTACCTTTTCCCCATTACTTATCAAAATACCATTTATGGGAGCCAACAGGTAGCATAGTGGGTAAGATGCTGGATTCCACATAATCGACTGCAGTTTGAGTCCCAGACCCAGTGTCTTGAAACTCACACCAGGCATGTGTGTATGAATACCAAAAATTCCAAGAGGAGAATGGAGGAGAAGGGATTGGAGTATGGCCATGCCCCCCCTAGGAGGCTGATTTCTTCCTTTCTATTTCTTTGTCTCTCTCTGTCTCTCTGACAAGCGCATTCAACCTATAGCAAAATGTCTCTCTCAAAAAAAAAAAAAAAAAAAAAACTGGAAGCCAGCAGATGGCATAATAGTTGTGTCACTGGACTCCTTAGTAATCAACCACAGTTTGAGTCCTAGACCCAGCAGCTTAAATTCACACCAGGCACATGTGCATGTGTGCCCCAAATCCTGAGAGGAGAGTAGAGGAGAAGGGATTGGAGTATGGCCATGCCCCCCCTAGGAGGCTGATTTCTTCCTTTCTATTTCTTTGTCTCTCTCTGTCTCTCTGGCAAGCACAAGCACCCTGTAGCAAAAATCTCTCAAAAAAAGGGGGGGGGACAAAAAATGCCACTCATATGAAAGTTTTTCTTTGCCATGAGACTAACATTTTATTTTAAAAGGGGATAATTAAAATTTTGCTATAGGGTGAGTGCATTCACCAGAGAGACAGAAAGTGAGAAATCACCCCTCGGGGGGATGGCCATGCTGCAGTCCCTTCTTCTCCATTATTCTCTCGAGATCTTGGGCACACATGCACCTGGCATGAGTTTTAAGCTACCGGGTCTGGGACTCAAACTGCGGTCGACTACATAGAAGTCTAGTGACATAACCTGTTGGTCCTAGATAATTGAAATTTACGTTTTGATGCCATAGATAGCCAGAACTCTGCTCCTGAAGGGTCAGGGTAGAGGGAGGGATTAGTTAACCCGATACAGGCTGTCCCAAGTTTATCGGGACAGTGCATGAAGTCAGAGTTTGGCTGGACAGTGAACCATCTTGGCAACATTTATGCTTTCCTTGGAATTCAGAGTTCAAGTAGTGACCTTCAGCATTAGGGCAGATCCTAATCCCTAGGACTGCAGAGAGTGGTCCCTGATAGAAGGCTTAAGGCTGGTGAGTCGTGTTCTTTCTTCTGGGCCCACATTTGTAAGTGGCTGCCTGGCTATTGCAGAGAACGCTTTCCACTGACCTCACTAAGCTGTGGAAATGGTAATGCTCTGTGTGGCCTGGCGTTGAACTCCTCAGATAACTCTACCATAACTAGGGGCTGTGGAGTGCCCAAGGGAACAGGATTTGATTTCTTTTCTTTTCTTTTTTTTTTTTCTTTTCTTTCTTTTTTTTTTTTGGGGGGGTTTTTTTTTTTTTTTTTTTTTTTGCTATAGAGCGCGTGCACTCGCCAGACAGAGAAGGCCAGAGAGACAGAAAGCGAGAAATCACTCCCCAGGGGGTATGGCCACGCTGTAATCCCTTCTCCTCCATTCTCCTCTCGGGATCTTGGGCACGCACACACATGCCCAGTGTGAGTTTAAGCCACCGGGTCCGGGACTTGAACTGCGGCCGACTACGTGGGAGTCCAGCGACATAGCCATTATGCTAACTGCTGGTCCCAGGATTTGATTTCTTTTGACCAGACACAATGTGGTGCAGCAGTAGGCCTGATATGAAAAGATCAGTCATGGGGCCACCCAGGGGAAGGCGGCTAGGGCCCATGTGGCAGACTGGGTAGTTCAAGTCCCATACCCAGTGACTTGTAAAACACACCAGGCACATGTGTGTGCATGCCCAAAATCCCAGGAGGAGAATGGAAGAGAAGGGATTGTGTGGCCATCTCCTTGGGGGTGGTTTGCCCTGACTGGCAGGACAGTCGAACAGGTTCCCTGGGGGAGGGAGTGAGAGATGGGACAAACACATGCACATACAATATGAGCTGCTGATCAAATCGTCTTCTGTCTACTTCCGTTTATTGAGGAGAAATAGCGAGTTATATACAGCTGGTGGGAACCAATTGGTTGCCCGAAATGCAAATGAGATAGAACAGCATGAACCAATCACTGATGTGGGTGGACCTCTGCCGTTGCCTAGAAACCCAACCACTTCTGGGGAGAACAGTTGGTCACATGATTTCTGAGAGATGGTTTGCTCAGTGAGGAGAAGTGAAGCCTAATGGTTTCCAAGGTGGTGGATAGCTCAAGATGGTGGATAGCTCAAGATGGCTTCCGTATGCAGTGCTCTCCACAGTGCTTTTTAACTTTCTGAAACTCTCTGATAAGCACACATGCCCTATAACAAAAGGTTTTTTTAAAAAGGATCAAACTCGGGGCCACTAGGTGGCATGGTGGTTGGGGGCACTGGATTCCCACATGGCCAACCATGGTTCCGGTCCCGGACCTGGCAGCTTGCTTTCTTGCTTTCACAATGTCCCTCTCTGTTCAAATTAAAATAAATAAATAAAGTTAAATAAAATAATTCATTAAAAAAAGGAAAAAAGGGGATCAAACTCAGAGGCTGGTAGGTGGTGTGGTGGTTAAGGGTGCTGGACTTCCACATGGCCTACTGAGGTTCAAGTTCCAGACCTGACTGCTTGCTTTCTAACTTCCTCTCTATGTCTCTGTCTCTCTGTCTCTCTTTGGTCAAATTAAAATAAATAAATAAAGTTCAATAAAATAATTACTTGAAAAAAAAGGATCAGACTTGGGACCAGCAGGTGGTGTGGTAGTTAGGGGCGCTGGACTCCCACATGGCTGACTGCAGTTCAAGTCCAAGACCTAGCATCTTGCTTTCTCACTCCCCTGCCTCCCCGCCCATTCTGTCCCTCTCTGGTCAAATTAAAATAAATAAATAAAGTTCAATAAAATAATTACTTGAAAAAAAAGGATCAGACTTGGGACCAGTAGGTGGCATGGTACTTAAGGCACTGGATACTCCCACATGGCCAACCACAGTTCGAGTCCTGGATGTGGTGGCTTGCTTTCTCACTTTCCCTCTCTCTGGTCAAATTAAAATATGCAGATGAATAAATAGAATTAAATAAATAATTCTTTTTTTTTAAAAAAAGAAAACGATCAAACTCATATCAAAGGGTTTTTTGTTTGTTTGTTTGTTTTTGAGAGATTTTTGCTATAGGGCGCATGCACTCGCCAGACAGACAGAGAGAGAGACAGAAGGGGAGAAATCACCCCCTGGGGGGGATGGCCACACCGCAATCCCTTCTCCTCCATTCTCCTCTCGGGATCTTGGGCATGCACGCACACGCGCCTGGCGTGAGTTTTAAGCCACTGGGTCCGGGACACGAACTGCAGTCGACTACGTGGGAGTCCAGCGACATAGCCATTACGCCAACTGCTGGTCCCTTGTTTCTTTAATACTCTATCTATCCATCTATCTATCTATGTATTTATTTTTAAATAATTGTCTTATTTAACTTTATTTATTTATTTTAATTTGACCAGAGAGGGACAGAGAAAGAGAGACAGAGAGGGAAAGTGGGAAAGCAAGCTGCCAGGTCCGGGACTCAAACTACAGTTGGCCATATGAGAGTCCAGCATCCTTAACCACCATGCCACCTGCTGGTCCCTTATAATCTATTTAAAACATAGCTGCATTACACAAACACATTCACATCGAAAGGACTCATTGAACTCATCATCCATTTTGTGTATAT
Organism: Tupaia belangeri chinensis; assembly: GCF_000334495.1. NCBI lineage: Eukaryota > Metazoa > Chordata > Mammalia > Scandentia > Tupaiidae > Tupaia > Tupaia belangeri. The sequence continues at coordinate 1,296,834 of NW_006160194.1, read as the reverse complement.
GATATTCATGTCAGTAACATTTTGTTGCAATATATATTACTATGTTTACGCAAGACGTAATACCTGAGTTACTATGACAGCATAACATATCTTAATTTTGTAGTTAGAAAAACACATGCAACACATACAAAGAATATAAATGTACATATTGACTAATAAAATACTTTTTTTTTGGAGAGGTATTTGCTACAGGGTGCATGTGCTTGCCAGAAAGACAGAGAGAGACAGAGAGACAGAAAGCAAGAAATCACCCCCCAGGGGGGATGGCCATGCCACAATCCCTTCTCCATTCTCCTCTCAGGATCTTGGGCACACACACACACACACGCGCCCGGCGTGAGTTTTAAGCCACCGGGTCCGGGATGCAAACTGCGGTCGGCTACATGGGAATCCGGCGACATAGCCATTACGCTAACTGCTGGTCCCAACACTTTTTACCATTTTACCATTCTCTCCTCGCTCACATTGTTTCCGATGAGAGGTCCACGGTTAGCCTGATGGGATATCCTTAGTATCCATTTCTCTCTTGCCAATCAGTATCTTGTCTTTCTTTGTCTGTGGTTTTGGTTAATCTGTCTATGATGTGCCTTGGAGAAGATCTTCTTGGGTCGATTCTTTTAGGGGTCCTTTGTATTTCTTGGGTCTGGATCTCTGAGTGCCTCTCTAGGTTTGGAAAGTTTTCTTCCAGAATTTCATGGAATAAATTGTCAATGTACTTATGAGTCTCTTTGCCTTCTGGGATACCAATTATCTAGATATTTGGATGTTTGGTGGTAGCTAGTATTTCTCGTATATTATTCTCATTTTCTTGGACCATTTTCTCTGTCTACATGGTGGATTTTTCTAGGCCAGAGAATTCTATCTTCTATATTTGAGATAGATTTTCTGTATGATCTAGTCTGCTTTTTTTGATTCTTTTTTAGAGTGCATATTTCCTCTTTTAGATTTTGCAAGAATTTCCTCACCTCCTGTAACTCATCAGCTCCTTTCTCCCACCTCTTCTGCAGTTCATTGTCTCTCTTCTCTTCCATCTCTGTTAGCTTTGTCATTCTGAACATTCTAAAGTCCTTATCAGACATTTCCATGAGTTTCGTTGTACTGTCTGAGGATGAAGAAGTGTGTATTATTCTTTTCCTTTGGAGGAGAGGTATTGTCTTGCTTTCCCATATTTCCTGTGATTCTGCGGTGATTTCTAGTCATCTGATGGATAGTGCGTTTCTTCCTAATTCTTGAAGTTCGATCTGAGCATTCAGAGGCGAGCAGAAGGTGATCTGCAATCTTTCTACTGTTCCATTTTTACTCTTTGTGCATCAGATTCAAGGTGAGAAGAGGAATATTCTGACCCTAATCATATTCAGATGATTGGAAACTGTTCACTTGAACCTGTCTAGACACTTATGTGTAGAATTTGATGAGAAAATGAATAAAGATAAAGAAAAAAGAAGAATTTAGAGCAAAGAAGAAGAAAAAAACTGAAAAAGAAGGAGGAAAAAAAAGAGGACAAAAACCATAAGATTTATCATTTTAAAAAAGCAAAAATGAAAACCACACAATGAGTGCACATGCCGTGCATAACCAGTATTTCATAGCTGAAGTATGGTATCCATCTCAGGATAGGCTTGGCTTGAGTTGTGCCTTAATAAAGCGAGGGAAGGCACCAATAACACAATAAAGGAGAGGCTAGAGAGCCCAGAGAATACTGTACCTTATAAAAAAATTGTTTTAATTTAAAAAAATTAAAAGTCACAGAGAGACACAGTGAGACAGAGGGAGAGACAGAAATGGAGAGAAAGAGACCCAGAGCTATCCCTACCCTCTAGAAATGAGTCTGGAGGGGGAAGTCTCAGCAGAAAAATCTGCATTTTTGGTCAAGGAAACCAGTATTTCACAGCTGAAGTATGGTATCCATCCCAGGATCTGTTTTTCTATTTAAGAGAAACAGATTAATGTAATTCGAAAGATTCATCGAATAGATATAGTTATCCTCTAGTCAAAAAAAGTGTTTAGTAAGTAAAAATTGTACATTTCAAGAAAAACCTTTGGATGTGGTGATTGGAAAATCCCAGTAGGTGGAAATCACTACTCTTTATTTATATATCAATGTATATGTGATATATACACACACACACACACAAAAAAAATATACATATAAGTAAATAAAGAATGTATATTTTTATGTATAATATACTTACTTTTTTTTAGATTTGCTATATGACCCATGAGCCTGCTGGAGATCAACAGAACAAGGGAGGGAAAGTGAGAAAGCATCCCTCTAGGGAGGATGGCCATGCTGCAATCTTTCTCATCCATTCTCTCAGTATTTTGGGCATGCATGCACACACACCAGCATGTGTTTTTTTGTTTGTTTGTTTTTTTTTGTTATAGGGCACGTGGACTCGCCAGACAGACAGAGAGAGACAGCGAGAAATCACCCCCGACGGGGGATGGCCACACCGCAATTTCTTCTCCTCCATTCTCCTCTCGGGATCTTGGGCACACACGCACACGTGCCCAGCGTGAGTTTTAAGCCACCGGGTCCAGGACGCAAACCACGGTCGACCACATGGGAGTCCAGTGACATAGCCATTACTAACTGCTGGTCCCCACACCAGCATGTTTTACAAGCTGCTGGGTCTAGGACTTGAACTGCCCAGTTGGCCATGTGCAATCTAGCACCTTAACCACCACATCACCAGCTGGCCCACTAATCTTTTATTAGGGGTCAAATTAGGAAAAGTTCTTAGGAAATAAACTAATTTGTGTTCTCTTAAGGGAGACCAACCTAAAATCCTGACTTGTGTGAGTTCTGACTTTTGTGAAAGATGATCAAGCAGATAGATAAACATAGGTTCCAAGGACTAGCAGGTGGCGAAATGGCTACAACAGTGGATTCCCATTAGTCGACAAGTCCCAGATCTGGGGGCTTAAAATCACCCTGGGCATGTGTACGTCCATGCCCAAGATCCCAAGAAGAGAATGGAGGTGAAGGGATTGAGGTGTGGCCATCCCCCCTGGGGGGTGATTTCTCACTTTCTGTCTCTCTGTCTCTCTCTCTCTCTGTCTCTCTGGAGAGCACACACACCCTATAGCAAAAACCTCTTAAAAAAAAAAACACACACACAATAAACATAGGTTCCAATACGAATGAATGTTTTCTGTTCTTGGTAGGTTGGGAATCAACGTGTTGAACTTACTCTCACAGAGCTCCAAGATATGGCAGCTAGGCAACAACAGCAAATTGAAAATCAGCAGCAAATGTTGGTTGCCAAGGTAAGTTGTAAAAACAGAGGCAGGAGACTTCGTTCAGAAGGTTCTGTGCTTCAGCCATCATTTTTGATTGGGCTGTCATGGTCATGGGTAGCACTCATAGAGCTACAATGTCTTTCTCTCTTGATTATCACCTATCTTGAAGTTGGAAGGTATCAGAGCAAGAGTCTTGACTCATGACACGTTCCATGGGCACCCAGAACAGGCAATGGCCAGCCTTATCCAAATTGTAGATAAAATATGGGAAGAAAGGATACTTTCTGTTGTCATCTCCTCTTCCCATTGGGTGTATTCTCAGCTGTGTAGTTAGTATCTGTGTTTTAGGAGAAACCAGCCATCCGTGATGAAACTGCTGGTTTCAAGCCCCAAAGCCAATGACAGCTGGTTAATGGGGCTTCTTGGTATACCATTCACTCAAAGCGGAACTTGTTTCATTTATTACAGTGCAGGGCATAGTTAATGCTCGCGTATGCCAAGCTCCTCATTTGCTGTTGAAACTCTGTTGAGTAGGATATGGAATTTTTCTAAATAATGGTTTAGTTATACTTAATAGACTTAAAAAAAATCAGACTTATCCCTTTGCCTACTGGAAATGATTCATGTTTAAATGGTCTTAAAAATGTTCTGAAACTGCTTTAAAGAGAACTTTTAAACATTACCAACTAGGTTCATATTGCTTTCTTTGCTTTCTTCTATAGATTTTCTTGATAACCAAATGTCCAATCCAACTGTTCTTCATTTATTGAAAAATTATGTGGTTTACCGTACTACCCATTTTTAATGTAACTAATCATTTAAATTGGACTTGTTTTAAAAAGCTGTCCTAGGACCAATAGATGGTGTAATGGTTACATTGCTGGACTCCCACGTAGTCAGTGGACTGTAGTTTGAGTCCCAGACCTGCTGGCTTAAAACTCGCGCTGGGTGTGTGTGTGTGTGTGTGTGCATGCTCTAAATTCCAAGAGGTGACTAGAAGAGAAGGGATTGTGGCATGGCCATCCTCCCTGGGGGGGGGGTGATTTCTCACTTTCTGGCTCTCTCTCTCTAGTGAGCACATGCACCCTGTAGCAAAAGTCTCTCAAAAAAGAAAGAAAGGAAGGAAGGAACTGTCCCAGGGTCAGCAGATAGCATGCTAGTTAAGGCACTGGATCCCATATGGCTAACTACTCAGTTCAAGTCCTGGATACTGGCTTGAAAATCATTCCATGTGCATGCCAAAAATCCCAAGAGGAAAATGGAGGAGAAGGGACTGTGGCATGGCTATTTCCACTGGTATGTCAGGGGAGTGATTTCTCACTTTCCATCTCTCTGTGTCTCTGTCTGTCTATGTCAGGGTAACGCACACACCCTATGTCAAATACCTTTAAAAAGTTGTCTCATGTGGTCAGCACGTGGTGTGGTGGTTAAGGGTGCTCACTGGACTCCCAGATGGCTGTCCACAGTTCAAGACCCAGACTTGGTGGCTTGCTTTCTCACTTCCTGTCTGTCTCTCTCTGTCACTCTCACTCTATCCCTCTCTAGTGAAATTAAAAAGGAAATAAATAAATAAAAGTTAAATAAAGTAATTATTTTTTAAAAAGTCTCATAAGGGTTATTGGATTTACAAGAATAAAAAAACAGTTAAGAAAAAAAAACAGTTAAGTAAATTGGGAAGTATGTCTTCACATTATTTATTTATTTATTTATTTATTTATTTATTTATTTATTTTTTTATTTATTTTTGCTAGAGAGTATGTGCTCTCCCCAGAGAGAAAGAGAGAGACAGAAAGCAAGAAATCACTCCCCAGGGGGATGGCTATGCCACAATGCCTTCTCCTCCATTCTCCTCCCAGGATTTTGGGCACTCATGTGCCCAACATGAGTTTTAATCTGCCATGTCTGGGATTTGAATAGTGATTGACTATGTTGAAGTCCAGAGATGTAATCATTATGCCATCTGCTGGTCCCAGAGAGATGAAACCTGTTTTATTTATTTATTTATTCAGTGTTATTTAATTAAAAATTTTCTTTCTTTCTTTTTTCCTTTCTTCTTTTTTTTTTTTTTTTTTTGCTATAGTGCACACATGTCACTGGAGAGACAGAGACAGAAAGACAGACAGATTGAGAAATCACCCCAGAGGGATGGCCACACCACAATCCCTTCTCTTCCATTCTCCTCTTGGGACTTTGGGTACACATGCACACGTTTGGCGTTAGTTTTAGGCCACCAGGTCTGGGACTCAAACCACGGTCAACTACTTGGGAGTCCAGTGATGTAACCATTACATCATCTGTTGGTCCCAATTAAAACATTTTCTAATTTTGTATTTTTCAAATAATTATTTATTTAATTTTATTTATTATTATTTTTAAAATTTGCTATAGGGCATGTGCACTCAGCAGAGAGAGAGAGAAAGTGAGAAAGCAAGCCACCAGGTCCTGGACTTGAATCATAGTTAGCCATGTGGTAGTCCAGTCCCTTAGCTACCACACCACCTGCTGGTCCTAATTCTGCATTTTTGTGTATTTTCTTTCCAAATATTGATACAAGAGTATTGCTATTAAAAAACAAAACAACACAAAACAAAAAAACTTAGGAGACATTTTCAGCAGTGTAAATCCCTAGCTAAATTCAGTTTTAAACACATAAGCATGTTTCCTTACCGCAGAGTGTGGTGTGTAATGCATGCATAAGCAGACCCTACCTCCCTTATGTAGGTGCATTCTGTGCACATGGGGGACTGAGAGCATTTCATGTTGACTGTGAGGCTTTAGGTATGTTTTCACATAAATAGGGAAGAGGACTATTGAGGGGTACTGTATGTATTTTTATTTTAAGAATTTTTCATTATTGTTTAATTATAAAACATTTCATTATTTTTGAAGAAATGAATGTTGAAGAAAGCAGGTATTTCTTTGATTGTTCAGTGTCACTTAACAAATATGTTTATCTCCCTACTGATCACCTTACCGCTTTCAGCGTAAAATTCTCTGCTGATCAGGGCTCATTTCCTTCAGGAAGTTTAATAAAAGATTCTTGGAAGCAGCAGGAAACCTGTTACTGACAGCCGGAAGTCATGGTTGGCTGGGACTTCACAGATGTGATAGAGTGAGATAAGATGATGTCCCTGCAATTCCCCTGCTGAAAGCTTTTCTGCAGAAGCACTTTCATCAACCAAATGGTGCACATCAGTGCACACAATAAAATCCTCTCTTGAAAATCCCTAAACTCTTACCCTTTCATTCTTACATATTCCCAGTGATTTCAGTTTTGTGTGGTTTGATGTGTGCAAAAGTTCTCCAGTGTCTCTTTGATATTCGTTAAGATAAATGATATTGTGGAATGCATTCAATTGTTTTTATTTTTAGTAACAACTTGCTTCCCAGAGTTAGATTTTTTCCTTCTTTTGTCAGGAACAGCGTTTACATTTTCTAAAGCAACAGGAGCGTCGTCAGCAGCAGTCTCTTTCTGAAAATGAAAAGCTTCAGAAATTGAAAGAACGAGTTGAAGCCCAGGAAAACAAGCTGAAGAAAATTCGTGCCATGAGAGGACAAGTCGACTATAGCAAAATTATGAACGGCAATCTATGTATGTGCCCGCGTCCCAGCTCAGCACCCACACTGGCCAGGCTTGGGTCAAGCAAAACAGTTCCATTGCCTGACAGTTTCATTCACAAGTTCCATTGACAAGTGTGCTAAAGCTTTGTACCTGGAAGGAAGGTTAGGTGATCTTAAAAACCTCTTCTCGAGGTGTAGTAGAAAGATCCTCGTGGTACATTGGTAACAGCAGCCCTCTGGATTGGGGTGGGATGCTCCAAGACTCACTCAGTGCAACAGTCTGTTTTCATCAGACAATTAAATGATATCCATATGTTAAGAAAAAAACATACAGATACTGACCTTTTTTCCTGTTCAGCCCTGATTTTATTCATCAGCTCCATTAATGCCTACTTTGCGTTACAGTGAGAAGGACAGACATACACAGTTCTGCCTTCACAAAGTCTGTTGGTGCCTTGAGGTTTCTGGGGGGCTTCACCAAGCCAGCTCTTAGACTGATTGCCCTAAAGAATATTCAGTAATTGACACAAACATAGCTGCTTGCTCTGTGAGCAGTCACGCCATGTGTGTGACTCCAAAGGCTTGTTGAATGTGTTCTGGATTATGCATGTAACTGGTTTTGACAAGGTCTGACACTAGACGATACTGGCATTGAGTTCCGTGTATAGAGATGAAGAAACTAGAATATCGATAAATGATTATTTTTTTCTCTTTTTTTTTGGGGCAATTATAGCTGCTGAAATAGAAAGGTTCAGTGCCATGTTCCAGGAAAAAAAGCAGGAGGTACAGACTGCAATTCTAAGAGTTGATCAGCTTAGCCAGCAACTGGAAGACTTAAAGAAAGGAAAACTGAATGGGTTCCAGGCTTATAATGGCAAGTTAACAGGACCAGCAGCGTTGGAGTTAAAAAGACTGTACCAGGAACTACAGGTAACTTGTGTGAGTCCGAGGAATAGTCTCATTAAAACATCCAAATCTTTTTGTCTTTTTCCTAATACAGGCTGGAAATTCAGATACTGGAGACAAATGAACGGATTCTGATTTAATAGTAGGCACAAAATATATTCCATACAAAAAACTGTTAATGACTTCCTAAGATTTAATTCACATAGCATACAGCTCACCCATTTAAAGTATTCGTGGCTCTTAGTATTGTCACAGAGTCACGCATGCACCTCCACAGTCAATTTGAGAACATCTTCTTCGCCTCCATAATAATTCCCACACCTCTTAGCCAACACCCCACAATACCCTAGCCCTCTCAGAGTCTGGTGACCACACATCTACTTTTTGTCTCTGTGAATGTCCTGTTCTGGACTTTGATGATTTTGTATTAATCGAAACGTTCACTGTGTGGTCCTTTATGAGTGGCTTCTTCATTAACATGCTTTCAGAACAAAAGAATTTAATTGGCAAAATAATAAACCAGTAAAGAAGTACATTTTAGATGATATTTAAGGCTTCTGTGTAAGCTGTTTTGATGACTAGATGCCTATTGTTAAATCCTGCCTTAGCACAGGCTGCTATAATAAAATACCGTAGTTACAGGCGGCCGCAACAGAATTCACTTCTCACAGTTCTGGAGGCTGGACATCATGGTCAGGTTACTGGCAGAGTCGGTTCCAGCCCTGGGCCTGCTTCTTGGCTTGCAGATGGCCCTCTTGCTGTGGCCTCAGATCATGGAGAGAGAACTCTCTTCTGACATGGATACTAGCCCATCGTGGGGCCCTCCCCACCTGACCTCTAACCCTGATCCCTTCTGCAGGCCCTGCCTCCAGGCTGCACCTTCCTGGGTTTGAGCTTCTACATAGGCATGGGGATGCAAGGGTCCAGCCCATAACAGCCCTAAGGTATCAGTTCCTCAGGTCACCACTCAGTATGCGATTTTTCAAGCTAGAAATGAGTTTTGCAGTTTTATTAGCACTTGCTAGAAAAAGTATTTCATCATTTTATGATGTGATGATATGTAACCATAGAGAGTAAAGTCACTGTGGTTGTTAAGTTCTTTAACTTAAATGCTTAGAAATCATAAGATACTATAAAAATGTATGACTCGTATTTTAAGGACTTGTTAAAAGTTCAAGGGTTTTTGGTGAGGTGTGATGAATGTAATATAGTGGTGTCATTTATGTCTATCTTTTTGCAGTGTACTTTATAAGTATCTCTTAAAAACTGTATCCCAGGGGCCAGCAGGTACTGTGGAGGATGATGCACTGCGTCCCATATGGCTGACTAAGTGGTTTGAGTCCTAGACCCGGCAGCTTAAAAACATACCAGATATGTGTGTGTGTGCGCCCAAAATCCTGACAGGAGAATGGAGGAGAAGGGATTGTGGTGTGGTCATCCCCCCAAGGGGTGATTTCTTACTTTGTCTCTTTCTATTACTCTGGCAAGGGTACATGCCCTACAACATCAACAACAACAACAAAAAACAATAATCCAGTTCTGGGAAGTACATTTACCTCTGGTATACACATGCAAGTATGTACGTGCTAGTACTGGGGGCATCTGAAAGAATTTCTTAAGACAATGCTTGCTTTTCCATGTAAAGTGCACTTCGATTTTTTTTTTTTTTTGGAGAGGTTTTTACTATAGGGCACGTCCGTTCGCCAGACAGACAGAGAGAGAGAGAGAGAGAGAGACAAAAAAGGAGAAATCACCCCCCAGCGGGGATGGCTACGCCGCAATCCCTTCTCCTCCATTCTCCTCTCGGGATCTTGGGCACGCACGCACACACACCCAGCGTGAGTTTTAAGCCACTGGGTCCAGGACACGAAACGCAGTCGATTACGTGGGAGTCCAGCGACATAGCCATTACGCTAATTTCTGGTCCCTCGATATTTCTTTTCTTTCCTATTTCATTTTTTAAAAAATCTTAAGCCCCCCCACTATAATAATACAAATATTTTATTTGCAACTTAAACCATCCTTTGTGAAGTTTCACTGCCTCTGCAGTAAAGCCTCGCTGGTGGATGTAAGCATGAAGCAGCTGTGGAGGACATGGCGGACACAGTTCCTAGGTCTTGCAAGGCCTGCTCCAGGGCAGTTTTCCCAAGGACTGGTTCATGGCCTTACGTAGACATTGCAGTAGTAGTCTTTGCGCACTTTGAATGAGACACGTGGTTACAATTATTTGCTTGGTCTATTTCTTAGTTTGTTTTAATTTCTTAGAGAGTTTATGCACTTCCTAGATATAGGGCACGTCCGTTCGCCAGACAGACAGAGAGAGAGAGAGAGAGAGAGACAAAAAAGGAGAAATCACCCCCCAGCGGGGATGGCTACGCCGCAATCCCTTCTCCTCCATTCTCCTCTCGGGATCTTGGGCACGCACGCACACACACCCAGCGTGAGTTTTAAGCCACTGGGTCCAGGACACGAAACGCAGTCGATTACGTGGGAGTCCAGCGACATAGCCATTACGCTAATTTCTGGTCCCTCGATATTTCTTTTCTTTCCTATTTCATTTTTTAAAAAATCTTAAGCCCCCCCACTATAATAATACAAATATTTTATTTGCAACTTAAACCATCCTTTGTGAAGTTTCACTGCCTCTGCAGTAAAGCCTCGCTGGTGGATGTAAGCATGAAGCAGCTGTGGAGGACATGGCGGACACAGTTCCTAGGTCTTGCAAGGCCTGCTCCAGGGCAGTTTTCCCAAGGACTGGTTCATGGCCTTACGTAGACATTGCAGTAGTAGTCTTTGCGCACTTTGAATGAGACACGTGGTTACAATTATTTGCTTGGTCTATTTCTTAGTTTGTTTTAATTTCTTAGAGAGTTTATGCACTTCCTAGAAACAGAAACAGAGAGTGAGGATACACCCTCCAGGCAGATGGCCACGCTACCCATTCTTCTCTGTTATCCTCCTTTCTCCTTTATATTCCTCTTGAACTTTCTGAGCACATGCACATACACACACCTGGCGTGTTTATCAAAGCGCCGAGTCCAAGACTCCAACCACTCAGTTGACTCTGAGGGGTCCAGCTGCCTCAACCACTACACCAGAGGCTGGCTGCTGCTTTGTTCTTTCTCTGTTCTGTGAGGGCTGTGTTCTGGCTTCATCTGTGTTGTACCTATAAATGGCAGTGTGTGTATGTAAATACACATCAGAACTTAACGCTTTTTTTTTCCTTAATCTCCTGGGTAATGGGAATTTGACTTTTTAATTAATGCAAATCATGCAAGTTGTATTGTCTGTGCTACAGATTCGTAACCAGCTGAACCAGGAACAAAATTCAAAACTTCAGCAGCAGAAAGAACTCTTAAATAAGCGCAATATGGAGGTGGCCATGATGGACAAGCGGATCAGTGAGCTGCGGGAACGTCTTTATGGAAAAAAAATTCAGGCATGTGAAAATAAAATTTCTTGATAAACTACTAAAAATGATTCATCCAGAAATGCCCACCTCCCTTCATTCTCCACAATTGATAAAATAGAAATTGGTCATAGACCATCAAAGTGACGGTGGAAGAGAGTTCATTTTCACAAAAACTCATGTGTTTCTTCACGTATAGAGTTGAAATCATCCCAGCCTACAGCCTTGGGCTCAGGGTCCTCACTCTGCCTCGGCCACCCCCGTCCTCTCTGTCTCTTCCCCATGGGGGGCGTCATTGGCTCTGAGACCACAGTACCCAGCAATGCCCTCCATCCTGTGCTGTGCCATTTGGGGCAGATTCCATTTCCTATGTAGTCCTGTGGCCTTGCCCTAAACTGATTGGTCTTACTTGTCCCAGGAGCATGAGAGTCTTAGAGGTGGCCCATGTGGAAGGGCTCTGGAAACCTTTGAGCAAAATACTGCAGGAAGAGTTGCACTTCTGAAAAATTTTTGTTATTTTTAATTTCAAAAGCAATAGCTGTTGGGAACCAGCAGTTAGCGTAATGGCTATGTCGCTGGACTCCCATGTAGTCGACCGCGGTTCGTGTCCCGGACCCCGTGGCTTAAAACTCACGCCGGGCGTGTGTGCGTGCGTGCCCAAGATCCCGAGAGGAGAATGGAGGAGAAGGGATTGCGGCGTGACCATCCCCCCTGGGGGGTGATTTCTCGCTTTCTGTCTCTATGTCTCTCTCTGTCTGTCTGGTGAGCGCACGCGCCCTACAGTGAAAATCTCTCCAAAAAAAAAAAAAACCAAAAGCAATAGCTATTGAAAAAAATTAAAACAGTATAGAGCTATTTAAAGGAAGATATGGAAGTCCTTCCTCCTTGTTGTCCAGAGGCTGCAATTCTGGCCTGTTGCTTTATATAGACTCAAAGGCATAGAATTTTCTCCCATTGCACACCAGCACCTCGTTTTTGTGGCTCACAGATGGGTGGGTATTGCCAGAGAATCTTGCTCAGGTGGGCCATGGATGAGTCCCTCCCAGAAACCCCCTTGTCCAGATGCTGATCTATCACATCTTTCAGGGTAACAGGCTTCTTAGATACAAGGGACTTAGTGGCAGCCACTCACCCAGGCTTGGGCTTTCTCAACTCTGGTTTCTCTCCATCTCACAGCTGAACCGTGTGAATGGCGCATCATCGCCACAGTCCCCCCTGAGCACGTCCGGCAGGGTCGCCGCAGTGGGACCTTACATCCAAGTTCCCAGCACTGGAAGTTATCCTGTCCCAGGGGACCCCATAAAGCCCCAGTCTCTCACGATTGCCTCAAATGCTGCCCATGGAAGATCTAAATCAGGTGAGTAGCCTTGGCCCACTTTCTCAGGGAGATCTGCGAACAGAGAAGGGACCCGTGCTGCCAAGTCCCTGTTCCTCATCAGGTCACAGGCTCAGTCTCCCTCAACTCACTTTGTCTTCCTGGGTGGTGTTTGGGAAGCAGTGTACTGCCAAAGTGACAGTGACCCTAAAACAAGAACAAGTTTCTTATTGAACTAAGGCTCCCCTCTGTGTGTGTATGTGTTTGTTGTTTTTTGGGTTTGTTTTGTTTTGTTTTATGCCATAGGGTGCTTGCACTCACCAGAGAGAGACAGAGAAAGGAAAAATGAGGAATACACCCCCCCCCCCACCGGGAGGGATGGCCACACTACAGTCCTTCCTCCTCCATTCTGCTCCTTGGATCTCGGGCACGCATGCACATGTGCATCCTTGTGGGAGCCCAGCACCTTAGCCACCACACCACCTCCTGGCCCCCTCTGTGTGCTGTTTAAAGCACAGGTGATGAGTTGGCTCTGAGCTCCAGGTGTCCTCTCACACACAGGTCTCCTCTGTCACTGCGGCCGGCACAGCTACGACCTGGGCAGAGGGGCTGCTCCCTAAACCCAGGGTACAGTGGCTGGTCCTCACTGCTCAGGTCCACAGACCATTACTCTGGTCCTTGCATCACCTGCTGTCATGGTCCGTGCCCGTGCATAGTGTATTGTGCGGCGACCAGACAAGGGCAGGGCAGGCTTTCTGTGAATTACTGTGTAAACTTGGTCTGAAAAGCCAGGGCTCCTTTGCAGTAAGACTGTCTATGGTGGGAGCTGGCACATTCCTCAGAGCACACAGCCGCAGGAACCTGTCCTGACGTCAGGGCCCTCGTTTAGCTCTGGAGGCAGCAGTATCACTCCAGCCAGGAGGCCTGTGTTTTGAGACCTGTGTTCTGGATTGTGATCACTGCACACCGGTCTTCTGCTTGCCTGGCACCTGGGGTGAACGGCTGCATGTCTCCTACCCTTACTGGGAGCTCCCGGCGCAGAGCAGGAGGAAGGCATCTGTGGCTCTTTCGGGCACAGAGTGCACACTCCAGCCTCCTCGTGCTCAGTCCCAGCAGCCATGCAGGCCTGTGGCCTGTGTGAGCCCCTCACTACAGCTTCCTTTGACAAGCAGTTGTTTGCAGTTTGACACTCCCTACGGCAGAGCAGGTACCTTCTGTTTCCAAGGGCAGGTCCTTAGCACAGCCAGCTGCTGCTCCGCTGACTGCATTCTGAAGCCTCCGCAAGCCAAGACGGTCCGCATCTGCCCATCTCTGTGGGTGTGCCATGCTGCCCCATAGGGTTCTGCAGCCCTCACCCTGGTCTTCCCACTGTGGTTTAAAGTGACCGGATTCAGAGAGCCTGTTAACTCCCCGCTGGGGGCAGCAGCTCAGCCCAGATGTAGAACTGGGTCTGAGACCTTCCTGGTGGTGCCTCTAACCCTCTCTGTCGGCTGTCCTGTTCTGTGTCACACAGATGGCCGCAGTAAACCCAGAGCGACCAGCTCGTGGACAGTGTCAGACCTCGACGTCGGGCCTGACTGCGGCTCCTCGCGGCACTCTGAGAGCCCGATTGTAAAGCGTATGTCGCCGATAGGCCTCATGGGAAGCTCGTGATCCTCTAATGAGCACTGAATCTGTGGTGATTGGTTTTCCAAACTGACAAAGGTCTGCTCGCCACACCTAGACCTGTGCCATATGGACATGACATATTTCTTTCTTCGAGAAAGGCATACAGTAGGGCTGGGCCATGCACATCGGGTCCATCTCAGAAAGGGCTTGACACCAAGTGACAGAAGCTGGCACAGCAAGGGTTTTGTTTGGAGGATTTTCTTGTTTGCTTTTCAAAATTAAGGTGATTTTCTGAGTTCATTATAAAGTTTTTAGTTTTATCTTCAGTGCAAGAATCCTCTATCATACTCAAAGATAACTGCTCATTTATAATAAAAATAAGTTATCTTCCCTCTGTGTCTCTTGCCACATCCTAAAGAAAGGAGAAAACTTCTTCTTAGTCCTGCTGTGTCTATTTCTATAAAACCTCTTGGGGCTGGGGTTGGGGCTTCAGGAGCAGCTGCACCCCTGTACTCCCTGTGACCCCAAGGGAGGTCATGACAACTCCTTGGGCATTGCCCCCTCCTGGGTCTTGGGCTCTGCTTCTCCCATCAGCCCAAAGTTTTCATCAGTGCACCCTTGGTGAACCTGATGGTTTCTGGCCCACATAGCCTCCAAATCCAAGATAAAACCAAGACAGGATGAAAGCACACACATTCTGGTGTGGAGGAGGCGCCCACGCCAGAATCCTGAATCTCGGAATGCCTGCCAGGGCCTGCGTGGCCTGGTTAGAACTGTCTTGGAGCCCTGCTGCCTGGGGCCTGGAGTGAGGTGCAGCAGTTCAGCAGTGCAGCAGTGGAGGCAGCCAGGGTCATCTGGGCTCAGGAGCAGGCCTTGTGCGTCTCTGCCCGGACCCAGCCAACACTCCAGGTGCCATGCAGCCTCCCTGCACATGTCTCCCCAGGCATCGAGTACAGAGTGTATTCGAGAAGCATACCCTTCCCCTTTTAGGAGTCGGAGGTCCTGGCCCATACGCTGTTGTCATGAGGACTTCTTAGTTACCCTGTGCTTCTGCTGTGACTGTGTGAGAGCAGGACTTGTGCCGTTCTTGTCAGGAGGACCCACACAATACCCTCTGCTTTCTGCCTGTCTCACATGGCTGATGGGGCTGGGAGCACCTCCGTGTCAGCCCATTCACCTGTGCCCATTAGAGAGGAGAGCGGAGCCTGAGTCCTCAGCTGTACACCTGACCAGACTTACATCACTGTGAATGGCCCTGTGTTACCAGGGACACTTCTGCACCCTTTTGCAGTTTGGAAAATGCTTTGTTAAAACATCTTTTCAGTGGCTTTCCTGAATACTTGGGATTGATGACTGACTTTCTAATCACTGCAACAGAATGGTTGCCTGCTCCTTCTGCTACACAAATCAGTGGGGACTTTTACTGCCTTCTCTATCATCGATTGTCTTAGCAGATAGAAATTCATAACTGATTCCCCCCCCCCCAGATTTTGCCATAGGGCATGTGCACTCACCAGAGAGAGACAGAGAGGGAAAGTGAGAAATCACTCCCTATGGGGGATGGTCACGCCACCGTTCCTTCTCCATTCTCCTCTCAGGATTCTGGAAACACACGCACATGTGCCTGGTGTGTTTTTCTAGCAGTGGAGTCGGCCACATGGGATCCCGCACCTTAACTAACACTCCACCTGCTGGTCCTGAATTCTAACTGAAAAAGTAAGAAAGCATAGGCCAAACTGAAAGTCAAAATGGCTGTATGTAATTACATTTATAATTAGCATTTGAAAAGTAAGTGCCAGTGCTTATGGTATTTAGTGGTGTTGGTGAAGTGGATCTGACAAGTATTTAAATGAGACACAGCCCTGGGCCTGCATCAGCTGAGACAGGGTTGACTATTGAGAGTTTGGTAAGGCCTGAAAGCAGCTAGGCCTCCGTGCTGAGTTGCCAGCAGGGGCCAACCCTGGATCCGTGCACAAGGCTGTGGACATTTTCGGATTTCTCACTGGTGTGTGGGCAATAGCCAACTGCTTAGATAGTGGGACGCCATCAAATTGGGGTATCCCAGTGCTATTTTTGTTTCTGGCAGGATGTAATTGGATTGGTTAAATCATTTTCAAGAAAGTTTTTACTTGAATTCTATGTTCTCTTCAAGCCGCTGATGGGAACTGGCCAGCATTAAAACAGAATTCTAGTTCTTCAGTGAAACCAGTGCCACTGTCCAGCACGGATTGGAAAGAGCCCAGCATGGAGGGGACTCCGAAGCAGGGCACCATCTCCAGCCAGCCTCTGCCCTTGTCAGCACTAGGAAACTCAGAGAAGCTGGTAGGCCATTTGTGTCACTAAACAGAGTCGAGTTTGTAATGCAATGCTGTCTCTTTCCTGCGTTGGTCTTTTTTTGTTTGTTTGTTTGTTTGTTTGTTTGTTTGTTTTATGTTGTTACAGGGCATGTGCACTCACTGGAGAGAGACAGAGAGACAGTGAGAAGGAATGTGAGAAATCAGCTCCCACTGGAGATGGCCACACCACTACCCCTTTTCCTCCTGGGATTTTGTACACACACACACACACACCCAGCATGATTTTTCAAGTCACCAGGTTCAGGACTTAAACCATGTTTGGCTATCTGGGAGTCCACTGCCTTCACCACCATGCCACCCTTGTGGCCCCTCCTGCCTTAGTCTTAAACTAAAGGATACGAGGTATCTTGAGACAAATTCACCCCATTAGTATCCAGACTACACCCAAAGTCCTGAACTACTTACTGGCCGTAAGAGCTGAATAGCGCCCGCATGCATGTGCACCTGTCAACCCCCTTGCAGACAAGCGAGAGGTGTGCTCCATTTAGTCTGCTCACAAGCCGATTGGAAGGGTTTCAGATGCCACTGTGCCCTCTCTAGTGGATGTGACTGGAAATATGCTTAACTCCTCAAGGGTAACTTTGTTTTTCTTAATACCTCAATTTAGGGCATTGAGATTGGTCAGGTGCCACCTCCAGTTCCTGGTGCAGGCAAGCCATTGCCTCCAAGCTACGGGACATACCCGAGTCCTGCGCCTCTGGGTCCAGGGTCAACAAGCTCCCTGGAGAGGAGGAAGGAGAGCAGCTTGCCCAGACCCAGTGCAGTCCTGCCAAGCCGGCAAAAGCCTGCCTCACTTCCCCCGGCGGGCAGCACCCTGCAGCCGGGCTCCTCGCAACAGATTCAGCAGAGGATTTCTGTGCCACCAAGTCCCACATACCCACCCACAGGGCCCCCTGCATTTCCAACTGGAGACAGCAAGCCTGAACTTCCACTGACAGTGGCCATTAGGCCCTTTCTGGCTGACAAAGGATCAAGGCCACAGTCTCCAAGGAAAGGACCCCAGACAGTGAATTCAAGTTCCATATATTCCATGTATCTCCAGCAAGCCACGCCACCTAAGAATTACCAGCCAGCAGTGCACAGCACCTTAAATAAGTCAGTTAAAGCAGGTACGTATGGTAGCTTTATACTCGTCTTCCCTTGGGGCTAAGAAGTTTTATTTTTAATTAAGAAAGTGCCGATCCATATCTGTGCCTCTGGGCCACATGCTATTTAGCATTAAACTAAATTCATACATAAAGTTTAGCCTCTGGGTGTCCATATGAGACACAAATCAAAGGTGAAAGGTTTGGAGCAATTTTGCAGACGGATCACAGCTCTCTGTCTTCCTGTCTGGGTATCTGCCTCCCTGCACTGCGTAGGAAATCTAGCTCCTAGATGGGTGAGATTTCAGGAACTTACTTGTTTTGAGCTATTTAGTGGGTTGGGGATGGGCCTTGACCACTGTTCTTCCCACCACCTGGCAGTGGCTGAGCCAGACCCTGGGAGCAAGTGATTCTAGGATGGTTCCTGCTGCTTAGGAGCTCCCCAAGGCCTTTGGAGAAAGGCCAGGTTCAGGTCTCAGAGCAGAGGCGCTCTTGGCAGGCAGCAGGTGGCTGCGGGATGCTGCTGAATTCCATGCATACTGCAGAGGCTGACGAAGCTCTGACCCTATGGGAGCATCTGGGAGTCAGGTCTTGGCTAGGGCCTCTTCAGATACTTCTGGGCATTGGCTGCACCTTTAGATGTCTAGTTTAAGGGTAGTTATGTGAGCCTGGGCACCCCTGCTGGGGCACTCACAAGTGGTGGTGCCAGTGCAGGATTCTGGCTATGGAAAAAGGCCTGGGCTTCTCTTGAGCTCCTAGCACCAGGGAGAGCCATCCCACTATAAGGAGGTATGTGTGTTAGATCAGGTGGGTCCAAGGGTTAGATGCATGTTAATAGCTTTATCTTTATGCTTTGGCCAGAAAAAAAGGGAAACCTGTTTGGGGCAGAGTAAGTCAGGTCAGCAACCTTCTACTTTTGGACAAGTCCCAGTTCTGGAAACTGATACATTAGAGAGAGACCACATTACCTTTCAAAAAGAGTTAGTGGAGGTTCTGAAGAAGTCCTCAGAGATTTAAAATGAGAGTTTTGCAGCAGCCACAGACCTGCATGTCTCTGGAAGGGCCCGTCCCCATGGCGAGTTCCCAGATCTGCAGCCGTGCTGAGATGCCCTGTCCTTTGTGTCTCCTCCAGTGTATGGTAAGCCTGTGTTACCGTCAGGCTCGACGTCTCCCTCGCCGTTACCGTTTCTTCACGGCTCTCTGTCTACAAGCGCACCACAGGCTCAGCCATCGTCAGAATGTGCTGAGAAAGAGCCAGAGCAGGAGGGCCCGGCCCCGCCTGGAGACGGCAGCACCGTGGAGAGCCTGCCACGACCACTGAGCCCCACTAAGCTCACGCCCATTGTGCACTCGCCGCTGCGCTACCAGAGTGATGCGGACCTGGAGGCCCTCCGCAGGAAGCTGGCCAACGCACCCCGGCCCCTGAAGAAGCGCAGCTCCATCACAGAGCCCGAGGGCCCCGGCGGGCCCAACATCCAAAAGCTGCTGTACCAGCGTTTCAACACCCTGGCCGGCGGCATGGATGGCACCCCCTTCTACCAGCCTAGCCCCTCCCAGGACTTCATGGGCACTTTGGCTGATGTGGACAATGGAAACACCAACACCAATGGAAACCTGGAAGAGTCTGCCCCTGCCCAGCCCACGGTCCCACTCCCTGACGAGCCTGTCCCCGTGTCAGATGCCAATGACAACGAGCTACCATCCCCTGAGCCAGAGGAGCTCATCTGTCCCCAGACCACCCAGCAGACTGCTGAGCCTGCAGAGGACAATAACAACAACGTGGCTGCGGTCCCCCCCACAGAGCAGACCCCAAGCCCAGTGGCCGAGGCCCCCTCTCCAGCAGAAGAACACATTCCTCCACCAGCTCTGCCCCCTGCCTCCCGGCCACCTGCAGCCTCCACGGTGGGTGCCCTTGTCAGGTCAGCCTCGGGCTCTCCCCCCAGATGTGGCTGTGCTGAGAGTGGAAGCAGCCACCTGTGTCCCTGCAGCCCAAGGGAGGCGTGGTCAGGGGGCAGCCAACTACACACCACACGAGTGGGGCATGGAGGAGGGGTGCTGATCTGCAGAGCCCTCCCAGGAAGCCAGTCAGGAGGCTCTGGAAAGCCTTTTTTCCCTTGTTTTTAGGTTCTTGCCATAGGGTGTGTGTACTCCCCAAAGAAAGCAAAGTGAGAATTCATTCCCCAGCAGGGGATGGCCATGCCACAGTTCCTTTTCTTCTGTTCCCCTCTTAGGATTTTAGTCATACATGCACATGCACCCGCTGGGTCTATGCCTCAAGCCATGATCAATTGTGTTGGAGTCTACCACTCTAACCACCATGCCACCTGCTGGCCCCCTAGATTCCCTTTTTAAGGAAAGGGAGCTGCCACTGAAACCTGACAGGCAGGAAAGGGAGGGAAGAACCTAGGTAAACACCCTGGTGAAAGAGACTGTCTGGTCTGTCTCAGCCAGGATCTCTGCACGCAACAGGGTCGGGCAGCTGGCTTCCATGGGGCTGGCACCTGGTGTCGCACAGGGCTGTCAAGAACCACACTCCTGGGAACCAGCAGTTAGCGTAATGGCTATGTCGCTGGACTCCCACGTAGTCGACCGCGGTTCGTGTCCCGGGCCCGGTGGCTTAAAACTCACGCCGGGCGCATGTGTGTGCGTGCCCAAGATCCCGAGAGGAGAATGGAGGAAAAGGGATTGCGGCGTGACCATCCCCCCTGGGGGGTGATTTCTCGCTTTCTGTCTCTATGTCTCTCTCTGTCTGGCGAGCGCACACGCCCTACAGTGAAAATCTCTCCAAAAAAAAAGAACCACACTCCTCCCACAGGGTCTTCCCA
The DNA here is from genome assembly GCF_000334495.1 of Tupaia belangeri chinensis. Taxonomy (NCBI): domain Eukaryota; kingdom Metazoa; phylum Chordata; class Mammalia; order Scandentia; family Tupaiidae; genus Tupaia; species Tupaia belangeri. Next base: position 1,276,525 of record NW_006160194.1, on the reverse strand, counting down.
TAACCTGGCTGTTCCCCTCTCATTGTGAGCCAGGAGTGCAGGGATGTTCCTCAGAAGGGCTGGTCCAGGGCAACAGGCAGCCTGGCTCCCTGGAACTGTTCTTAGAGCCACTGCCTGGGGGCTTTAGCTCCTCCCATTCTTGCCACCTGGTTTTGCTCTTGGACTGGCCCTCACCCTGGTCAGTGACCTTTAGGTTGAAAGCATGTTTCATCCCAATAGAGCAAACGGACGAACCTGAAGAAACCCAATTCGGATCGGACAGGGCATGGTCTGAGAGTCCGGTTTAACCCCCTGGCGCTGCTCCTGGACGCTTCTCTGGAAGGAGAGTTTGATCTGGTGCAAAGGATCATCTATGAGGTGAGCTGCAACCCTCCAGCACCCGCATGCTGCTGGTGCAGGCTGGGCTCTCACACGCCGCATGTCCTAGGTGGAGGACCCCAGCAAGCCCAATGACGAGGGCATCACCCCGCTGCACAATGCAGTCTGTGCCGGCCACCACCACATCGTCAAGTTCCTGCTGGACTTCGGGGTCAATGTGAACGCTGCTGACAGTGACGGATGGTGAGGGCCTTCCAGGGGAATGGGGCTGAGAGAGTCACTTTTCTCTACCTCACAAAAGGGAAATTGGGAAGTGTGGAAAAGAAAACTAACAAATACCTACCATCTCATCCCTGAACGACAGCTGTTGTCAGTACTGGGTACCTATTTTCCCAGCCTTTTCTCCCAATTATTTTGGTCGCAGTCTCAGCCATGGTCATGTTCTTTGTAGGCCGGTCAGTCTCATAAACCGAGCATTCTAATTATTCACTGTGCCTTTTCATCTGCTTTATGTGAGTGCAGTCCGTGAATTCTGTATTCTCTCTGAGCAGGAACTTCAGCCATTGCCCCACTGGACATGGCAGTCACGTGTACCTCCGTTTCTCTCTGCTTCGGAGCAGGGCTCTGCTGTGCAGGACCTGCTGGGCACTGCAGGGTTATTTCGAAACCCAAACAGCTATCCTGCTGCTGCTTTTGGACACTGGACTTTTTAACATTTATTTCTTTTCTTTTCTTTTCTTTTCTTTTCTTTTCTTTTCTTTTCTTTTTCTTGAGGGAGATTTTTGGCTATGGGATTCGTGCACTTACCAGAGATTCAGAAAGCAAGAAATCACTCCTCAGGGGGATGGCCACGTTACAATCCCATTTCCTCCATTCTCCTCTTGGGATTTTTGGCACGTACACACGCATGCATGCACATGCATCCCACGTGAGTTTCAAGCCTCTGTGTCTGAGACTCAAACTGCAGTTGACTAGTGGGAGTCCAGTGATTTAACCATTACACCATCTGCTGGTCCCTGTATTTTACAAGAGAAAAAGAGATGGGTCTTGTCATGCTACAGTCCTCCCCCAGACAGCCAGGATCTGAGCATACCCAGCATATGCAGGTGGACCCAGGATCTAGACCTGGGCCTCCCATGTGGCCCCAGTAGCATGCAGTAGCTTGCAACACTGCAGCCAGGCTGTTTCTTTATAATTGTGCTAAAATACACACCTGAGCCCGTTTTAGATGTATATTTAGAACATGTTACATACAATCATGAAACGAACATCTATTTTTACCATTCCGTTTCCTTTTTCTGGTTATAGGGAATGTGCACTTGCAGAGTGAGTTAGAGGGAACACGGGAAAGCACCCTGTGTGTGGGTTGGCCTCACCACAGCCTTTTCTCCATTCTCCTCCCAGGACGTTGGGCATGCACACACATACCCAGTGTGTTTTTCAAGCTGCCAGGTCTGTGACTTGAACTGTGTCGTCAGCCACATGGGATCCAGCCACCTTAACCACCATGTCACCTGCTGGAGCCCCTTTTATTGGCCATTTTGTAATACACTTCTTCCCTCCATTTCAAACATTCATATTTGGACAAGAGCAATCTGTTAGTAGGTATCATGCCATTTGAAAAAAACAACATAGAGCTGGCTCTGTGGCCTGGCGCTAAGGGAGTAGAACACAGCATGACCTGAGTCCTCACCCTGATGGCTTACGGAGCACACTGGGTGGGGCCAGCAGGTGGCATGGTGGTTAAGGACGCTGGACTCCCATGTGGCTGACTGCTGTCCCAGACCTAGTGGCTTGCTGTCTCACTTTCTCTCTCTCTGTCTCTATCTGGTCAAATTAAAAATAAATAAAGTTAAATTAAATAATTCCTTAAGAAAGAAAAACAGACAGACAGGCACTGGGCACCCATGTGTGTTTGCTGAAAACCCTGACAGGATGGAGAAGTGGAGAAGGGATTGTGACGTGACCCCGTCCCATTGAGGGTGCTTTCTCCCTCTCCTGCTCTCTGTGTTTCTCTGGTGAGTACAAGTGCCCTCTGGAAAATTTTTGCTTTTAATCTCGAAAACCAGCACAGGCCCAGTCTCTGGCATGGTCAGTAGTAGACTGGCCTGACTATGGAGCTAGAAGCCATGTGGCAACCATGGTTCAAGTCCCTGGCCTGGTCAGCCTGGAAACACAGCAAACATGTACATGCATGTCTAGAACCTCGGCCGACTAGAGGGCGAGGAGGATGACTGACATGACAGAACCCTGTGGAGGGCTTCTCTTGCGCATGCGTATACTCTGCAATGGAGCACACCGCCTCCACAGGAACGTGATTAGTGGGGAGGTGCCTTTTGTGAGAATTCCTTAGGGAACCAAGTCCCACAGGAACTGGGCGGCCCATGGGCAGTGCCAGACCTACAGCCCCACCCTACTCTGATTCCAGGACACCACTGCACTGTGCTGCTTCTTGCAACAGTGTTCACCTCTGCAAACAGCTGGTAGAGAGCGGGGCTGCCATTTTCGCCTCAACCATCAGCGACATCGAGACCGCAGCAGACAAGTGTGAAGAGATGGAAGAAGGCTACATTCAGTGCTCCCAGTTTTTATACGGTACAAAGGGAGGCCGGGTGCCTTAGTGCGCCATAGCAGTGTGATGTTTTTGAGGGGCACCTATCTTCCTCGGGCAGCCAGACATCTCATTCCAGTGAAGGTCACACTGCTCTCTACTCTGACCCCTGAGAGCATTTTTGAAACCCTTGTTAGGACTCTGTACCAGATTGCTAGAAACAAAAATGACTTCCCTCCACACCACAAATTCCCACTTCAGAGACAGGCAGCAAGCTCTCGGGACTATGTGGTGGGCTAGGGGTATGGGGCACAAGAACCCCCAAGCCAGTGCAGCCAGGCAGGGCAGGGGCTGCGGTCCCAGTGGCACCTGGCGGGAGGGCGGTCCCTAGGCAGTCCTACAGCAGGGCCTTCTTCAGGGTGTCACAGAAGGCTGGTACCACAGGACAGTGGCTGGACTCACGAGTGCCGGGTTGCGGGTCTGATCTCTGGCCTCAGCTATCAGCCTCTGTTGGCCAGCTGGGAGCAAATGGGCAGTAGCACTTGCGCCCTGAAGCAGGTCTCCCCTCTGCCCTGTGCCGAGGCCTGACCATTGCTCTCTGGCCCCAGGGGTGCAGGAGAAGCTGGGTGTGATGAACAAAGGCGCGGTGTACGCTCTGTGGGACTACGAGGCCCAGAACAGTGACGAGCTGTCCTTCCACGAAGGGGATGCCATCACCATCCTGAGGCGCAAGGACGGGAGTGAGACCGAGTGGTGGTGGGCTCGCCTCGGGGACCGGGAGGGCTACGTGCCCAAGAACCTGCTGGGGGTAAGCACTCTGAGCACACTCAGCCTCCTTGCCTGACAGTGTGGGGACAGTCATGCTAGGGTAGGAGGCTGCCGTCCGCCATGCCTACGCAGACCTCTGTGCACAGGCAAGGGCCTCCTCGGCAGAGCTGACATGGGCTCAGACAGACCCTGCGGTTCCTAGACCCTTGCTCACACTGCAGGAATAGCAGGGTGTTGGTGCTCCTGGAGGCCCACGTGGAGACCGAGAGCACCCTGTGCCCCTTTCATGACAAATTTCAATAAGGAACTCACCTCAAGCCTCCCCAGATGCTCCCCAATCTAGAATCCTCTGTGACTGGAGATGTCTTTAATGGGGCTGGGGTAGGTGGGAGGTGTTTGCAGGTTGCTTGCTGTGCTGTTTAAAAATGGCAGAGGGGGTCACCTCCTCCCTCTTGTCCCATGTGCCTCAGGGGTGGCATGTGCTCCTTGTTCATTCAGCAAACTTGCCCTGGACACCAAGTAGGCGCTCCCCTGCACCAGCAGGGGTACTTGCCCTCAGCCTGGCACAGTTTCAGGTGGTATAGGTGCTGTGAGCAAAGTAGAGAGGGCTAGGGTCCTCTGGGGCAGGGACAGGGGCAGGGGCAGGGAGGGCCTTGGAGGGCTTCAGAGTAGAGGAAGCTGTTGTGGCCTGTGAGCCGGGCGTGCTGAGGTGTGGTGAGCAGTGACATGGGGCCTGGCACTGGAGGCTGACTGCTGCCATGTCATCTCATCCTAACTTGTCTCTGTCACCTCCCAGTTGTACCCACGGATCAAACCCCGACAGCGGACACTCGCCTGAACTTCCTTTGGAGCACCACGTGGTCTCGCCACCTACCAGGAGCCACTGAAGAGATTATTCTGCTGTTTCCTCGGAAAGCTAAAGCTAGAAATGGTTTTGTTGGTGCTCACTTCAGCAGACCACATCCACAATGTGAATTCCTGCAGTTTCTAGGTGAGGCCCTTTCTCCAGTTTGCCCATAACTGGGAGAGGTACTTTTGCCTCCCAGAGGACTGAGTTTTGCCAATTACTGTCAATCCAAGTAAATGCCCAGCTCTCAAAACACCCGCCCCTGTTGCCAATAAGAAGCCCTCGAACCCTGGTTGGTTTCCAATGGAGAACAATGCTCTTACTGATTTGGCCCCAAGGCTGTCATTCCTTATAGCGCCCCCAACCCCCAGTGAATGCTCACAGCTGCTGTAAGGTGCCCCGCTAGAGCCCTGCCTTCCTGTTACGGAGAAGCAAAGAAGCCCCGGCCTTTCTCACCCTCCCACACAGGATTCTTCCTTTTGTTACCAAAGGAGCCCCTGTGCGGAGACTTCTGTCCAGTGTATGTCCCCAGAGACCGCCCTGTGTGACCCGATTCGGGTGTTCTGCTTCCTGCTTCGGCCATTGGTCTAGTTCTCTGGGAAGCTGGCTGTGCTGGCCTTGCATTGCACTAGGCCACAGGCACACAGGCCCTAAGACCAAGGGGCACGCGGTCAGGAGGGTGTCGAGACGTGCCTCCCCTCTCTGCGCCCACAGTTGCTGCTGCCCTGCGAGGTTCCCAACCCTCACAGCTTGAAATGACTCCTGCTCTGAACACGCTCAGATGCAGAGTCCACGCTTGAGCCAGTGTGAGGCAGAGCAGGGCCCAGTGCACACAGGGCTGCTATGTGCCAGGGTAGCAGGCGCCTGCGGGGAGCGGGGACTCAGAAGTAGCAGCTGAGGGAGAAGAGGCAGCGGCAGGAGGGCGGCCACCCTCTGCAGGCCCCCCTGCCCATGCTGACTGGGACGCAATAACCTTCGCCCCAATCCCAGACTCAGAGCAAGGGAGACACTTCACTGCTGTCCGAACTGTACCTACAGGGTTTATAATCCAAAGTATTTTTGACTAGACCGTTCAGAACTCCCAGACGTATGCTGGAAATGTTTCTCCTCATGAAAGTACAGGCCCTTAGGCGTTGTTTTCCTGTGCGTGTCCCGTGGATAATTTATATATGAGTCTGTGTAGTCACTGGTGCAGTGCTGTAGTTGGTCCCCTGTGAGCACCCATTGTACATAGCGCGGTGGCGAGAAGGGGATACCGTCACGGAGCAGCCTCTGCCATGGGCACGTGCCCCTGGCCGACGCCGCGAGGCCGTGTACACGTGCACAATAAACTGCTGTCTCACTGCGGCTGAGAGTCTTCTGTCCCCGAACCAGGACAGGGCTGTGGCCCGAAAGCTGGGGTTATCTCCGCACAGAAAGGCAAGGGCCTGATCTGTATTTTCAAAATAGTTTTAATCATAAGCTTTATGTACAAATCACTGTACAGTCATCTTAATAAAGTGAAGTAGTAAGTGAGAAGTACAAAACATCAAGCCGTACCTCTCCTTAGTGAAGTGTCAAAGGCTGATTTGCAGCCCAGCGTTAGCAAGAGTCGACCAGTCTACGGAACAGGGTAAGGCAGATGCCGGCTGTTAGAGCAGGCCCAGCACAGATTGGAGTCTGAGTTGTCAGAAAAGTGGATGAAATGAACACTGATGAGCCAGAACCTTCTAGTAACTGTGGGAACTCAGAAAACCCTGATGGAGATAATGCTGGCGTAGGTTAGCAGCAGCGAGCTTGGTCTCTCCCGTGAAGTGTCAGCAGGGCCGTCACGGACGCCAGCACGGGAGCTGTGGGAAGCATTGCTGCGCTGCACACACAGCACTGGGAAGGCGAACGCCGCCCCAGACACCAGCCGGTCTGTCGGTCCCGCGGTGCACGTGAGAGCAGGCTCACCGTCCCAAGACCGGAGGCGTGCCAGGACAGCTTGGCCGTTACTGGTCCCGGGATTCGTAGAGGAGCTTGGCGGCCTGCAGGGTGCCCAGAGGTAAACGGCAAGGCGTGACTGGCCCTGTTGTGTGAGCGCTGAGCCTGCATGCACTTCAGGCACCAGCGTGAGCACCCCAGCTGGTAAGGCAGGGTTAGGGGTAGGAGGCAGGCTTCCTCTGGGCCCACCTGTGTACCAACCTTGTGCATGGCTGCCAGCCATGCAGCTGCTGGCCGCCTGCTGGTGCTGGCATCCTCCCCGGCCGTCAGCTTCAGCTGGGTCACACCCTCCACCCCTGGCACCGTGTACTGCAGGAACATGCCTGTGGCCCGTGCATTGCCTCCTGTCAAGGTGAGGAGGCCCGAAGGGGATGTGAGTGCCCAGGGTGCTGTCGGTCCCAGGGCGCCTTCCTAACCTGCTGCGATAGAAGGCTGGGGAACAGGTCAGTGCTTGGGGCCACCCAGTAAGCACGAGGGCCTCCCTGCAGAAGACCCCAAGTCCACCTGTCTTCTGGGGTCAGACAAGCAGATGGAGCCACAACGCTGAGAGCCTCGCCCCAGGTCACATTCTCAGCCTGCCCAGAAATTGCCTCCTGGCCCCATGGGGGAGGGTGTCTGCCTTTGAACCCCAACAAGACTGGCTCTCGCTTAGCACCAAATACTCCCATTCACAGCCAGGGTTGGCAGGAGAGCAGAGCCCACTTGAGAGCACCCTGGCTGTCCATGTGTCGGGCAGAGGTCCACCTCACAGCTGGCCTCATACCATGCAGTCAGAGGCCACAGCCATCCAGCTGTTGAGAACCAGGCTAGAGTCAGGGAGACCGCCAGCAAGGGCCTGGCACCAGAGAGGAGCCATCCCGCCCCCAGGCCTGTGTCTGTTCCCCGACATCTGGCATGGGGTTCCACAAACACGTGGGGGTCAGCCTCCAGGACACAGCCCTCTCTCTGAGCTGTCACCAACTGCTCCAGGGACAGCTGGCTTTTTGCAGGGCTACCGTGGGCCACATGGCACCGAGGCTTAGGGGGAGCTTCACCCACAGCTCTGAATCTGCCACTGTGGGAGGACAGGGCCGTTCTGAGCAGCAGCCTTCCTTGAAGATGTGATCAGACTCTGAGAGGAACCCGGGCCTGCCCGTCAGCAGTGCGCCAGTGCTGCGGGTCTTGGCTGTAAAGTGCTGTGCTGTCACAGTACGGGGACCTCCTAGAGACCTGTCTGACCTATGCACCAGACCAGGCAGGCCCCGCTCTGCCCACCACCTGTTTCCGTAAATGAAATTAGACTGTGAAACAGCCACGACCATCTGCTGTCCTGCTGTCGAAAGTGCTCGGGCTTTGAGATAGCGTGTGTGGCCTAGCCCTTGGCAGGAAGTGTGGCCCTGCTCACACTGTCCCATACCCACCCCACAGGAAGACAAGGTTCTGGGGTTTTCAGGGGTCTAGGAAACGCTGGGCAGAGTGGAGCGCTCACCCCCCAGAGCCCCCACAGGACAAAAGCCCAGGCCCACGTAACCAGAGGTCATCACTGCACCCGTCCGATGCTGGGTCCTGCCCACTGCCATTCATGAGCCTCAGGGTCCCAGGGCACAGGCAGCAGCAGGGGTACCCAGGGATGTTCTCGTGGCTCCCATGGGCCCCCATGCTCAGGCCCCGGCCCTGAGTAGGTCAGACACCAACAGAGAGCCATCAGATTTTGGTACACTTCCCCGGGGGAAAGAAATAGGCGGGTACATCCTTCTGCTGGGATGGCTTCATTCATGCAGAGAACCCAAGGCCTCTCTTAACCAAAGGCGGGAGAGTTTCATAGAGAACAGCGCGGACAGGAGCAGAGTGGGGGACCGGAGCAGGGCCGCGGCATGCGGGAGGCGGGGGCTGACCTTCGCAGGCAGGCTGGTTCCCCAGCAGGCTGGTGTAAGTGGGAGTGTCTTTTTCTACACCGAGGTAGGCGAGGTAGGCGGGCAGAGGAGAGAGAAGAATCAAGAGCCAGTCAGGAGATGGAAAGCAAGAAGGGTGACGTCAGGTGGGCTCCTCAGCAAGCACAGAGGCAAAGGCCCGTGCCCAGGAAAGAAGCTGCCGAGCTTGCATCCCCGGGGGACATCCAGGCTCAACATGGTGCGCGGCCGCCTGCCGGAGGGGCCACCGCTACAGCCCTCCCCAAGGCGTGGCCTGCACTTGGAGCCTCAGCCTTGTCTGAGCCAGCGGGAAATGACGACAAAATACTCCCATTCACAGCCAGGGTTGGCAGGAGAGCAGAGCCCACTTGAGAGCACCCTGGCTGTCCATGTGTCGGGCAGAGGTCCACCTCACAGCTGGCCTCATACCATGCAGTCAGAGGCCACAGCCATCCAGCTGTTGAGAACCAGGCTAGAGTCAGGGAGACCGCCAGCAAGGGCCTGGCACCAGAGAGGAGCCATCCCGCCCCCAGGCCTGTGTCTGTTCCCCGACATCTGGCATGGGGTTCCACAAACACGTGGGGGTCAGCCTCCAGGACACAGCCCTCTCTCTGAGCTGTCACCAACTGCTCCAGGGACAGCTGGCTTTTTGCAGGGCTACCGTGGGCCACATGGCACCGAGGCTTAGGGGGAGCTTCACCCACAGCTCTGAATCTGCCACTGTGGGAGGACAGGGCCGTTCTGAGCAGCAGCCTTCCTTGAAGATGTGATCAGACTCTGAGAGGAACCCGGGCCTGCCCGTCAGCAGTGCGCCAGTGCTGCGGGTCTTGGCTGTAAAGTGCTGTGCTGTCACAGTACGGGGACCTCCTAGAGACCTGTCTGACCTATGCACCAGACCAGGCAGGCCCCGCTCTGCCCACCACCTGTTTCCGTAAATGAAATTAGACTGTGAAACAGCCACGACCATCTGCTGTCCTGCTGTCGAAAGTGCTGGGGCTTTGAGATAGCGTGTGTGGCCTAGCCCTTGGCAGGAAGCGTGGCCCTGCTCACACCGTCCCATACCCACCCCACAGGAAGACAAGGTTCTGGGGTTTTCAGGGGTCTAGGAAACGCTGGGCAGAGTGGAGCGCTCACCCCCCAGAGCCCCCACAGGACAAAAGCCCAGGCCCACGTAACCAGAGGTCATCACTGCACCCGTCCGATGCTGGGTCCTGCCCACTGCCACACATGAGCCTCAGGGTCCCAGGGCACAGGCAGCAGCAGGGGAACCCAGTGACCCTCCACTCCCCCCCCACCCCCATTTTTCTAGACCCCGCCTTTGCACC
>NW_006160194.1:1258883-1266803 GCF_000334495.1 Tupaia belangeri chinensis | reverse complement strand
TCACGATGGAGTGAAGCAGTGGCCTGGCCCGCTCACCTCACCATGCAGGAAACGCAGCCAGAAGCGCCAAGTCGGAGAGCCAGAGGCCGCAGGCCACAGTGCTCTAGTGTCGGACAAGGCTGCTGCCCACCCCGCTCCCAGTACCACCCAGGGACCTCCCACAGATGTTCTCGTGGCTCCCATGGGCCCCCATGCTCAGGCCCCGGCCCTGAGTAGGTCAGACACCAACAGAGAGCCATCAGATTTTGGTACACTTCCCCGGGGGAAAGAAATAGGCGGGTACATCCTTCTGCTGGGATGGCTTCATTCATGCAGAGAACCCAAGGCCTCTCTTAACCAAAGGCGGGAGAGTTTCATAGAGAACAGCGCGGACAGGAGCAGAGTGGGGGACCGGAGCAGGGCCGCGGCATGCGGGAGGCGGGGGCTGACCTTCGCAGGCAGGCTGGTTCCCCAGCAGGCTGGTGTAAGTGGGAGTGTCTTTTTCTACACCGAGGTAGGCGAGGTAGGCGGGCAGAGGAGAGAGAAGAATCAAGAGCCAGTCAGGAGATGGAAAGCAAGAAGGGTGACGTCAGGTGGGCTCCTCAGCAAGCACAGAGGCAAAGGCCCGTGCCCAGGAAAGAAGCTGCCGAGCTTGCATCCCCGGGGGACATCCAGGCTCAACATGGTGCGCGGCCGCCTGCCGGAGGGGCCACCGCTACAGCCCTCCCCAAGGCGTGGCCTGCACTTGGAGCCTCAGCCTTGTCTGAGCCAGCGGTAAATGACGACACCAGCGTTCTCTAAGGGGAACCACCACGACATTCTCAGGCAGCTCCTCCTCCACTGCCTTACACGGTGAGGCCCCGTTCACCTGGAAGGTTCTGGAACCACTGACCGAACCCCAGGAAGGGAAAGGTGGGTCGTCTTGGAGAACGGACAGGTCTGCTCCCCATGTAGCTGTGTTCTCCCAGCCGCACATGCACCTGTCACCCACCTGTGGCAGCAAACCCTCCCGCTTAGGAAAGGACAGGGCGGCCTTTACCTCCAGGAGGGAAGCCTTCCGTGAGAACCTGCACGGTGGAGACGTGTGCAATCTCGATTTCGTGGTGGCTGTCTCCATCCAGAATCAAGTACCTGCGTCACAAGGGGTCCGGGAAGGTTACTCTCGGGCCCGGGTGCCTGATCCGCGGCCTAGACGCTGCAGCAAGGACGCCAGTTCTTACCTCTGGTTGCTGGAAAGGCGGCAAAGCATCATTTCAGAGCTCTCTGAGTTTCCAAAGGTTACCAGGAAAGTGGCTCCTTGGGAGACAGAAAGCAATGTGGAGATGTGCTGCTGCTTCACACTTCCCTGGGCCTCCGACACAGAAGAGCCCTGTCCTCTGGTTCCCGGTCGAGATGTGCATGCAGAGGACAAAGTAGAAACACGCAGGAAACAAGACACCGTGTTTCCTGGATCCCCTTCCACCCAGCTAAAGGTAGGGGCACATTAAGGGTCGAAGAAGTAAATGGAGGGGCACGTTCTCTCCAAAGGCAGGCCTGGGAGAATTCATCACCAAGGCCCAGACCAAAGAACACCAACCCCTACACCCATATATTCTAAGGGCCCACCAGGACAGCACCCAGATCCTACACGAGGGCCCAGGGCCCAGTAAAGCCCAGCAAGGCCACCGTCCCTGGGAAGCGAGGCCCCGTTCCACAGAGGAGAGCACTGGGAGCAGGGAAGCAGGTTATCCCGGGCCCATGTAGCCCAGGCAGGCCTGCGGAGAGCGGGCAGGAGTGCTGGGAGCAGCTGAGGCTAGGAGGGGCCGCTGGGTCCATGGAGGCTGGGGAGCACCGCCCCCAGCACATTAGAGGAGACGGCAGGCCCTAGGCCTGCGTCGTGCTGCCAACACAGGGCCAGTTCTGCCTGGCCAGGGCCTCCTTCCCACCTCGTGGACGTGCCCACGGAGCCAGGGCCAGCATTTGAGAGGAACTTCCCATCTCCAGAGGAAGAACAGTGGTCTGAAGAAGGTGGGGGGGAGGTGGTAGAAGGCTGACGAAAGCAGGGAGGCCTCGAGTGGGTGAGTCACCTCCGGAGGCGCTGGGACACCGCTCAGTGGAGGCCACATACCGCCCAGGAGCACTTTGAGCTGCTTGTCGTAGAACTCGGCCTCCTTGTGGGACACCAGGGCGCACTCGGCGCACTGCCGCACCGGGTCCACGAAGCACATGCGCCGCAGCGGCACTTTCTGACTGCAGCATCTGTCACAGAAGCACTTCCCGCAGCGGCGACAGTGGTGCTGGGGCATGGCAGGAGGGCAGGCAGTGAGCGGGCCGCACCCCCAGGTCCCCGAGGCCGTCTCACGGTCCGCAGGTGCTGGCCTGCCCTGGCCTGGCCTGCCCTGCCCTGCACCTGCACCGCAGCCTCTGCCTCACTAGGGAAGCGAGGCCTTTTCATGGTCAGTAGCGGCCCACATGGTCTTCCCAGTCTTCCTCGCCTCCCTAAGCCCTGCCGCCCACACCTGCCTGGGCGCCGCTCAGCTGAGCACGTTCAGGAGGAGCTCCTGCCTGAGGGCAGCAGCCCTGGCGCTCCTGCTCCTCCTTATCGGAGCCAGGGCACGACCTGCCGCGCCAGCAGCCCCACACCCTGGCTGCTCAGGTCCACCCAGTGGCTCCCAGGGCACCCCCGCCCCGAACAGGACCACCCAGCCACCCACTCGGCCGCGGCTCACCTTTCTGGTGATAAAGTCAAACTTGGCATCGCACTGCATGCACCTCGGACACTAGGAGAGGAGAGGAGACGAGACGGTGTTACCTTCCGGCTGGCACTCGGCCGGGCGGCTGGCAAGAGGGCCACTGAGAAAGCCAGCGCCACGTGCGGGCTGAGGTAGCTGGACAGGCGGGTCTCTGAGGCAGTGGGGGAATGGCAGCGGCAGCTCTGCACCTGCTCAGAAGCCCATCAGGCCCGGTGGGCCCCCAGCCCGATGCTGCAGGTTGAGGTGGGATCGCCCCGGAGCCTGGGGAGACACACCCACTGCACAGACTCTGGCTGGAGTGCTTGGTGGCCAAGGTCCCAGGGGACAGAGCCAGGAGGTCCAGAGAGTGCACGGCCTAGCCTTCCTGCAGCTGAGCCCACGTCCCTGTGCTGCAGGCATCCTGATGCGGGACAACAGCAATGCTTGGAGCTGTTAGCTCCTGGCCCTGCTCCTGTCACTTGGACCAGACCTGTGCGTGAAGTGACATGGCCTCCCAGAGCGGGAGTGAGCCTGATCAAGGGCCTCACCACCCTGCTTCGCACAGGAAGGACCTGCGGGGCTCTGTGAGGACAGGGCCGCAGCCAACCGGCGCGCCAGTCCACCTGAGGCAGAGTGTCCTCTGCGTGTGCCCTTAGGTCTCAGTGCTCATCAGGGCCCAGGAAGGGCACTCGGAAGACACAGGAGCAGAGCACCCAGGAGGCAGATGCCAGGCCTGCAGTGCCTTGACCAGGACCTGGGGGGAGAGGCCCACACCCAGGGCTCCCAAGGCTAGGGTCCCTGCGCCTGGACTCAGTGCAGAGGCGGTGGCTGGCCTGGGTGGGTCTGGGCAGACCTGGGCCTCTGGCTCCCATGAAACCTGGCGGGGACGGGGGCCACAGGGGCTCACCTGGCCAAGTGGGCAGGCTGCAGCCTGGGGGGCGGGGGGTCACACTGAACAAAAGGGCTACCTTGGGGCCGGCTGGCGGCATGGTGGTTAAGGCACTGGGTCTCACATGGCCAACCAAGGTTCGAGTCCCAGACCCACTGGCCTGAAAATCATGCCAGGCACTTGTGCACACATGCCCAAGATCCTGAGAGGAGAATGGAGAAGGGACTGTGGCGTGGCCATTCCCCAGGGTTGATTTCTCACTCTCCTGTGTTCTCTCTCCCCGCAAGGTAAGCACACACGCCTATGGCCTCCTGCCATGTGCAGTTCCCGCGTGGCACCAGTGCAGGGCGCTCTAAGGACGGGCTGCACAGGTTGAGTCAGCTGGCTGCTGCAGGTGGACCCTCAGAGTCACCTGCAGAGCCGCCTCAGGGCTGATGAGAGGGCACCAGGTCACAGCAAGGCCTAGGGTGCAAACAAACTCCACCCTCCAGCACGCTGGGAGCACTGCACTGTCCCTCAACACCCTGCGACCACCTGCTGGGCACCATTACGGCGGCTGTGACCTTAGGAGCATCCATCCTCTTCACCAAGCTGTCCCCGGACAGAGCAGGGCATGGCGCCGGCACACTCCCGGCCAGCCAGGCGCATCTACACCGTGTGGTAGCCAGGCTCCACAGAGCCCGTGAGGCCAGCGCCTGCTCCCAAACGGCTTCTAATAAGCTCAGGCCGCCAGGACGCCAGGAGCATGAGGACCTGGCTGGGGCAGAGAACAGAGACGGCAGGACCCCAGACTTACGTGAGTGGAGGCGGAGAAGCCACCAAAGGAAGGAGAGCCTCAGGATGCCCCGCGCCAGAGGAGGGCCCCCAGGAGCGGACTCACCAGCTCAGGCAGAAAGCGGCCAAGTGTGGGCCGTCAACCCTGGGTGCAGCAGCTGTCAGCTGTCTGAGCAGCCCCGGCCCTGGGCCCTCAGCCCTCTCTAAGAGACCCTCACTGTGAGTTCCTGGGTGCGCTGTGAGTACTGTGGAGCCACTGGGCCAGTCCTCAGAAGGCCCAGCCTGTGGATGCCCTAGGACACAGCAGAGGCCTTGGCACTGGCCGCCGCCCCACTTCTCAAACTACCAAGCTTGTCCAGCACAGGGCCTGTCTCCGGGGCCGACTCTGCCCACCCAACCCTGCGCCAGGTACCTCTGCACTAGCAGGTGGGCTCCCCGGCTTGGAGCCCCCTGGATCTTGAGGCTGCTCAGCCCGGGCTCCACAGGCACAGAGCAGAGCACCCATGCCAGATACGGAAGATCCGGCCTGGACTGGCTGCCTCCTGCCCATCCCTGGCAAAGGAGGGCGCTGGCGGCCGAGCCTGGGAAACCACTGGGTGCCCACGTGCCGCCACCTCCCTGCATGCTCACAGCCATGGCCCTGAGAGCGGCTCTCGCTGTGGTCCAAGCTAAGGCAGCCAGAGCTGCCCTGAAGGGGCTCCATGTGGCTAGACGTGCCTTCCATAGAAGGAAGGGCCCTTCCGCCACGCGATGGGCAAGCCCCTCCCGGCCTGCCTCCCCGCGCTCCCGGGCCTGCACCGTGCTGCTGACCCTCTCGCCAGGCTCCTTCCAGTGCCTTGAGGGGTGGGCGCAGCAGGCTAGAGGTGGCAGACCCGTGTGACGGGCACAGCCACTACAGCCAGAGCAGGCAGACTCTGTGGGGCACCGCGCAGAGCAGGCCCCGAGAGCTGCCCGCCTCACTAGGCATGGGAGCGTGGCTGGTAGTGAGGTACAGAGGGTCTTCTCGGGGAAGAGGACCCAGCTGAACAGCCATTGAGACCCACCCTCGGTGCTGGGCCGAGAACTACAAGGAGATAAAAAGGGCCTTTTCCCTCCACTGAGCGCCCTTTCCCTTCCAGCTGGAGGGAAGGAAAACCCACAGAAGGTCAGAGCACACTGCAGGGCTGCGGGCTGAGGGGCCACCGCCTCACCAAGGAGATGGGAGTGGGCACAGCCACATCACTCCACACCAAACAGAACTGCTCTGACCGGGATCCCAGTGCTGTCCCTCCAGATCTTGCCACCAAGGACTCGGCGCCCCTGGTGTGCACTAGTGTAATAGTCCAGCTGGCCCAGCCCCCAGGGAATGCCACCCTGGCCACCTTCACTGTGACCACCAGAACCATCTGGCCAGGGCCCCACAGGCCCTGCCCCAGCCTCCCCGTGGCGCCGGCTCAGGCCGCCCCCGCAGCAAACCCAAGGCCTCTGAGCCTCGGAGCGCAGTGGTGCAGTGTGGGGCTCCACAGCCTTGAGTCCACGCTGCTAGACATGTGGCCAGGCTAGACCACGAGGGCGGCACATCGCAGCCGGACCAGGGCAGCCTGGCCTGCAGTGCCCGTCAGCCGCGGCTCCACACCGGGCACGGTTCCCAGGCTTTCTGAGATCCCATGACTAACGTCTTCCTGCTCCTCCTTTGCTCTTAAGCTGCTGTCTGTGCTTGGAAACCAGGCTTGTCTGCTCAGCCTTTTGGAATGGTCTAGAAGCCTCTCAGCAGCTTTTTATAAAGACAGATTTTTGCAATAGGGTGTGTATGTTTGTCAGAGAGACAGAGACAGAAAGTGAGAGATCACCTCCCCCCCCAGAGGGGTGGCCACACTACAGTCCTTTTTTCATTCTCCTCTCGGGATTTGGGGCACACATGCACACGCACCCGGCATGAGGTTTAAGCCACCAGGACTCGAACCACAGCTGACTATGCGGGAATCCAGCGATATCACCATTATGCCATCTGCTGGTGCCTACAGCTCTGACTGGGCTCGCCTGTACCTCGGCTTGGCTGGTGGGCTGCCTCTGCCCTGCCCCCAGAGCTGTCGGCCCAGACCACTTCCATGGCCCGACCTCTGTGTGGGCCGCTTCGACCCCAGGTACCTGCCAGCCCCAGAGCCCACCAGGGCCCGCTGGACAATGCTCAGGAGGTCCTGGCTGGTGTGGCCAGGGCTGGCCCAGCTCGCAGGCCATGCATGCAGGGCAGCTAAGGGGATGCCCTCCACACTTCACGCGGCTGGGGCTGGAGCGTGGCGGAAGCCCAATTTCTAAACACATCTAGAACTTACACGCTCTGCCTGAAGAATGAGAGCGATGGGGGCAGACCGCGGTGCAGCAGCGAAACAGACCCTGCAGGGCGGACCCCATGGGCAGGCCCAGGTTCATGTCCAGAGACCTCCCTGAGCACACGGCTGCTGCAGTCCACCCCTGGCCTCACCGGGGCACTCTGTCTCATCTGTCCTCTCCTCATGGAAAAAATAAACTAAGATGTGTGTGAGAGAGAAGTTTTAACTTACTCTGAATAACCAAGCATATTTAGAAAACAGACAGATTTATTTTTTTTAATTCTTTTCAAGTTTATTTCTTTCCTTCTTGAGAGAAGTAGGGGGTACCCTCCTCAGGGTCTTGCCACACTGCAATCCTCCTCCAGCCCCCCAGCCTGCCAGGATCATCAGGGCGCAGCGGACCTGTGTCAAGACAACGTGGGATCTGAACCTGGGCCCTGTGTGACTCCAGACTCATGCAGTGGCACCCTACCCCTGCACCAAGACCAGACCTTGACAGAGCATGGAACACGGTCCCTTCTTGTTGGTTACATTCATGAAAAGAAAAAGCTTGTCATATCAACAGAACAACTTTACATGGAAGGAGCCTAAGGAAATAAAGCTGGTGACGGGGCGGGGGTGGGGGTAAGAGCACGTGGGCCGTAAGCAGGCCTCCTGGGAACACTGCCCGGGCAGGCCAGCAGGGCGGGCAGCACGGGCATCTCTGATGCTCAGAGCGAGGCAGGAGCTGAGGGACACGCCAGAGCCCAGAGTGATCCCCCAAGTGTGATGCGCCACTTCCCCCACGGGTCAGCTCCAGCCGAGTCACGCCAGACCCACACGTGTGCCCGCATTGCGGGTGCGGCAGGGGGCAACTTCAAGCAGCTTGTGAGGCGTGACTACACCCCAGAAACTCGGGCGTGTGCTGTTTGCGAAAGGTGCTCATGAGGCTGCTGGCCTGGGGGCGGCCCGGGGCGGCACCTAGAGGCAGGCCTCCTGAGCGGCTGACCAGTCCCGACAGCGCTGCGGTCTGGCTCTGCCAGGGCAGGAGAGCGCTGCACCGCTCCAGGGCAGCCGTAGTGGAGATGGAAAAAGTGGGGCTTGGAAATAACCCACTGCTGCTTTATAAGGGCACCCAGGCGTGGGCCTTCTGCCAGCGACGCAGAAATGCCCGAGACACACAGCACGATGCCAGGGAGTGCCGAACCCTGCAGGCAGAGCCACCACAACCGACCGTGGGGCTCGGGTGGGACAACACCGACACTGCAGCCCTCATGAG
>NW_006160194.1:1253610-1257799 GCF_000334495.1 Tupaia belangeri chinensis | reverse complement strand
AGGTGCTCAGGAGCCTGCTGGCCTGGGGGCGGCCCGGGGCGGCACCTAGAGGCAGGCCTCCTGAGCGGCTGACCAGTCCCGACAGCGCTGCGGTCTGGCTCTGCCAGGGCAGGAGAGCGCTGCACCGCTCCCGGGCAGCCGTAGTGGAGATGGAAAAAGTGGGGCTTGGAAATAACCCACTGCTGCTTTATAAGGGCACCCAGGCGTGGGCCTTCTGCCAGCGACGCAGAAATGCCCGAGACACACAGCACGATGCCAGGGAGTGCCGAACCCTGCAGGCAGAGCCACCACAACCGACCGTGGGGCTCGGGTGTGACAACACCGACACTGCAGCCCTCATGAGCCCTACCTGCTGCCTGATCCTCGGGCTGGGCGCCAAGACAAAAGGCCGAGGACAGGGCTGCCCACTGGGTGGACACAGGGCCAGCAGCGTGGTGCTCTCGCGGTGCACGAAGCTGCGTAGGTAAGCAGAGCCTCGACCAGGCCTCTCTGTCCCTGTGCTCTGTCCACAGGGTCCTCCGCTGGTCACCTTCAGGACCCACAGAGCCTGGAGAGAGGGAGCCAAATGAGAGCAAGGAGCTGCCAGGCATCTCCGCCTTGGGACGTGCTCCCCTGGCTGCCAGGACCGCGGAGGCCAGAGCTCTTCCTGACTGGCTCACAGCCTCCTGCCTGACAGAGAAGGTCCAGGCAAGTGTTACAAACTAAGCCTTGGAACCAGCAGATGGAGTAATGGCTACATCACTGGACTCCCACATGGTCGACCGGGGTTTGAGTCCCGAACCTGGCCACTTAAAACTCACAGGGTGTGCATGTGCATGTGTGCCCAAGATCCCGAGAGGAGGATGAGGACCAAGGATTGCAGTGTGGCCACCCCCTGCGGGGTGATTTCTCCCTTTCTATCTCTCTGGCAAATGCACACGCCCTACAGCAAAAACTCTTAGGGAAAAAAAAAAAACAACTAAGCCTCCTGGTGCGGGGGTGCTATGGCTACGCAACGAGAAGCAGGGCCAGCCCAGCCGTGCAGCAGCAATGCGCCACTCAGGCCACACCGGGTCCATGTGGAGGGCCGCCTCGGGTCTCTGTGCTAACCTGCACAGGTGTGGATGCACACAGCCCTGGCTGAGCAGGAAGCTGTGGGGTGGACTGTGGCTAGAGGCCCAGTGGAGGGTCCTTGGTTCCCCTGCCCCTCGCTGTCATAGAAGAAATACATTTTTTAAAACTAGGCCAGGGCCAGCAGGTGGTATGGTGGTTGGGCACTGGATCCCACTGGCTGACTGTGTGGTTCAAGTCTCGGACCTAGCAGCTTGAGGGGATATGCCAGACACATAATGCACGCATGCGTGCCCAAAATCCTGAGAGAGTGGAGAAGGGACTGCAGCATGGACATCCCCCTCTCCCTGTCTCTAGCAAGTGCAACACCCTATAGCAAAAAAGAAAGGAAGGAAGGAAGGATGGGCGGATGAGCCAGTGGCGCGGTGGTGAGAGTGGCTAGATCTCCCATGGCTGCCGGTGCAGTCCAGTCCTGGACCTAGCTTGAAAAAGACACCAGGTCCAAGTGCTCAACGTTCTGAGAGGGAGGAATGGAGACGGGCTTGCGATACAGCCATCTCCCATGGAGGCACTTTCTCACTGCCCCTCCCTCCCTGCCTCCACCCAGTGAGTGCACATTCCTTCTGGCAATTCTTTTAATAAAAATAGAAAATTAAAAAAAAAAAAAACCAGAAAGGGCATAGGTAAGGCCTAGATCGAGGCACCCAGACGCAGAGGCTCCTCCAGGCTGGCACAGACACCCAAGCACAGAGCTCTAGGGACCTGCGATGTCTGCATGTCTGCGCACACACAGGCTCTGAGGGAGGAGACGGGCCGGCGGTAACAGATGGAAAACTGGCTTCTTTCACAGCAGAACCAGGCAGCGAGGGGAGACCAACCGCCCTTCCAAAGTGCTGCGGGCCATTTGCAGTTCCCGGCCACCGGAGCCATCAGCAGCCCATCGGCTGTCTCCCCAAGGGGCCACAGTCACCGGGATTCCTCTTTGCTTGTCCCAAAGCTACATTTCCCCTTAACCAGAAAAGCTCTTAGCCACCACAGGGCCCTGGGGAAGCGCTGTGCACCCGCAGTGACTCAGGTCGCTGCTCCCACAGCACTGGCGGCTCTGGCAGCCTGGGCGCCGCTGGGGCAAACTAGCCCAGCCCTGTGATCCCGGAAACCACGAAGCTCCTGCCTCCCGTAAGACCCAGGTAAGGTCAGAGACGGCCCCTCGTCTACCCGGACAGGCCAGGCTCACCGGCCCTCCGAGCTCCCACGCTTGGCCTGCAGCGCGCGAGCTGGGGGAAGAAGCGCCGCACCCTACGACTCCATCAGCCGAGGCCCCGCCCCGGGCCCCGCCCCGGGCCCCGCCCGCCGCCTCAGTCTCCACTGCCCTCACGGCTGTCAGCCCCTGCCCCTCCCACACCCCCACACCGGCTGTCCTTTAGCCAGGATCATTTGTCCTGGTGCTCTGGCCTGCAGGACACCTGCAGAAGCCACAGCCCACGCCTTCTCCCGGCTGCAACAGTCCTTCCAGTGAAGTTCCACCTGAGTCCAGCTTTGCTGTTCCTGCCTGCTCACGCCGTCCTCCCCAGGCCTGCGTCTGCAGAGAGGCTGGGCGCGGAGACGACCGTGCAGCGCTCCCAGCCACTGCCACACGCCGTGCGCTGGCAAGGGGCACCCTGCATGCTGCTACGAACACAGCTCAAGATTTCAGGCTGCTGGTGACCAGCCCTTAGGGCCGCATGCCCCAGAACCACTCCTCCTCACTGCCTGGACGCCAGTCAGACCCCAGAGGCCACACCCACGCTGGCGTGGTGCGAGGCTCACACGCCCACCTCTGCCTCCCCTGCACCAAGAGCGCATGGCGAGCAGACTGCATCCACTCTGCTTTCTGCCAGAGAAACGGTTCCCTCTGGAGCTGGCTCACAAACCCTCTGAGGAGCTGAGAGCTACAGGTCACCTCTCAGGGAAGCCGTGTGTGTACAAAGTTTGTGCATTTTTTAAATCAATTTTTCAATTAACTAATTAACTTATTTATTTATTTTTTAAGAGGTTTTTGCTATAGGGTGCATGCACTTACCACACAGAGACAGAGAGACAGAAAGCGAGAAATCACCCCCCAGGGGGGATGACCACGCCACAATCCCTTCTCCTCCGTTCTCCTCTCGGGATCTTGGGCACACTCACACACGTGCCCAGCGTGAGTCTTAAGCCATTGGGTCCAGGACACGAACCACCGCGGTCGACTACGTGGGAGTTCAGCGACATAGCCATTATGCTAACTGCTGGTCCCACTAATTAATTTATTTTAATTTGCTATAGGGTACATGTGCTAACAGAGAACGCAAGAGAGAGGAGAAAATGAGAAAGCAAGCTACCAGGTCGGGACTTGGAGAGCAGTCAGCCGTGGGAGACTAGAGCCTTAACCACCATACCGCCTGCTGGCCCTGTGCGATACCTTCATGGGAGCCTCTGTGGGCCTAGCCTGAAAGCCACCCGGCTTGGAGCACCTCGGACACTCTCAGCAGGCATGGGGCACTGCACTCAGTGCCCAGACAACCAGAACAGAAAGGGAGGAACATGTGTGTGGGTGTGATGGGGACACTCACTGGGGCACACCACCGGGGGCATGACAGGAGCAAGCTGGGACATCGTGCCAGCCCCCCCGCCCCAAAACCAGCACAAACAGCTGCTTTTCCAACAGGGTCACTAGCAGACTCAGACCACCCGCTGCATGCCTTTGCACAAGGCTGGCCTGGACAGCCCAGCCCAGCGTGTCTGCACTCCAAAGGACCCTGTCCCAAGCCCCGGGCATGCTTACTAAACTCTGCAGAGAAGAGTCCACCTTCACGGGGATGCCACCTCCTGCAAGCTCATCCAATGACAGTGTGGTCCAAGTCTGTCACACAAGGGGCCCCGCCCCGACTCCAGCAGCTCCGGGCCCACCTCACCGCAAGCATCGCCCCAGGAGGCCCAAAGAACAGCCTCCTCAGGGGACCAGCAGTTGGCGTAATGCCTATGTCACTGGACTCCCACGTAGTCAACCACGGTTCGCGTCCTGGACCCAGTGGCTTAAACTCACGCCGGGCGCGTGTGCATGTGTGCCCAAGATCCCGAGAGGAGAATGGAGAAGGGATTGCGGCGTGGCCATCCCCCTTGG
>NW_006160194.1:1250483-1253539 GCF_000334495.1 Tupaia belangeri chinensis | reverse complement strand
AAAAAAAAAAAAAAAAAGAAAAGGAAAGAAAGCCTCCTCAGTGGGAGAAATGCAAAGCTGGGATTTCAGCTGCTACCAGAGGCTGAGGGAGAGGGCCGAGGGGCAGAGCAGCTGAGGGCAGGAGGCGTCCATGAGGACCACTGGCTTCAGTGGGCACCTGCGCGGCCAGACCACCTTCTCTCACACTCCTTGCAGCCTACATAGAAATGGGGTATTCTGTGCTATTTTCATTCTGTGCTAATGGTTAAGGAAACCAGATCCCATGTGGCCAATTGCACGGTTCGAATCCCAGCTCCCACAGCTAGAAAAACACTCCAAGCACATGTGCGTGCATGCCCCAAATCCTGAAAGGACGGAGAAATGGAGGAGAAGGGTTTGCGACATGGCCATGCCCTGCCAGGGGGTCCTTTCTTCCAGTCCCGCTCTCTGGGGTGGGGGGGCGGGGGCTTATGGTGTGCAGTCACAGTGCTGCTCCACGGTACTGCGTGGCAGAGGCCGGATCGCACATGGCGACCACAGATTTCATGTGGGAGATGGACAATTAGGAAAAAACTGTGGAGACTCCTTGGGGCGAACACAGAGAAGGTGGGACACACTGGCTGGACTCTGGAGGAGCCCTCCGGGTAGCAGCTTCATGAACTGTGGGTGCTGCAGGAGCCCCGCCCCAACCCGCCCCCTGCCACCTCCTTCACCCTGTCAGGGTGGGACCTGGCCTTTGCCTTGAACCCTGATAAGGCCACCTGCCTGGTTCCCTGGCTGAGAGCTAAGGGAATCTGCTAGCACACGTCTGCTCACATCCACAGGCGGGTCATCATGTGACCTTGATCATTTCTACTTTATATATTTTTGTTTCGTCCTGTTTTGTGTGTGTGGTTTTTTTTAGGTTTTTGCCATAGAGAGACAGAGGAAGACAGTAAGAGGGAAGAAGTCCCCCCGAGGGATGGCCATGCTGCAATCCCTTCTCTTCCATTCTCTTGCTGGGATTTTGGGCATGCACACACATGTCAAATGTGAGTTTCAAGCCTCCAAGTCCAGGACTCAAACCACAATCAGCCATATGGGAGTCTAATGCCTTAACCACTATACCACCTGCTGCTCCCAGCAGGATTTTCAAGCTACCACGTCTGGGACTCAAACCATAGCTGGTCATGTGGGAGCATAGTGCATTAACCACTTTGCCACCTGTTGGCCCCGGGTCTCCTTATGTTGCTGGCCTCGAACTCAACCTACCTCAGCCTTCTGAGGAGCTGAGATTACAGGTGCGCACTCAGCTGTATTCTCTTTTTTTTTTTTGGAGAGGTTTTTGCTATAGGGCGTGTGCGCTCGCCAGATAGACAGAGACAGAGACAGAGAGTGAGAAATCACCCCCCGGGGGATGGTCACGCCGCAATCCCTTCTCCTCCGTTCTCCTCTCGGGATCTTGGGCATGCACACACATGCGCCCGGCGTGAGTTTTAAGCCACCGGGTCCAGGACGCGAACTGCGGTCGACTACGTGGGAATCCAGTGACATAGCCATTGCGCTAACTGCTGGTCCCATGTATTATCTTTTTTAAAAGTATTTGTTACCAGTTGTTCTATTGTGGTGAAATACACACGACACAAAGTTTACCACCTAACCGGTTTTACAATGGGGACCTCGGTGCACAGACACCGTAAGTTGCTGCACTTTACTGCCTCTCAGGGCACGGCCAAGCAGGTGACCCCGAGGGGCGGTCTGACCCGTAGGTTCTGGCAGAACAAGTGCCAGGAACGAGAGCGCCCTGAGGAACGAGCGGCTGCTGAGCCCGACCTGGGGGGGCGTGGTGAGAGGGCAGGGGAGGGCAGTGGCCCCACTCGGCAACCTGGTGGCCCAGTCCCCAGAGTCTCCAGGAGTGGCCTGGGCAGCTCGTGCCCCTTCTGGGTCTCTGGAAGATAAGAGCTGACCCACACCACTTCGGGTCAGTGACTGATCTGACTTGAAGGCTGGAGGGTGCTGTGGACCTGGGGAAGGGCGGCCTCGGTGGCAGGGCTGGCCCCAGCCCCAGTCATCCCCAACTTCTAAGCACGGAGGTGGCTGCATTAGCAACAGCTGGCATCATTGCTTTGCTGGAACCTGCAGGGACACACCTGCCCAGGACAGGGACCTCAAAGGGAGGGGGAAAAGCAATCATCAGGATGGGGGGCTGCTGTACCATAAAGCTGTTGCCCCCGTCACCGGTACTTAGATGTCTTTTAGACAGAATGCTTGGTTTAGTCCAGAATAAGGTAACAGGCAATGTGTAAAGTGCTTCCACTTTCCGAGAGCTGGCCTGGCTCCAGAGTCTGGGATGGAGCCCGAACTCCCTGGCACAGCACAACAGGGTCCCCTAGAAGGCCCTACCCTCCCCCGCATCACCTCCTCTGCACCCCACCGCCAGCAGGTGCAGGACACCCCCAACTCCCATCTGGGAGTCCTACACCCACGCCCTTTCCCTCCCCAGTGCCTGGCTGAGGCCCACAGATATAAACAGGCTCTCCTGGCTCCCGAGGCCCAGGGTTGCAACCCCAGCTGTGCCCTGCCCTCTACTTCCCCAGCTCAGGCAATGAATGTCGTCAACAGAATTCATGGCCCCAACACGTCAAAAGGGACATCGTGACACGTGACAGAGTTTGGGGGGCTGTTTCTGAAGAGCGAATGAGATGGGGGAGGTAAGGGGGAGACCCGGGCAAGGGAACCCACAGACAGAAGACAAGATCCAGAAGAGGCAGAGAACAGCGGGAAGCCCCCAGGGACCATGGGGGGGGGCGCCTCCTGGAGGTGCCTGTGGCACGGAGGAGGCGACCGAGAGCTGGGGTGCGGAGGAGCCCCCCAAGATGGCAGAGGGGACACAGGGGGCGATTTCAGGGATCACAGGGCCAGACTAGGGGTGTGCGGGGAGCGATGGACGAGGTCTGACTGACGGCGGGAGACCGGGGGAGCAGAGGAGACGGGGGACTCGGGGCGCCTCCCCCGAAAGGGACCGGCCCAGGGAGGGGCGGTCCAAGGCGCGGGGCTGGCTGGGCGGGGGGGGGTTCCCCCTTTTTCTGGGGCCCCCC
>NW_006160194.1:1246151-1250435 GCF_000334495.1 Tupaia belangeri chinensis | reverse complement strand
GGGTGCCCCCCCAGCTTCTTGGCGTCGCGGCGCGAGGCCACCTCCGAGGACATGACGCCGCCTCAGCTGCCCGCCCAGCTGCCCCGCACCCGGGCCCCTAGCGGGGCTGGGCGGCACCGCCCGCCCCGCCCTGCGCGCGGCTGACAGGAGCCCGGGAGCCGCCCCATCACCGCCCTCTCCAATCCGCACAGGGATCCTCCCCTGCCACCCTGCGGTCAGCCGCCAATCGGCGTTGAGGGTCCACCCGGGAAAGCTCCGCCCTTCTCAGAGCGATTGCGACTTTGGATTGGTAATTTTGTCAGTGACGCAGATGTCTCTAATTGGCGCAGCCGGCGCAGGGCGCTCGTCGCTGATTGGAAAAAGAGCCTGGAAGGGTGGACGGCGCGGAGTGGTGAGTGGGGCGCGCCGTGGGCGGGAGCGCGGGTGCGGGCGGGCGGCCTGGGAGGCTCCGGGGCCGGTCCGGGCGGCCAGGGTCGGTTCGATGTGGGTGGAAGGGCGGGGGTCGGCCAAGGAAAGGGGAGGTCTCAGTCTCGGACCCGGGAACAAGTGGCGGGCGCAACAGGGGGGGGGGGGGAGGCTGGCCAGGAGGTGGAGCCTGGGGACGCAAGGGTCGGGGTCAGGGGCGGCCCCGGGGGCGGGCCCAGCTGGCCCGGGAACGTGCGTTTTTAGTGCGCCGCTCTCCCGGCCCCAAGCTCCGACCGGCGGGAAGGACAGCGGGGCCCCGGTCCTGACGGGGAAGGAGCTGGGAAAGGACCCTTTGGGAGGCCCGTGCGGGTTCGCAGGTCCGAGTGAGCCCGGCTGGGAGGAGGCCGAGCCTTTGGGCCGGCACCGACAGGGTTAGAAGCCCACGCGCGCTCGGGCCGGTGGTAACAGCCCGGGCTCCGTGGGGCCAGAGCTCAACCTGGACGACGAAGGAGGGGCTGAGAGCGGGCCGGGGTGTCAGGACCCTGGTGTCCTGGCTTGGAGGTGGGTGGACAGCCAGAGGGCACCAGGGACGAGTCCTTGTGTTGGCCCACACCCTGGCGGGTCTGCAGGGCACCTGGGTCTGCTGGGATGGGGAGGGGGCTCGAATTGTGTGAGATCACATAGTCGGGGAGAAAGCAGAAGGCCGTTCATCCCTGGCAGTCCAGGCTAGTCACCATAGTGCCCCAGCGTGGAGGGACCCGTATGGCCCTCTGTCACTAGTAGTAAAAATTCTTTCCAGGAGCCGTCAGGGGAATTAGGTGGCTGGGATCTCGGGAGCCCACTGTCTTCTGAAGGAGTGAGCAGGAGGAGGAGCCAGGCTCCCCAGGGGCCGGACTCTGGCAGGAGCTCTGTAGTGGAGAGGAGGAGCCTGGCAGCAGGTGGTGGTCAGTCCTGCCACACAGCCACACTCAGAGCTGGGTTCCTACAGGACAGGGCTGGCACTGCCCCGGCCTGTGCTGTGTGACCTCAGCTGGCCTTCGCCACTAGGGGCTTGTTTCTCAGCAGTGTGGAGCCTAATCCTGTTACCAGGCGTGAGTGAGCTAGTATGTGCCAGCCCCGTGCTGGACTTAATATGGCTGACAAATGCTAGAGCTCACCACGTTCGTGCTGCTGGGGACTTCAAGGTCATTTCAGTGGACTGCGCCCACCTGAATTTAGCTCAGAACTTGGCCAGATAGGACAGTCACGGTTCTGGCTGCGGGTGACCTGGCCAGCCGACTCCGGTATCCGGGTATCTGACGGGTGAGCGCGTTCCACGCACAATGCTATGAGTGGGGCAGCCGGCTCCCGTGAGTGGCCTGAGCAGGTGCCCCGAGCCGACCAGTGTTCAGCTGGTGGGAGCGGTCACAGTCAGTATGTCAGGTTTTCGAGAAGGTCCTCGTGCATCCTACCTTTGATCCGTTCCTGAGTAGATCGCAGCTGCCTTTGTGCCTGACACACTGGGTCTCGGCATCCCAGGGCATCCCAGGGCACTGCAGGGCCTGGCCCAAGCCCCGCAGGCCAGAGCACTACACTGCTGCATGCCTGCCAGGGTCTCGCGCCGGGGCCTCCTGCCCCATGGCTCTGCCCACCTCCTGCAGCCGGTGAAGTGGGTGCAGCCGGGGTGCTCCAGGGAGGAGGTCCGGCCAGTCCCGCACTGCTGCTGCTTGTTCCCTGTGCGTGGAGGGACAGATGGGTCGCACCCTTCTCACGGAGGCCAGATGGGGCTACCATGTAGAGCCATCCAATTCCGGGATGGGGCAGGTGCTCCGTGTTGATGGGGGAATTATCCAATGATTGTTAAAGCACGCTGAGGGGACTTTATTCAAGGCCCTCGGGCAGGTACAGGGGCGGGCAATGGCCGCGGGCCGGGAGGACATGGGGCCCCACTCAGACCAGTGTGGCCAGCGGGTCTGCGGCTCAGGAGCAGGTGGGCGTGTGTGGAAGGTCTTCAGGGCCAGGGGTTCTGGCTGCACTGACCTGACAGGGTCCCCCTGGGGGGGCAGGCTGAGGGGCCCCGGATATGGGGGTGACTGGGGGGTGGGGTTCCAGCTAAGCCGGCAGCAGTTTCCTCCTGGAACAGGGAAGTGCTTGACTTAGGTCAGCCGTGCAGGGGTCTCGGTCACTGGCCAGCAGTCACTCTGTCCCCAACATGCTTGGGATGCCATCACCCACTGGCCTTCCTGGGCCCCCTGCCCAGTGTCCAGTCAGCCTGGTCCTGAGGCCCAGCCTGTCTGCCTCCAACAGTCAAAGCCTGGGGGGGGTGGAGGGAGCACACTTGTTCAAAACCAGACTTATCAGCCCTGGGGACTGAGGGGTGGTACCCAGGGCGTGCCTAGGTGTCCCCAGCCCTGGGCTCACTGTGACCCGTGTTCTGAGAACGCTGCTGCCGCCCACCCAGCAGGGCCTTCCCAGGTGGTGCCGCTCCGTGTGTGTCCTGCCGGTGGGGTCGGACTCGGGCCACGGTGTGGGGATGCTGCAGTCCACGGCCCGTCCCAGCCTGGACCGTGGGCCCTGGTCCTGCTCACTGCTGCCAGGCCAGCCTTCACAGGGCAGCTCCCCCCGCCTGGGCTCCCCGTCCCCTGGTGCAGGCCAGAGCAGATGAGCAGCTGCTGGCTCTGCTGCGGAAGCCAGGGTGGGGCCCCGAGAGCCTTGTGATCAGGGCAGGGCAGAAAGCGTGTCCACGCACAAGCAGCTGCCTCACAGGGTGGGCGTGGGGTCACCACAGGCCTGGGGCTCAGCCATCTGTCCTCGGCCTTGCCTGCACCAGCCTGTGTCCAGGCTGTGGCCATGCGGGGTGCAGGCCCCAAAGCCAGGTGTCCCACGGCCCTACGTACCACAGGGGAGAGCCTCAACGCCAGGTCGCCTGACCTTCCCCGCAACCCAGCGCCAAGTCCCAGGCTTGGCGAGGACGCAACACCGCGGTCAGTGCTAGGGCTGCCGTGACCTTCCTCGTGCCCTGTCCAGGCTTGGCCCTGCCCTCTGCAAGGCTGGGACACGGCCCATGTGGTAGGAACAGAGGCCGAGGCAGCCCTGCTCCCGGCCCACCCACTTTCTCCAGCCCCACAGGACAGGCTCCCCAAGCAGCCTGCAGAGGCCCACACGCCTGTCCAGAATCCCCGTGGTGACACTGTTCAGGGACAGAAAACTGGAGAGGGCAGAAGACACGCTGCGGGGGTGAGCGCCCTGCGTGGGTCGGGGCTGTCCCGCCATCCCGAGAGCTGAGGTGGCCAGGCACGCGCCTGGACTGGGGGCTCGGCGTGCACTTTGTGGACATTCGGGGTCTGGGGGTTCTCATGCAGCCATGGCACAGTGAATCGAGAATTCCTTGTTACCACGTGGCTCCTAGAGGCGAGTCCAGATGGAACTCCTGGCACACCGCAGTCCTCCGGCCGCTCGGTGACAGCTCCCAGCCACGCCCACGGCGAGTGCAGCCACACATAGGACGCACCGCACTGGCCAGGGCGCTCCCCTGAGGCCGCCTGCCCCAGCAGTCGGCGCTGACGCGGGAATTTGCACCTGCTGCTTCATCTGGCCCTGGGAAGCCCCGTCCGTGATCAACCCGTTGAAGAAATGGATCTGGGTCAATTGGACCTGAACCCCAGAATCCTTGCTGCTGTTCGGAAAGGTGTGTTTGTGTCCCTGCAGGACACTTGTACAGGCCGTTGGCCAGGCCAAGGCTTCTCCTGGCACCTGCTGCTCCCTCTACCTCAGTCCCACCTGTCACACCCACCCTGGGACGCACTGGGGTTTTCCAAGTGTGTGTGCATGAGTGTGCATGTGCGGAAACTGGACTTTCTAAAGTTGACTTTTTTTTTTTTTTTAATTTATTTCTTCCAT
>NW_006160194.1:1239912-1245703 GCF_000334495.1 Tupaia belangeri chinensis | reverse complement strand
TGGGGTGACAGGGTCACCCCAGCTTAGCTAGCCTGGATCATGGGGGTGCACGTGTCTGCAGGGCTCGGGGAGGTCCTGAGACTCAAAACGAGGACGTTTTTCATGTGGATGGGCTATGTTTCCATGGGCCATTTCCTGGCCCCTGAGTTTGTTTGGTTTTTGTTACAGACAGCGTGCACTCACCAGAGAGAAACGCGGGGAGAGTGAGAAAGCACCCCAGCGGGGATGGCCATGCCAGTCTCTTCTCCACCCTCCTCTTGGACCCATGCAGCCAGCCACGTGGGGTCCCCACCCTGACCACCTGCTGGCTGCACGGCTCCGTTTTTGTCAGAGGTGCACGTGTGCTGTCTGAAAGGCAGCCCGCACCCACTCACTGCTGAGAGACTTCCTCGGGTTTTCTGTTTTCACGTTTGGGTTCCCAAGGAATGTGCTTGGTTTGTCATTGTTGATTACCCACGGACCTCTTTTTTTGGAGAGATTTTTGCTGTAGGGTGTGAGCGCTCACTGAGGAGGCAGAGAGAGACAGAAAGCGAGAAATTACCCCCAGGGGGGATGGCCACGCTGCAGTCCCTATGCCTCTAGTTTCTTCTCGGGATTTTGGTCACGCACACACACGCGCCTAGCATGAGTTTTAAGCGCCTGGGTCCTGGACTCAAACCGCGATCGACAACGTGGGAGTCCAGTAACGTAACCATTATGCTATCTGCTGGTCCCACCCATAGACTCCTTGTCAAGAGAGGTGAGATCTGAGCCTGCCCGCACCCAGGCACCTCTGCTTCAGAGTTACAATGCCATCTGGGCTGGCCCCGTAGCACGGAGGCTCAGGGTGCAGGGAAGGCCGGACCCCGCACAGTTCAGCCAGGCCCCAGCTGCTGACAGCACGCCAGGTGCGTGTGTGCGTGTGCACGCCTGCTCAGAGCCTGACAGGACGGACAGGTGGAGGAGGAGCTGCAGCACGGCCACTTTCCAGTGGGAGTGCACCCTCTCCTGTCCCTGTCTGGTGGCCTACGAGCCCCTAGCAGTAGAGACAAGCGGCAGCCAGTCTGCGTCACGTCAGGCTTCAGGAGCGACAGGCCTGTGCCGGCCACTGCTGAGCCCAGTGTGGCGGGGACAGCTGTGAGCCTCTGTCCTTGCAGCGCCTGTGCTGCTCTGCCCCGAGAGTGCCTGGCTGCCTCCTTTTCCACAGGCCAGACTCCTGCGCTCTCCCCGCCGACTCTCCCGGGGTCTGTAAGGCACCGCTGGCTCTCCTGCTGCTTGGTGCACCTGGCACCTCCATCCCAGGTCTCCCCTACGCAGCTGTCATTCAGGACACCCCGGAATCTGTTGGGGTGCTCGAGCATGGGGCACATGCCAGCTGCCCCGTGGGGGCCTTTGGACCGGCTGGCGTGGCCTCCTGTGACGGACGGGCCCTGGCGGGGGCTGTGGCCTCACTGTCTGGTTCCATGTTCATGACTGTTGCTTTTTTGTCCTGTTTGGCCTCGTGATCACAGATCAGCTGCCACAGCCGCCAGTGCCAGGGGAAGGGAACAGGCTCTGCCCGGAGCTCTTCCCACCTGTCTCTGAGAAAACGAGTCTTCCCGGAAGCCTGGCAGGCCTCTGAGGCTGCGGCCTGGGGGCTGTACTCCCGGGGCACTTCCTGGGGCCAGCCCGGCCCTCGCTGCCCCTGCAGGCCCTCCACGCAGGCAGTGCTTGCTCTGAAGGCCCTGCATGGGCTTCTGTTCGCCTCTGACCTCACTGTTTTCAGTGCGTCTTTGGCCTGGGGGAGGCAGGTCTCAGCATGGCAGCGACACTCCCATAACAGCTCCCGGTTAGCCAGGCCCACGGGGCAGCCGTCCACAGGTATGCAGCCTTTGCAGGGCAGCGGCCCAAGCCGGGCCTTCCAGCAGGCCCAGCCCTCAGGCTCCACCCCCACAGCTGCTCCTCCGTGTTCGGAGACCGTGGGAAGTGCTTTACTTCACGTTCGTCGGGTCTGGTGGTCGCAGCTCTCACCTGGCTCTCCCCAGGTGTCGGGTGCGTCTGTACCGATCTTACAGGCCTCCGGGCTGGTCTCTGTGTCTGTCATTTTACTTCTCTCAGGGAGTGTGCGCTTGCCAGAGAGGAGAAGGCACCCTGCAGGGTGATCACGCGTATGCCACTGGGTCAGGACTCGAGCCTCACAGTCCACTGTGTGGGGTCCACTTTCCTTAACCACCAGGCCACGGAGCCAGCCCACGCTGCCCTTCCCAGGGGCTGTCCCCAGCGGCGTGGAGCTGGGTGGTGTCGTTCCCTCCAGGTGCCTGGGACGCCCTTCCCACCTGTCCCACTCACCGCCCAGGGCCCGTGGCCGCTCGCCAGCGTCTGTCCTGCCTTGCCAGCCACGCTCTGCCCGGCAGTGGGCGGCGGCTGCTGCGCTCGGGGCACAGGGTCGTCTTGCTGCGGGCTGACTGTTTCCTGAACTTTGTCTGTTGCAGCCAAACTGAAATCAGTGAGGGAGATTTTGCACTTTTCTGGACCAGACTTGCAGAGACTGACCGGCCTGTCCAGCCCTGATGTCCAGCAGCTGCTGAGGGCATGCTCTGCACAGCTGCGGGGCCACAGCGGTGCTATCACAGGTGGGCTGGCAGCCGGGGCAGCACGGCCTCCTCCAACGCCTGGCTTCCCCTCGCGGCTGTTGAGCCTGGGGAAGCCCAGTGGAGCTGGTAGCAGCCCTTCTCATTCCTCTCCTATTGAGACGCCCAGGGCCCTAGGTCGGGTCCGGCTGAGCAGCCGTGGGCTCGGGGCCCCTTCAGGGCTCAAGTCGCATGGGCGGGGTGTGGGGGAGGGCAGTGCTTTCTTGGGAGAGCAGCCTGCAGGGTCACTTGTGCAGGATCCTGGGAGGTCCAGTGAGGGCGGCTCTCATTGGTGCTGGTTTCCGGCCCCTTGGCTTGGCCCGGCCACTCCATGCTACTGGGGCAGGCCTCGGGGCCTCTGCTGGGGTCTCACAGCCCCTGCCCCCGCAGCACTGCACCTGCTTCAGCAGAAGGAGAGGTTCCCTGTGCAGCACCAGCGCCTCAGTCTGGGCTGCCCCGTGCTGGACAGGCTGGCCCGCGGCGGCCTGCCCCTGGAGTGCATCACCGAGCTGGCCGGCCGCAGCTCAGCGGGCAAGACCCAGCTGGCGCTGCAGCTGTGCCTGGCCGTGCAGTTCCCTTGGCAGCATGGAGGCCTGGAAGCCGGTGAGTGGCCACAGCTCCCCTCCTGTGGAGGGGTGTCGCCCCTGGGGTGGGCCAAGGTGCTGCTCGCCTCCGTGGCTGCTTGGGCACCCTCCTTCCAGAGTGATGGCACGTGAGGCCGGGGGGGGGGTTGCCTGGTGCAGGCCACGTGCCTTTGGTGGGGTAGGAGTGGGTGAGCTCAGAGATGCCGTGTGGGTTCCTGCACAACCCAGCCCAAAACCCACATGCTGCGAGGGGTCCACGGAGCAGGATCCAGGGCAGAGGCCCGTCACCCCACCCCTCTGGCAAGGCCGAGGTCCCGGACCGCAGGGCAGGTTCTGGCCCAGCGCCCGCGCACTGCAGGCCCACTGTGAGTCCTGTGCTCTCGTGCCCTTGGAAGCAGCACAGCGCCTTTTCTCAGCCGCGGCTCCTCCAAGCTCACCTGCCCGCCTGTCCCTTCCCAAAGGGGAAACCAGAGCCAGAGCAAGCGAGCACCAGCCCCACCCCGGTTCAGTGGGGCTGCCGGGCCAGGCCTGCTGTGCTCCCCGAGCCCCAGTGCCCAGCACACGGGGGCAGGATCAGCATGGGCATCTGGCCACGTGTGGACCCAGTGGGAGGTCGGCACACCCAGAGCAGGTGCTCCTGGCCTGCAGAGCCGTCCTAGCCAGCCCACGTCTGGGCAGACGGTGCCTTGGCCCTACAGTGGCAGCCGTCTGGCACCGTGTGACGCATGGGAATGGCAGGCGCCATCTCAGGCCTGAGCTTCACTGTTTTGCAGGGCTGCCCTGAGGTGGGGCCAGTGGGCAGAGCTGCCTCCTGTCCACACTGAGCCTGAGCCAAGTCTGGCGGGGCAGCCCCACTGCACTTTGGCACGCGGTGTGCGGCTCCTTGGAGCCCATGCTCCCCCAGCCCAGGGACGTGGAGGCCCCAGGATCCTGCACCTCTAGGCAGTCCCAGCCCAGGGCCCTCTGGGGTTCCTGTTTCCTGCCCGGGGCCGCATGACACCAGTGAGCAGTGGGAATCCCGCATGGCATGGGCAGGGCCTCAGCCAGGGCCACGCGGCTACGCCGAGCTGGCCGCACTCCTGCCCTGATGTGCCTGGTCTACACAGCGAGTGTGGCTCACTTCCCCAGGGCCGGCTGCAGGTGCTGGGGCCCACCCTTCGGCCGTGCGCAGTTCCGGAGCAGGGCCGGGGCAGGCAGTAGTTCTGCCAGTTGCCAGCCGTGACCCTCCTGCTGCTCAGTGGGGCGAGTTGTCACAGGGCCTTGAGTGCGTCTCCCTGGCCGGCACGGCATCGTGTCCTCACTGGAGAACATCTACTGGGTTGAGTGCCTGGTTTTGTTTGTTTTTGTTTTCTTTTTTTAAGAGATTTTTGCTATAGGGTGTGTGTGCTTACCAGAGAGACTAGAGACAGAAAGCGAGAAATCAGCCCCCAAGGAGGATGGCCACGCCACGGTGCCTTGACCTCCATTCTCCCGGGATCTTGGGCACGCACACTTGCCCCGCATGAGTCTTAAGTCTCTGGATCCGGGACTCAAACTGCAGTTGGCCATGTGGGAGTCCAGTGCCTTAACCACTATGCCCCCTGCCGGCCCTTGTTAAGAACTCCACGCATTCTAGGCACAGCTCGCCAGCCTCGGGGTGAGCAGGCCTCTGGACCCTGTGGCTCGGCCCCGTCTCACGTAAAAGCCGGCGTCTGGGTCTCCGGCCGCTGTGCTCGGTGCCGTGTTGGGGCCGAGGCCGCGGAGCCCCGCCTTGTCCTCTGTCGCAGCGTTCGCTCGCACCCTTGGCCATCCTGAGCGAGGCGGGTATCTCTGCCTGGCCCGTGCCCGGGCCAGTGTGCGAGGCGGCCTCAGGCTCCTCTCTGGCCCTCGGCCCCCAGGGGCCGTCTACATCTGCACGGAGGACGCCTTCCCCGACAGGCGCCTGCAGCAGCTGGTGGCCCAGCAGCCACGTCTGCGCACGGACGTCCCGGAGACGGTGGTCTCGAGGATCAGGTTCGGCAGCCAGATCTTCGTGGAGCACGCGGCGGATGTGGTGAGTGCCGCCGGCTGCAGGCCTGGCGAGGAGACTGGTCGGGGAAACTGCCTGGTGACACAGTTGAAGTGCGCTGAGGGACTTGATTCAGGGCCCTCGGGCAGGTACAGGGGCGGGCAATGGCCGCGGGCCGGGAGGACGTGGGGCCCCACTCGGACCAGTGTGGCCAGCGGGTCTGTGGCCCAGGAGCAGGTGGGCGTGTGTGGAAGGTCTCCAGGGTCCCCCTGCAGACGGCTGGTGTCAGACTCCCCATGGGGGGCAGGCTGAGGGGCCCCGGATATGGGGGTGACTGGGGGGTGGGTTCCAGCTAAGCCGGCAGCAGGTTCCTCCTGGAACAATGCGCACAAAAGCACAGAAGGGCCTGGAAGGCTCAGCCCCTGACCGAGGTGGGCCAAGCAGGTTGTGGGACTGAGTGTGAATGTGGGTCCCAAGTGTCCCCCTTCACATCTGAACTTCGGTCCACAGTGAGGCAGGCCCCTCGGTTCCCTCCCAGGAGAGGGGCTCCTGTGGGCTGGAAGCTCCTGGCCACAGCAGCCCTACTGGGCTGGGACCTCCCCCAGGCCCCTCCGCTCAGGGCTGCCCGTGTA
>NW_006160194.1:1235883-1237699 GCF_000334495.1 Tupaia belangeri chinensis | reverse complement strand
TGGTGTCAGACTCGCCATGGGGGGCAGGCTGAGGGGCCCCGGATATGGGGGTGACTGGGGGGTGGGTTCCAGCTAAGCCGGCAGCAGGTTCCTCCTGGAACAATGCGCACAAAAGCACAGAAGGGCCTGGAAGGCTCAGCCCCTGACCGAGGTGGGCCAAGCAGGTTGTGGGACTGAGTGTGAATGTGGGTCCCAAGTGTCCCCCTTCACATCTGAACTTCGGTCCACAGTGAGGCAGGCCCCTCGGTTCCCTCCCAGGAGAGGGGCTCCTGTGGGCTGGAAGCTCCTGGCCACAGCAGCCCTACTGGGCTGGGACCTCCCCCAGGCCCCTCCGCTCAGGGCTGCCCGTGAAGGGGGCACCGCTGGGCAAGCTGCTTCCTGCTCCTGGCTGGGAAGAGGGGACCCAGGCAGGGCTTATAGGGCCACCTGGACCCAAGTGTCGTGCTGCCCAGGAGGGGACAGCAGAGCCACCAGGCCAGAAGCCTTCCCTAGCAGCTGGAAAGGAGTGACTCCATTTCGGGAGGTCGAGTCCTTGGAGGGCGGCTGCAGAGTGGGAGGACTCCGAGCCTTGGAGGTGGGGACGAACCAGCACCACCAGAGAGCAGGGGAGGCCTGGTGCCCGGGCTGCCCGCCCAGCTCTAGGTGGCCTCCCGCTTACAGGAGTTAGTACAAGGAGGCGGACAAGTGAAGGGTAAGGCGTATCAACTTTTAATCTTAAAGAAATTTACAATAAAACACATCACACAGTGCAGGGACGTCACGCGAGAAGCCAGGCCAGGCCACCCCACCTGCGGTCCTTCCAGAACGGCCCAGGCACCAGGTCACCCGCCTGGCCCGCGCAGGGCCAGCCTTAGTGTCCCGCAGCATGTGGACAGGACGGGACAGCCGGCACCATGGCTCCTAGTTCCAGGGCCCTCCAGCCCGCAGCTGTCACGGGGCCGGCCCCAGGGCCCCCATGGCAGCGGTGCCCGGCAGGCCAGGGTCACTGCAAGAGAAGTCCGAGGTCAGACCAGACTGCCCAGACCTGGCTGTGGGTGGTTTGAGTTGCTCAGGGGAGGCCCCCTCGTGCCAGCAGTCCGCCTGGTGGGTGAGGAGCTATGGGGCTAGCATCCCTGGGGGGAGGGCCAGGGCCTGTGCACACTCACGTTAGCGGTAGCGTCTTCCAGGCCGCTGCTGCCGCTGTCGTTCTCCACAGAGAGCGTCTCTGCCGGGGCCGCCCTGGAGATGAAGCAGAGACAGTCTCACCCCGGGCGGCCCCACGGCAGGGCCTGGCTTCTGCCATGTCTGTGGCCTCGCCTTGTCTGCAGCCCTGGACTGGGCGGGTGGGCCCGGTGGGCCCAGGCCTACGTGAGCCTGCTCGGCCTGGCCCTGGCCACGGAGCCACTGGCACGGCCACCCGGACTGCAGGGCCTAAAGCCTGCACCCCTGCCCCAGGCTGGGCTGCACCAGCCCACCAGGCCCAGAGGAGACCGAGGGTGAGAGAGCAGCGAGGGGCCGGGCTGCTCAGCATGGTGGGTGCCTGGGGTCTTCCCGTGGCCGATGTGCAGTCTGTGCAGGGGTGGGTGCACAGAGCAGGGCTGTCCTGCCCCACCTGGTGACAGGAGCCTGCGGTTGGGCCACTGCCTCACCCAGACCTGCCCACAAGGGCACAGCTTGGTGATGAGGGCACCTGCGATCCTGTGTGTCGTGGGGCCTCACCGTGACGGGCCTGACTGAGAGGGCTGGGGGGACAGGCTGCAGGGCCCCGTGGGCAGAGGGCATGTGGCCTGAGACCTCTGAGGAAGGACTGGGGACCACAGAGCAGCCACGGCCCGAT
>NW_006160194.1:1229654-1234658 GCF_000334495.1 Tupaia belangeri chinensis | reverse complement strand
GGTTCCTGCCATGTCTGTGGCCTCGCCTTGTCTGCAGCCCTGGACTGGGCGGGTGGGCCCGGTGGGCCCAGGCCTACGTGAGCCTGCTCGGCCTGGCCCTGGCCACGGAGCCACTGGCACGGCCACCCGGACTGCAGGGCCTAAAGCCTGCACCCCTGCCCCAGGCTGGGCTGCACCAGCCCACCAGGCCCAGAGGAGACCGAGGGTGAGAGAGCAGCGAGGGGCCGGGCTGCTCAGCATGGTGGGTGCCTGGGGTCTTCCCGTGGCCGATGTGCAGTCTGTGCAGGGGTGGGTGCACAGAGCAGGGCTGTCCTGCCCCACCTGGTGACAGGAGCCTGCGGTTGGGCCACTGCCTCACCCAGACCTGCCCACAAGGGCACAGCTTGGTGATGAGGGCACCTGCGATCCTGTGTGTCGTGGGGCCTCACCGTGACGGGCCTGACTGAGAGGGCTGGGGGGACAGGCTGCAGGGCCCCGTGGGCAGAGGGCATGTGGCCTGAGACCTCTGAGGAAGGACTGGGGACCACAGAGCAGCCACGGCCGGATGTGCCCACTCCCCAGGACTCCCTGCTGGAGTGCGTGAGCAGCAAGGTCCCCATCCTGCTGGCCCGGGGCATGGCCCGCCTGGTGGTCATAGACTCGGTGGCAGCGCCGTTCCGCTGTGAATTTGACAGCCAGGACGCCCCCGCCAGGGCCAGGCGTCTGCAGTCACTGGGGGCCGCACTGCGCAGGCTGAGCGCCACCTTCCGCAGCCCCGTGCTGTGCACCAACCAGGTGGGCGAGAGGCGCGGCCTGGGTGGCAGCAGGCCCCTACCCCTCGCCCCTCCGCCCGCAGTTGACTGGGTTGACCTGGATTGACAGGTGACAGAGGCCGTCGAGCAGGGCACAGCTGGGCCGCAGGGGTGAGTGTGGGCGCCTGTGGGCACGGGCCCTGGGAGGGGGGCTCCCAGCAGTAGCACGGCCATGCTTGCTCCCCAGCGCCTGGGCTGAGCGCGCGTCGCCCGCCCTGGGCACGACCTGGGCTGACCAGCTCCTCCTGAGGCTGATGGTGGACCGGCGCCGCGAGGACGAGGCCACTCGGGACCCGGCCAGGACTCTGCGGGTGGTGTTCGCACCCCACCTGCCCCCCTCCTCCTGCTCCTACACCGTCAACGCGGAAGGCGTGCGAGGGACACCTGGGACCGAGTCCTGCTGATGCAGCGGTGGCTGCAGTGGGGCCCGGGTCCCAGAAAGCCTTTGGGCCCCTGTGACGCGACAGGCCTCTGCACAACTTGCAGCAGGGCTGGGGCTGGGGGGTGCGGTGTTCCTCCCCAGCCTGAGCTAGAGGGTGGCCACAGGTCCCACCCCTCCTGAGCCAGGCCACTCCCAGTGAGCTGGGCCCTGGGACACGGTGACCTTGGGGCTGGCAGCCTCTGGGGTGGCCATCCCCTGACTTCCCAGAGGCCCCGCCTGCCCCTCCTCCACCTTCCACAACTGTTGCAGCCAGAGCCTTGCTAGTCAGGGCGGGCGCCCCACACACACCGGGGCCCCAGAGGTTTCCACTTGGAGCAGGAGGGGAGACTGCTCCCAGCAGACCCCAAGCTACAGGGTCCAGGTGGGGGGCACTGGCAGAGAGGCCGGGCCGCCTGCTGGGAACCTCCTGGGCCCAGAGGCAGACCAGCCCCTGGCCTGAGCACCTGGTCAGACAGGACAGTGACATGTGGCCTTGACCCTGCCGGCCCTGCCTGTGGACGCGGGGTCTGCCCCAGGCCTTGCTCTGCTGTGCTCTCTGCAGCCGTGGGGACAGGACTGCCACTGTTTCCACTTCCAGACAGGGAGACAGGCACTGGAGGCCTCAGCTAGGGTCAGCCTGTGGGGGGGCGATGGGGGAGCCTGGACCCATGCAGGTGCCCTGCGTGCAGCCTTCCTCGGCAGGATGGCTCGTGTGTGGCCCGAGGTTAGCGGTCGCTGGTGCAGACGGGAGTTACTTTGGAGTTGGGCCGCTCTGCAGAAATGCAGGGACGTCACAGCAGGAAATAAAACATTTCATTTTTTGTAGCTTAAAACAGCCCCAACTCATACAATAATGAGAACAGGAAGCTCCCCAACGAGGCCCCCACCTGTCCTGGGCAAACGCTGCCCCCCAGTCGGCATCTGCAGGAGGGCCGTCCCTGGGTACCAGGGCTCCCTCCCTTTTGAGAACCCTCCCGGATGCTGGACAAGGCCCAGTGGCCCCTGAGGGCTGCTTCATGGCCATGTTAAAAAATGCTTCAAGGGAACCAGCAGTTAGCGTAATGGCTATGTCGCTGGATTCCCACGTATTCGAACGTGGTTCGTGTCCCGGACCCGGTGGCTTAAAACTCACGCCGGGATGAGGGATGCCGGATTGCTCGCTTTCTGTCTCTCTGTCTGTCTGTCTGTCTGGCGAGCGGACGCGCCCTATAGCGAAAATCTCTCCCAAAAAAAAAAAAAATGCTTCAAACATGAAGTTCTTGCCTGCAGTGCTGGGAACTAGCCGGAGCCCGTCCATCCCTGCGGCCGCCCGGCAAGTCACGCTCAGCCCCACCTGGGTGGTGTGAATCCAGACCCCACAGACACCATCCCCCACCCTCAACTCACCTTCCCAGCAAGTCCCAGCGAGGACATGGGGAACCCCGTGAACTGCGACAGCCTCAGCCCCCCCCCACAGGCTACTGCGGCAGCTGGCACCCAGCCGCGGCAGTCACTGCTGAGGGTGAGAATGCTCATCGGAGCCAGACGGTCAGGCCGGTGGCCAGAGGGCGCAGTGCCACTTCTGCCCGTGTGCCTCCAGCTGGGGACCCAGGACTCATGTCCCCGGCCCCAGCTGCTTCCCCAAGAGCTTTCTCTCTGTGAGCGGTCCTGCGGGGAGTGGACGGGTTTCCGGACACCCATCAACATGGCGTGGAGGGAGGTGCCCAGAGCAGCTTTGGGGCCTCCTGCCTGGGTGTGCCTGACAGCAGCTCTGGGGCCCTCGTGCTACCCCACAGTGCCTGCACCGGCTTTTGAGAGAGCCCTGGGACCTGGAGGGGCGCAGCTGTACTCGGGTGCCAGAGGGGCCTGTGCACACCTCTGGGTTCCTGCCCATCGAGTCAGGCGCAGCCCCAGGGAGACAGCGAGCCGTGGTGTGAGGTGACACGGGAGGCTATGAGGGACAGAAATCTGGCTGTGCTAGCAGGACACCATCACCAGCCCTCGGCCTCTCGTCCACGCTGGGCCCTGGTGGCTGCCCCGGGTCACGGCATCCCGCCAGCCCAGTGTGACCACGGGCGTGTCAGGGTGGCCAGGAGCACGCAAAAAAAAATTACCTTTGCTGTGACACTGCCCGTGCTGGTAAATGACAACCTAAGCCTGACACTGCTCAGGGTGGCCAGCTTCTCGGCTCCCGCTCACTGTGCGGACAGGC
Organism: Tupaia belangeri chinensis; assembly: GCF_000334495.1. Classification (NCBI taxonomy): domain Eukaryota; kingdom Metazoa; phylum Chordata; class Mammalia; order Scandentia; family Tupaiidae; genus Tupaia; species Tupaia belangeri. The sequence goes on along the minus strand of NW_006160194.1, from coordinate 1,231,255 downwards.
CTCTGAGGGGGTGGCAAGGTGGAATCCCCATGACTTGTCACCCAGATTGCATTCTGCTAACCTATGGGACAGTCTTATGGGCTACCCTAAGAAACAAGGCCTTCAGCTTTACTGGAACATGTCCCCATCAAAATCGGTCCCACGTGGGGCCAGCAGGTCCTACGGTTAAGGCGCCGTACTCCCACGTGGCTGGCCAGTCTGAGTCCCAGGCCCAGTGGTCAAAACACCATGCATGTGTGCACGCGTGTCCCAAGTCCCGAAAATGAAGGAGGAATTGCGGTGTGGCTATCCCGGGGGGTGGGGGTGAGCTTTGTCTGGTGAGCGTGTGCCCTATAGCAGAAATCTACAAGAAACCCCACCCTTACTTCACTATCAAGCAAAAGGTTTTAGACAACGCGCCCGTCTGTGCCCACTGTGTGGGGGCCACCAGGTCAGCAGCTCACTCCAAGGGTTGGGCATGGGCCTGGGAGTGCCCTGGGCCTAGAGCGAGGTGGAGACCCTGGGGGCATCCCCCCATCTCTGAGCCTCATCACTCTGAACCGTGGAGTTCCGGTTTCCAGGTCCTTGTTCACAGCCATATCCTAAGACAGGAACTGGGAGGAGATCTTGGTGTCATGGCAGAAAGGCGGTGGGCTCTCTGGGGGCAATGCCAGTCCCCAGTGTGCTAAGGCCACTAGGTCCGCGCTCGGGGCCCAGGCCACTTCAAAGGCCCCAGCGGGGGCTAACAGCTGTCACGACCAGGGACAGCAGGCCCAGGCCCTGGGCGGGTCAGTGCCACGTCAGTCTTGAGAACTTTAGCTCTGCGGTCAAGGGCCGGGTCAGGGGTGGCACTCGGGGCTCTGGAGCCTGCTAGGCAGTGACTTAATCCCTGTGTGGACAAAGCACACCCCACCAGCGCCACGGAGGACGCAGGCACAGCGCTCAGGTCAGCCCAGCACCTGCCCCCTGGACACGCAGGACTGCCGCCCTCCGCCAGGGCCGTCCCTGCCTGGGTCGTGGACATCCAAGTAGGCTGGGTGGCCAGAAAGCAGCCAACTCCAGGGAAGGGGGCCGGGACACCTGGTCTCCGCCCAGTGAGCTCGCGCTGCTGGGGCTGCTCAGAGCCCGAGACTCGGCCCGGCTCTGGGAGTTGTAAATGTGAAGGTGAGAGACAGAACAGGACGCGTCTGTGGGGATGTGGCCGGTCTGACCAGGCGCCAGTGACCTCAGCATCCAAGCTGCCACTGGTTGGCAGGTCGGGGAGCCCAGATGCTGGGCGACGCAGTCAGCTGTGACTCAGGAAGGCGGTACCTGGCACAGTGACCGCGGTGGTCGGGCAGTAGGGCCTAACATGTGTCAAAGGTCACCCGGTCACCTGCTCACCCCATGGTCACCTGTTAACTGCATGTTCCCAGCCGGAAGGCTCCATGACCGCGGCCGGTCACGTGACATCAGCCTGCAGTCAGACCCAGCGCTCGGCCGGGCAGCCCAGGAGCCAGGCAGTCAGGGCAGGGGCAGAGGCTCCCACTCGGTACGGGTCTCCTGGCCACCCACATTGGACAGTCCCGGAGCCAAGCAGGCCACGAGATGGTTATGGTGGCTCGACACCGCAGTGCCGCCTG
>NW_006160194.1:1222902-1229179 GCF_000334495.1 Tupaia belangeri chinensis | reverse complement strand
GCGGGCCACGAGATGGTTATGGTGGCTCGACACCGCATGGCCGACTGCACAGCCCAGGCCCAGCGTGTTCTGGGCTTCCCCCAGGGGGTGCTCTCTCAGTCTCCCCCACCCGCGAGCGCACTCACCTATAGCAAATTAGAAAAGAAAAGCGGGCCAGCAGGTGGCATGTTGGGAAAGGGCGTTAGGCTCCCAGATGGCCAGCTGCGGTTCGAGTCCTGGGCCTGGCGGCTGGCTTTCTCACTTTCTCTCTCTCGCTCTCTGTCCCTCTCTGGTCAAATTAAAATGGAGGAATAAATATAATAAAGTTAAATGAAAATAATTCTTGAAAAAGAAAAAAGCGAACACTCGGGACCTGGTACACTTTGAGCTGCACCTGGGCGTGGACAGGAGGGCGAGGGAACGGGCGCGTCGGTCACTGGCGACAGGACAGGAAACACGAAGCATCCGCACCACGGCCTCAGCTCCATGGGGGCCTGGGCCCTGCCCTCTGTGGAATGGGCCTCACCTCGCTGCAACAGGGAAGTCCCGGGTCCAACTGCATCTCGAGCCAGGAACGGCGTGGGGTCCACGCAGGGTCCACACCCCCCCACAGACGCCGGCTTTGGCGGACACGGGCGGCACCACGTCTCTGCTCCTCTTGGAGCCAGGCCTCGGGAAGGGGTGCGCCCCGGCAGGCCCCACTGTCGGCTGGGCAGCGGGGCGCGGGGCTCAGGGCTGACGCACGCCTGCTTTCTGTGCACTTCTCTGTTCCCAAGGGGGACAACCAGAAAGCCCTGAAAGCAGCACTTCCCACCTAGAATTTAGAACGGATGTCATGGCCTCACAGACCCAGAAATGGAGCGGCAGGTGGCGTGGTGGCTCAGGCGCAGGGCTCCCACAGGGCCCTCTGTGGTTCGAGTCCTGGGCCTGGCGGCTCGCTTTCTCACTTTCCCTCCCTCTCTCTGTCTCTGATCAAACTGAACAATAACAACAAAGTAATCATTAGAGAGAGCCAGAAACGAGCTTCAGTCTCCCATTTGGCAGCTCTGCAACACATGCTGAGGCCGGGTGGCTGTGCGGTGGTGATGCACATGGACCACAGGGGAGGGAAGGCCTGGCTGCGTCCAGACCTCCCCAGCACGCAGAGCACACGTGTGCATGCCTGTGACCAGCCCTGAGACCAGGGGTAGGTCATGCATGATGCCCTGCTGGGGACGTGGGCTCCTACGTGTCTCTCACCTAACGAATGCGCATGTAAACAAACCTGAAATGAGTCACCGCTCAGTGACCTGCCAGTGTCCCTAACCCTAACCCCAGGCTGCAGCTGGGAAAGCTGCAACGTTACTGGTCGTGACCCCGTACCAAGGGTGGACTGGAGAGGCCAGAGGGGTAGACCCACCGGGGCAGGCCCAGGGCACCCTGGGAGGGGCTGAGGGCACGGGGCACACCCCTGATCACCAGCCCCGAGGACGGCACTGAACCACTGATGTATGGGTGCCCTGGCAGAACCCCCCCCGAAGGTCCCGCCAAGACCAACTGTCGCAGTGAGGCCACAGGACCGATGGCTGCCCTAGAGGAGGGCTTCTCTACCTAGAACGCCACGCCTCGAGGACAAAGGGTCAACTCGAACCACAACTTAGCCCCGCAGGGTGCGGCCCTTCTCAGGCCCCGTCGGGACTGACGTGCACCCACACGCCCAGTGTTTTTCTTTTTTTTTTCTAAGAGAGACTTTTGCTACAGGGCACGTGTGCTTGCTGAAGAGACAGAGGGCACGCAATCACTGCCAGGCAGTTAGCCACGCCACAATGCCTTCTCCCCCGTTCACTAAGGATTTCGGACAAGCACAGGCACGAGCCTGGCGTGACTGTTAAGCCGCCGGGCCCAGGACTTGAACCGTGGTCACCTACATAGGAGTCGGCGGTGTGACCGTTACGCCATCTGCTGGTCCCGCCCAGTGTGCTTTTCAAACTGCTGGGGCTGGGGTGCACACCATGGGCAGCCATCTGAGACCTGGCTCCCTCAACACCAGGCTAGGGGCCGGTCACCAATGAACCCTTCCTACCCTGACAAGATGCCGAGAGGGCCGCAGCTCTGCAGGCAGGTCTCCCTCCGGACTGCGCCCCTGGAGCAGGCGGCATTCGGACGTGCAGGGCGGCCACGAGCCGGGCTGACGACGCCTGCTCCTTGTCCGGGCAGGTAGGCACAGACCTCCCGGGCCCACGGGCGGCCGCTCACCGCAGGTGGTGTGTCAACACACCGTCCAGGAGGAGGCCCGGCAGCCCGGTCCAGGTACAGGCACACCTAGACCTAGGCCGAGACCACCCAGTTCACACCCAGCCCGAGCTGGGAAAGCGTCCGTCTGTGCGGCACAGCGACCAGGCCAGGCCAACGGGACGGCACGCTGCACTCCTGTCTCTGTCACGGTCACAGTGGAGACACTGGCACTCAAGGGGAGCAGTGGCCCCCGGAAGGGCCTTGGTGCCAGAGCTGGACCTCGCACTTCGAAGGACTCAGAACACCTGGAACCTCCGGTGCCAGCCAGCGTGCCCCCGAGCAGGGCCCAGCAGTGCCCGCACAGACCTCGGCGGCCCGACGGAGGGGGCGGCCGGGCCACCTGTACTGGACCCGTCAGGCCGAAGGGAAAGCGCTGACCGAGACAGTGCGCGAACTAGAAGCACGCTGTCCCAGGAGTGTAGAACCTCCTCGGCCAGGGGCATCTGTCTCATCTCGGGCGCTCACAGCAAAGCCCCGCAACTCTCAGCCGCCCAGCCGGTCTCCAGACACCAGGCCCCCGGTGACCCCCACGGTGAATGCGTGTGCAGCTCCCACGTCTCTCAGGACCATTAGAAGAGGTTCCCCTAGAAGCAGAGATCCCTGGAGGGGCCCGGTGCTGACCAGAAGGCCCGGCCCACCAGAGCACACAGCGGCTCTCCCCACCGGGGGCAGGAGCAACGGTGCAGGGGCTCGGGGCTCAGGTCCCACGTGACACTGAGTGGGCTGAGGGTACACAAACGAACTTTTTAAAAAATTGTTTTTAAAAGGCAAAATAAACAATTACAGGCACGTAACTAATATTCCCAGTATGTTCCCCGGAGGAACTGGGTTTCGCACCCTGAGGCGTCCGAGTCCTCCCCACGGATACAGTGGGGTCACTTTACCTCAGAGCCGTACCAGGAATGCTCCTTAAAGAGAAGGTGGAGGGGACCGCTGGGTGGCATACGGGTTACATCACTGGACTCCCACGTAGGTGACCATGGTTTGAGTCCCAGTCCTGGTGGCTTAAAACTCACAATGGGGACCTGTGCGTGTGTGCCCGAAATCCCCAGAGGAGAATGGAGAAGGGACTGTGGTGTGACGGTCCACCCTGGGGGTGACTTCTCACTTCCTGCCTCTGTCTTCACCGGCACACACCCTATAGCAAAAATCTCTCCAAAGAAAGAAGGTGGAGTTCTCTGGTGGGCAAGGTGCTGCGTGCGGGAGCTCACGATTCCTCTGACTTAATGGCTCCAAGTCCTGGAGTCGGCAGGGGCGTGGTGGGTAAGGCGCTGGGCTCCCGCGTGGCTGACTGACCTGGCGGCTGTCTCGCTCTCTCTCTCTAGTGAGTGTACATGCCCTAGAGCAAATTGAAATCATAATAAATAAAATAGTTTTTGAAATATATTTTAAAAAAAGAATCCACACCCAATGACCTAAATCTCTTTAAAAACATGGAAAAAGGCCAGCAGGCAGCGTGGTGGTCAAGGCGCTGGACTAACGTGGCTAACAGTTCAAGTCCCAGACCTGGCGCCTTGCTTTCTCACTTTCCATCACAGACTCTCTCTCTGGTGAGCGCATGTGCCCTGTAGCAAATTGTAAAAATAATAGTAAAAATAATAAATAAAACGAAATAATTTATTTTAAAAAATATGAAAAACCTAAGGATTTGAAAGCCTCTGAAACGCCTTATAATAGAGAGCGAATGTGTGACCTTTCTGGTGCTATTCAGCACATTTTTCTCCCATGGCAGCGACTGTCTGAGATCTGACGCTTGTAACTAACACCGGATTTTAAAACAACACAATCGTAAAGAACTTAGGCTAATACTGAGACAAGCATATCGCATAACAGTTGCATCACCGGACTCACACGGCTGACCGTGGTTCGAGTCCCAGACCAAAGGCTTGACACTCACACCAGGCACATGTGTGTACATGCCCAGAACCCTGAGGAGAGAATGGAGGAGAAGGGCCTGTGCTGTGGCCAGCCCCCAGGGAGGGCGATTTCTCACTTTCTATCTTTCTGTCTCTCTGGCAAGCGCACGAGTCCTATGGGGGGGAAAAAAAACTCTCCCCAAAAAAGTTTAAATAAACTAATTTTTAAAATAAACAATGGCATGGAGGGGCCAACCTGTGGTATGGTGGTTACTGGTGCTGGATTCCCACATGACCGTTTGTGGTTCAAATCCCGGACCTGGTGGCTGGCTTTCTCACTTTCCCTTTCTCTTTCTCTCTCTCTGTCTCTCTCTGCTCACATTAAAATAATAATACAAATTATAGTAACAAATGGAATTAAATACATAATTACTTTAATAAATAGACAATAGAGAGCCGTTTGGTGGCATGGCGGTTCAGGTGCTGGATTCATGTGAGTGACTGGTTTCAGACCCGACGCGCAGGCTTGGAAAACACGTCGAGTGTATGTGCGTGCGTACCCAAACCCGGAGAGGAGGACGGAGGAAAGGGACCGTGTGTGGCCACGGCCATCTCCCCAAGGGGTGACTTCTCGCTCTCTCCCCAGCCCCACCTGCCTCTCTGGAGCACAAGCGCCCTACAGCAAACTGAAAAAGAACCAACAGTGGCTATCCAGACCACACAGATGACAAACGTCACTAACTCCTCAGTTTCACTGCTAAGGCCTTCTCTGAACTGAAACAAAATTCAACAATTCCATCGGTTTTAAGTCATTGACAGGAAGCCGTTATTCCTCACCTGTGCTGGGAGGGGACCACCACCACCATGGGGGGCCACCTGCCCTGGCTTCCCAGGGCTGTGGGGAGGGCGAGACGGGCCGGGGTGCGGGGGGGGATAGTTACCCGGGGTTCCTGGGGTCACTCTCTCGAGAACTTCCTCCCTTCAGCTTCCTAACCAGCTTCTCACTGCTGCGTCTAATGGAAGCCCGGAGTTTGCTAAAGGAACCACTGCGCTTTAAAGATCCAGTGCCATCCTGAAAGAGACGTGAACAAAGGTGAAGCTGCAGGAGCCCCGCCACCCACGAGGACAGCTGAACGCGGAGAACCCACACCGCCAAGCAGCGACTCGCGGGTCCGCGCGTCCGAACCACCCCTGCCGTGTGCGTGACGAGCTGAACGCTGACGGCGATCCACCTGCAGCTCTGCTAAGGATAACCCAGACCACGAAGACTGTGAGCCGAGGAAGTTCGCTCCAACAACGGTCACCCTATCTCCAAAGGGGAACTAGACCGTGGCTAGGGACAAGCGACAGTGCGCAAAGTCTCAATGAAGGCCACCTCCAGGGGCATCACCGAGTCGAACTCTGCGGTAAGAACTGAGTGAGCACCTGGTCCGGTAACAGCGCAGGCCCTGGCCGCCCAGAGCCCACGGAGCCAACTTCTCTCAACGGCCCGGTGGGAATGCGGTGCGCTCAGACCCTGAGCACACCGCGGCCCGAGGACCATCACACTGCGCCGTACCACCCAGGCATGTGGAGGGGACCCGGCGAGGTACGGTGTGCTAACTGTACCTGGGACGTCCGCACAGCCACGAGCCCACCCAGAGCCACAGTGCTCTGGTGGCCCCTTCATCACAGGTGCCTGACCATGCAGGGACACCACTTCCTCCGGGGCGCTCCACAGAGAGGTCTGTTAGACGCCCATTACAGGTGTGCTCAGGCGTCTGGGTGAGGCGCACGTGAGCCAGCCCTCGGCACAGCCCACCCCGACCCCAACGACGGACGGCCGGGCCCCCGGACACGAGGGCGAAGAGAGCAGAGGCTGTCTACACGGCAACTGTATTCCCGCAGCACCCGCTTAGTAAGATTACAGGGAGCCTGGCTACTTCCAGAAGCTGCGTGACGCGGCATTCCAGGACGAGAGAGTTCTATTAAGCAGACGGACACCAAGACACAGGTCAGTCGGAGTGAGTTTATTAGAAGTTAGAAAGACACAGACACAGTCACCGCGCACTGGCAGAGGACAGGAAGCGGGCCGACACGTCACACACAGACTATGCGGCAGGGGCCACTCGGGCCCGCGAGCCCGTCCTCGGCGCTGCCGCCCCTCCCCTCCAACCGCGCGGGGGCGC
>NW_006160194.1:1219505-1222788 GCF_000334495.1 Tupaia belangeri chinensis | reverse complement strand
GCGAGCCCGTCCTCGGCGCTGCCGCCGCTCACATCCAACGGGGCGGGGCAGCACATGCCTTACTGGTACAGCTGAGCTACTGTCAACAGGTCACCGTCATGCCATTGTCACCTGTGTGACACGCCTAACTACCGTCAGCAGGGTGGGCAGCGACTCGCGCTTGGACTCGTGTATACACAGCGGGTGGGGCTACGATGCAGCGCTAGGACTAAGCACGGAACTGGCAGAGCCACATGTACACGGACACCAGAGCCCCGGACGCAGCACCGAAAGGAAGGGCCGTCAGAGGCGCGGCGGACAGATCCTTAGGTGGCTAGACACAGCGGGACTGCAGGGAGGGGCCAGGGCTCCGCCCGGCATGCAGGAGGCGGAGAGAGTCGGGCGGCTAGGCCTGTCGGACAGAAAGGAGAGAGACCCAGATGAGACCGCGGCGCAGGGCAGGGCCCCCGGCGGGCTTGCTCTACAGTATTTCTAGGTCCGGCTGCGGCAGTTTGGGCTGGGCGGGGTCACCCCTGCCTGCGTCTACCTGCCCGGCATGAGGGGCTGGGCCAACAGAGGGTCCCAAGATCCTGCACCCCAACAGGCACCACGTCCGATGCCGGCCGGAGCGCGGGCTGGCTGGGGGGATCGCCGTAACGCTAGGGTCAAAGGCCTTCCAGGAGCTGCACCTCGAGCAGGCTCTGCGAGGAAAACGTCCCCAGGGCCCGAGCAAGGCCCCGGGGAGGCTCCCGCGGCCCGAGCGGCGACAGTCCTCCCTGAAAGCAGGTGAGGTGCCGCCGTCCAAACGAGTACCGTCTCGATGTGGTCAGAGCGCTCGGAACCGCGCTCACGTCCACGGCACGTCCGAAACATGCAGGTGGCAGTCCGGAGCAGAGCGGCTCTCCACAGGCAGCAGCCTGGGCCCTGCCAGATCGGGGCGCACCGGACGAGGGGCCCTGCGCCACCCACTCGGACTCACCATGGGACGCTGAGCGAGTCATTTAACCAGCCCGAGCTTCATTTTTCTCATCTTTAAAATGGAAAATAGAACTGGTTACCAACGCCTCAAGACTGTCGGGAGGACAAGAAGACACAAGTGCTCGCTGCTCGGAGAAAGGCGGAGGCGTGGCACGACTCCGAGGGCAGGGCTGGCCGTGCTGTGCAGGCGTGGCTGGGACACCACGGCGGCACGGAAGGCTCGCCCTCGGACCAGGCGCCTCGTGCCACACCCTCAGGGCCCAGGCCTGAGTCCTCGGCCAGATCTGGGCCAGCGCCTCTTTCCCGTGACCCCCAAGAAGTTGCCAGGGGGAGACAGGCAGGCGGGAGGCGCCCCCCTGCACCCGGGCATGGGCGTGGATTCCCTGCGGGTGGGAGAGGTCGGGAGGCTTCCCTTCTCCCTGACACTTGCAGAAGCTGTCTACACCCCACGCTGCCGTGAGAAGTGAGCTCTGAGCAGAGGCCGACCAGTACACGAGGGGGTTACTGCGGTGGACGGCAGATGTCAGGTTTGGGCTTTGTCATCTATTTAGTTTTGGTATGATCTAGCCCTCGGAGTGTAACTGCTTCAAGATGAAAAGCCATCCGTTTCTAACACCGGGCTCCACTCCCAGAGAATCCGGCTGAGGACCGCGTCAAAGAGCCGTGGGAGCAGTGGCCTGGGGGCCGTGTGCCGGCAGCTGCTCGGGCTGGGGCTCCTTCCCACAGAGACTCAGGGACGGGGACACGGGAGACAGCCCGCGGGCACACGGTAAGTGGGAGCCACATGGACGGGGTGCAGAGGGGCCACCTTATCCAGACAAGGCTTCGTGTCGCCCCACGTCTGCATTTTCCAGAAGCGGAAGAGCTAGCCCAGGCTGTGGCAGTGACCGTCGGCTCTGCACACCCCGCACAGCAGGGACTGGGAGAGCCCCACTGCGAGTGCTCCCCTAACCAGTGTCCTCCCTGTGCAATGATCTGCGTGTCACGGCTAGCGCAAGGCCGCGTGCTGGGGCACCGTCAGCACCCAACTCTCTTCTCTGGACCACAGGAAGGGGCGGCGCTCGGGCCACGGGCAGCTGCAAACCCTGCCGACCCTGCTCTGGCCGCTGTGCCCTCTGGTGACTGTGAACACCTGCAGCGCTGTCCGTGTGGTTAGGTCGGGCTGGACGCTGCCCAGCCCAGGCCCCCTGTCCCGCTGCAGGCAGTCAGGGCTGCTCCCAGGCACTGAGCTGTCTCCGCACCCTAGTGGTTCGCAACGCCGAGGAAGCCCTGGAAAAGCTGAGCTCTTACACCAACCCGGAGCAGACCGCACTCTGAACAGCACCTCCTCATTCACAGGTTCTTACAACCAAGTAACGCCTACCAGCGGAGCGGCCGTCTGCAGACCCAGCCTCCAATCTGAAGTTCTGGACGGCAGGTGCAGCTGTCACCTTCCCTTGGGGCCGACTGCTGTCTACTTGGGCTTGGTCACATAACGTTTAGAGAAACCCGATGCAGACAAATGAGCTGCGGAGGAAACAGCCTCGAACATGGCTGCCAACTCGGGGAGCCCTTCCGAGCCAGCCCCCTCCTGACCCTGGGCAGGGCAGGGGGAAGACCGACTGCACGCTGGCAGCACCTGGACCAAAGCTGTCGCCTCCAGCGGGCTCCTTCACCACGGCAGTCACTACCGCGAAGTTCCTTAGAAACAAACTCGACCGTGCCTGCTACCGTCACAGTCCTCGCTGTGAAAACCAAACTCACATCAGAAGCTGGCCGAGCCCGGCACTGCCTGGTCGGAGCTGCGAGACCCCGCCGTGCAGAGCAGGCCCGAGGGGCCTCGCGGCCCTGGGCGGTGGCTGGCTCTCCCTCAGACTGCATCTGGAGAGAGGGCGCCTGCTCCCAGGGTGGGAAGAGCAGGGGCTCCGACCGGACAGCCGCCCACGGCCCACACTGGGTGGGTCTCGCCGCGATGCAGGCAGCAGGGGCGCAAAGTCAAGGCCGCGGCTCTGGGAAAGGAACTCCCTGGCCACAGCGGCATGTCCCCGAGAGTTGCAGGGCAGGGGCGGCTCCCCCACTGCAGGTGTGCAGCCCAGGCCTGCCCAGAAGCTGGCCCTTCCTCGCACCTCAGTGCCTTTACATACAAGCGCATAGAAACGGGGACCTAGAAATACTGTCTCAAGAGAAAGTTCCTCCAGAACTTTGATCTAGAGTCCGCAAATCTGCACCCTGGCTTCTACGACCGGATGGGGAGTGAAGGGACCGCCCTCCCACAGAGCATGCAGGGGCAGCACCCGCGACCTCGGTGACCCAGGCTGGCAGGCCGCTGGGCCCCAGGGCGGCAGCC
>NW_006160194.1:1202226-1219304 GCF_000334495.1 Tupaia belangeri chinensis | reverse complement strand
CTGCGGCGGCCGGGCACCGCGGCCTGCCGGGCCGTGGCCACCGCCACCAGCTTGCCCACAAAGACGGCCTCGTGAAGGCCAGGCTCAGCCTGCGGGGCTCAGCCTGCGGGGCACAGCGGCGCCGTCCCGGCCCTGGGCGGCCGCCTGGAGGGGCAGGGGCCGCCTGAGCTCGGTCCCCCTGTAGGGCAGCCTGTCAGTCTGGGCAGCCTGTCGGTGGCGTCAGGGAAGAGCCGGCCGAGTTAGAGAAGCGGGTTAGTGCCCTGGCACACCGGAGCCCAGGCGGGCAGCACGGGTTAGGGAAGCTTCAGCAGCGGACACCAGTCAGCATGGCAGGCTCTCGGCTGGGGCGGACAGCCGCAGCGGGGTCAGCAGAAGCGGCCGTGGGGGCGGCGGCGGGCGCGGTACTTACCCCGTTCCACTCTACGCTCATACTCACTTCCTCGCCGCCATCGGGGCCGCTCTCGTACTTGACCACGTCCGAGTTCAGGCTCTCGCGGCTCCTCCGCTTCTCGGCGCTCTCGGGGTCGTTGAGCACTTCGGCCACCCTCTGTTTGTGAACAGTGTCAAGACCCTGTGAGCCAGGGGGAAAACGCGGCCCGTTAGCTCTCGGGGTGGCGCAGGCATCCACTCAGACCCGCTGACACACTGCGGTTCCTCTGGGAGGGGCTTCGGAGTGCTCAGAGACCTCTGACCTCAAGTCCACCGACCGCAAACACCAAGCTCCAGGTAACAGTGCCAAACTAAGTATCTGGAAGGAGGTTGGTGTGCGGAGGCTATACGAGATCCCAAGCTCCTCAGAAAAAACGTAAACAAGTTAAGGCCTGGTGATTACTGGAGCCGAATCCCACACGGCCAAGCACCCAGTCCAAGGCCTGGCCTTGGAGTCTTGGAAACCATCCCAGGTGCGTGTGTGTCCAAACTGCAGACAATATGGGAAAGGAGAAGATGCCACAGCATGGCCACGCCCCACCGGGGGTGCTCTCTTCTATCTCTCTGTCTCTCTCTCCTGAAACACACGCCCTCTTGCAGTACAACAAAACAAAACAAAACGAAAAGAACTGCTGGTGGGGCCAGAAGGTGGCACAGTGGTTAAAGCACTGGACTCCCACATGACCGACCACGGTTCAAGTCCTGGGCCTGATGCCTGCTTTCTCGCTCCATGTCCCTTCCCCACAGTCCTCTCTACTGAGCACGAATGCCTTGCAGTAAACTGGAAAATAATAATAAATTAAAGAATGCTTTTGGAGGGACCAGCAGTTAGCGTAATGGCTATGTCGATGGACTCCCACGTAGTCAACCGCGGTTTGTGTCCCGGACCCAGTGGCTTAAAACTCACGCCGGGCGCGTGTGCGTGCGTGCCCAAGATCCCGAGAGGAGAATGGAGGAGAAGGGATTGCGGCGTGACCATCCCCCCCTAGGGGGTGATTTCTCGTTTTCTATCTCTCTGTCTGTCTCTGTCTGTCTGACGAGCGCACACGCCCTACAGTGAAAACCTCTCAAAAAAAAAAAAAAACACAAGAATCACTGGGTGGCTGGTGGGGAGGGCGGAGCGCGACCTGCGTGGTGAGCAGCGGGTCCGCCATGTAAGACTCGCCCCACCTCTCTTCAGGTTTGGCGAGTTTCCTAAGAAGATGCCAGAAGAAGGCCGCTTCTACACTCACCCCTAGTGTTTCTGCTTCTAAAAAAGCACACGGTGGGAAACTCACAGGGTCCTTCCATCTCAATGTAATGTTTTTAAACGCTAGCCACTAAGTACCAAAGACCTTTTAGGAGCAAACTTTCACTTTTACAAAGGGACAGGCAGCTGGCAGTGCAGCAACACTGACCTCACCCAGACTCGAGTGGAAACCTAACACAGCACAGCGGTTAAGGTGGCTGGATCCCACATGGCTGACTGCAGAGTTCAAGGCCCCGTATGCGGCAGCTTGATAAACAGGCCAGGCACACGTACATGTGTGCCCAAAATCTCAAAAGGAGGGAAAGGTGGAGGGGAGGGGATTGTGTACAATCCACCTCATTGGGGGTACTTCTTGTTTTCTCCCCCTTTCTCTGTCTCCGCAAGCACATACCCTCTGGCAAAATTTAAGGGGGAAAAGAAAAAGTACCAGGAGGAACAGGCCGGGCTGGTGTTGAGCTGAGTCTGAGCAGGACAGACGCTCATGCAGGGCGGGCTTTGAGCTCTGGTGCAAGGGCACCAAGTCAGCAGGTGGCGACCAACCGGGCGTGCCTCGCTAACTCAGGCCAAGAGTCCAGGACCAGCCCATAGCCCCGTAAGAGAACTGGATCCCACGTGGGCAACTGCAGTCTGAGCCCCAGCCCTGGAGGCTTGACACACACTCGGTGGGCCGCCAAGCGGCATGGTGGTTAAGGGCGACGGACTCCCACATGGCCAACCACGCTTCGAGTCCTGGACCCAGTGGCTTAAACTCACGCCGGGCATGTGTGCATGCGTGCGTGCCCAAGATCCCGAGAGGAGAATGGAGGAGAAGGGATTGCGGGATGGCCAACCCCCCTGGGGAGTGGTCTCTCACTTTCTGTCAAGCGCATGCACCCTATAGCAAAAAACTCTCAAAATAAAAAAGCTGTCAGGATGCTTGAAGACATGGTGGTCGGTTGGCGAGAGGGCAGGTGAGTGCGGTGGAGGAGGCAGCACTTCGTAGCCTGGACGGTTCACCTTGCGAAGCGCTGGCCGGGTGCTGACCAGTGCCAGCTGCAGGCAGCGCGGTGCTCGTGCGTCCGGTCGATGTCGACACACTTCTCAGGTGACGGTTCCCCGGGAGTCAGAAGGCTGCAGGGGTCAGAGCCCACCACACAGTGACCACGACCTTTCTTGGTGCAGGTTTGGCTTTGGGAAACGCTTTGGAGCCTCTCGGTCCAGCCACTGAGCTGGTGTCCCCGTCTGTCATCTAGAATCCACTTGTCATGGCATGTCACAGTCCTACGGGGAAATGGCCTGTTGCTGTCACAGGGAGTAAGAGAAGAGGCACTTCCGAAGAATGTTCTGGGGCACCCCGCCGGTGTTCGCACTCTGCGGTCTGCGTCGGGCCCGGAGCCCCACAGTGGCCAGCATGAGGTTTTCGGCCATTCTCGTGCAGCGGGAAGAGGGCCAGCTGCAGAGATCGCGCCACCGGTCACTTCGGCTCCGCTCCTCATCCTCGAGGCTCTCTTCCCGCTCCCTTGTGAAAGCGCCATGTGCTCCTCCACAGTCCCTGGGCCAAAGCGCTGTCCCCATGGCTTTATGACCCCTTTGAACTCAACTAAGAAAACTGCTCGAATTTGCTTTTTGTCTGACATCGTTTCTACAGTCTAAGATAAATAGCAGATTGCTACCAAAAAAAGCCAGAACCGCACGTTAGATGACGTGCACCACAGCACACCTGACAGTACCCAGCACCAAACGGCAGGCTGCGACGGTCCCAACCCGCAGTCCCCTCCACTCCACTCTGGTACATTTAAGGACAGAAGCGACATGCGCCTGACGGGGCCCGTCCTCCACGTGTACTCCATGCAGTCCGATGACCAAGGCCCAGGGTTTCGCACTGAGCAGGATCTGGACACAGGCTTCGTGAAGCTGGCGCGTCTCCCAGTGTCTATGGTGCCGGCGCAGACCAGGGCGCTGGACCCCAGAAGCACAGGTCCCCGGCCCAGCCCCGGCCCAGCTGGTGGGGGCGTTCCCAGGCAAACACTGCCATTCTGGTGGCCCGGGGCACAGCACCGCAGCATGTCACCGGGAGCACAGGGGACCCAGGCTGTGTCCACGGTCTCCTCATCCCAACGGCCAGCCCACCAGGGGGCCCCTGAGAAGGTGCCCCAGCAGCCCCCTAGTCTGGAGCCCTGGCTGGAGCGCCAAGGACAGGGCCGATGGAGAGAGGCTGCAGGCCCCGTCCAGGCAGGGCCAGCCTGCGCTGCTCTCCTCTAAGCTCTCGGGGGCGAGTTTTAAGGCGAAAGTACTAAGACGGGCCAGGCCCTGGCACAGCAGTCACGCACTGGAGTCACATGGGAAAGGGGTTGGGCTCACATCCTGGGACCTCCCTAAGCCCACGGTCCTGGTGAGCAGACGCCGGGTGGGGATCGCGATGCGAGGACATGCCGGGGATGCCCCGCTGCCGGCCTCTGTCTCTCATGAAGAAAGAGATGAGAGTTGTGAAAAGCACACCGATCTGTTACCTATGCTGGCCTTGAACCCACAGCCCTCCTGCCTCGGCCTCCACGGAAGACGGGACCACAGGCACGTGGCACTGCTCCTGGCTCCTGGGCTATGCCAAGAATCAAACCCAGACCTTCGCCGTGGCTGTGGGCAGCTGAAGAGCTGGTTGTAGCGTGAGCTCCCGGAGCAGCCCAGGGGCAGCTGCAAGGCCAGCCGGCCACCACGTCGGCCCACGCCGGCCCTCCACCCCAGCATGGGGCAGGACAAAAACTGCACGTGTGTGTAAACCTGCGCAGAGACACAGCAACGCTCGCCCCCACACACGCTTCCTCCCTCAAAAGGTGAGCTGTGCACGTGTCACCACGCACACGCGCTGAGCCTTAGGGTCCGCGGCACTTCCGTCAGCTCCCTGAGCAGGACGCTCTCTACAGCCCCTCCCCGCCCGGCACGCATCTGGTTATCGGCCAGTTTCTCCTCTTTCTTTAATTGCCAGAGGATGTGTGCAAAGGGAAGGATTAGGCGCTTTTCCTGTCCTGCTCTAAGCTGTATCTCGGCTGACAAGCCTCGAGCTGATAAAGAAAAGTGGTTCTTGACAGATTTCAAACTAATACATCCCAACTAGTAACCGAACCCCATCTGTGTCGGCCTCCTGACGGCAGCGCAGGCCCCACTGCACGGCCACAGGAGCGCCGGCGCGGCGGGGGAGGGCACGCGTGGGCGACGGTCTGCACGGCTCGATGACCTTCCACGGCACGGACACACTGCACTCTCATCCCTTCACCCCTCCCTGTTCACGTTCACTTTATGAGAGGAACAGAACGAGCCCTCCGACGAGCCCCGCCGCTCTGCCATCTCCCCCCAGCCTTCTAGGGTGCCCGCACGCCAGTGCTCAGAGGCTGAGAGCCCCGGGGCCCGCCCCGTGGCGGCGGGGGCCGCTGCTGGACACGGTGTGGGCACAGGGCTCGCCGTCTGCCTGGGACCTGCAGCCCGCCTGCTCAGAGCCCCCCTGACGCCAGCACCGAGCAACGCACACTCGCAGACGGCAGGAAGCCCGAGCCGCCTCGTCCCGGCTCTCCGAGAACACGTGCCCACACTGCCTGGCCTGTTCAGTGACTCGGGCGAGCACCCCCCGCGAATCCGGGCTCCCCGGCACGTCCAGGGCCCCTCACACGCAGCTGTGACTGACTCACGGAGAACACAGCCGTGTCAGGGAAGTTCCGCGCGGGCAGGACGTGGGGCTTCAGGGTCAACAGGTCAGAGCACCCACCGGACATCTTTAAACAGAAACACACGAAGGCAGCTCCCGGGAGCCTCACCGTCTCCTCGCAGGGACGCGGCGGTCACCAAAACTCAGTGCTCACGCTGGTGCCCCAGGACCACCTAGAGCAAGGACAGGCTATGCTCCGAGGGCGCAAGGTCAGTGTCTGGGGTCCACACCCAAGCGTGGGCGAGCCGGGTCAGGCGGTAGTTCCCAGTTCCACCTCACTCTTCTTGAGAGGTGATTGCTGTAGGGCGTGCGCACTCACCAGAGACAGAGACAGAGACAGAGACAGAAAGCGAGAAATCACCCCGGGGGATGGCCACGCCGCAATCCCTTCTCTTCCATGTTCCTCTCGGGACTTTGGGCACACACACCCTCGCACCCGGCACCGAGGGTTTTGTCCCGTTTGTTTTTGAAGAATTATTTTATTGAACTTTATTTCTTATTTATTTTAATTTGATGAGAGAGGGACAGAGAGAGAGAAGGGAGGAAAGTGAGAAAGCAAGGCACCAGGCCCGGGACTCGAACTGCAGTTGGTCACGTGGGAATCCAGCGCCCTTAGCTACCACACCACCTGCCAGCCCATTTGTGTTTTAGAGACAGAGCCTTTTGCTATAGGGCGCAAGTGCTTGCTAGAGAGAGAGAGAGAGATCTCCCCTAGGGGATGGCATGGCTCAATCTCTTCTCCATTCATCTCTCAGGATTTGGGGCACACACATACACACACCCAGCATAAGTTTCAAGCTGCCAGGCCCAGGACTCGAATCATGGTCAACCATGTGGGAGTCCAGCGCCTTAACCACTATACCACCTGCTGGCCCTGCCAGAGGGTACGAGCCCTAGGCTGTCTGTCTCCACGGTGGCTGCACCACTGCACATCCCACCAGCAGTGAGGGCTTCAGCTTTAGCTCCACGAGGCTGGGGCTCTTCTGCTGTCCTGTCGTCCGTCACCCCGTCTCCCCAGGGCTGAGGTCGTATCTCACTGTGGTCTCCACTGGCAGCCCGGGAGCTCATATTGCCGAGGGTCTCTCCGCGAGCCTGTGGGTCACCTGCACCGACGGCGTCCGTCCACTCGGGCCTGCGGCTCGGTTCTTTACTGGGGTCGCTGCCTCCCTCTCCATCCGTGACCTAGTGCCCCTCTCTCAGGCACATGACTACTGGGATGCTCTGGCCCTCTGTGAGTGTCCCCTCATTTTCCTCCCTTGCTTCCCTAATTGCCAGGGGGGGGTGTGCACTCACCACACAACAGGGAAGACGCGGGGGGGGGGGGTTAAAAAGGTGGTTTTTAAAAAGTTTGTACAAGCTAAAATATTCAAGATTTCCTACATTTTTAAAAAAATAATTACGTATTTATTGAATTTCGTCATTATTATTATTTAATTTGACCAGACAGAGACAGAGAGAGAGAAAGAGAAAGGAAAAGCAAAAGAGCAAGCCACCAGGTCTGAGACTCGAACCATGGTCGACCATGTGGGAATCCAGCGCCTCTAACCACCACACCACCTGCCGGCCCAAGATTTCCTACTTTTAAATCAAGCAGTCGACACGAACGGCACTGGAGAATCACTGCCGTCCTCGCTCCTGCGCTAACGTGAGGCATCCACCTGACTCACCTGCTTTCGTGACCTCATGGCAGCTTCTTCTAGCGTTTCTGCAGCTTCGAACTTGCCCTGGCGTCTGTAAAGTGCTCCGAGGTTCTTTAGCGTGGTCGTAACAGTCGGGCTGTGAGAAAGCGTGGGCGACCGTGAGCGACGGCAGGCCACCCCGAGGGCCAGAGGCACACAATGTGGCCAGGACGTGCCGAGCTTTCCGTGGCACTTGTCTTAACTGGAATTCTTCTTGTTATTTTAAAACATCTTTTTAAATCAATTTGCCAGAGGACAGGTGCACTCCCCAGAGAGACAGACAGAGGGTAAGAAAGCACCCCCCGTCCCCCCTGGAGAGATGGCCACACCACAATCCCTTCTCCTCCATTCCACCCTTCAGGATTTTTGGCGCACACACACAGGCATCTGGTTCGATCTTCAAGCCACCGTGTCTGGGATGTAAACCATGCAGGTGGCCGTGTGGAATGTAGCTGACTGAACGCCATGCCACCAGCCCACCCCTTAACTGGACAATTCTGAACAGTCTGTCCACCGCCCCAGGCCTATGCCAGTCCAACGCCTCCTACAGGCAGCTCTGGGCTGAGCTGCTGACGCACTGGGACCTAAGGTTACTGTCCCCATTCTCCCAGGGGGAAGAGCAGGTGCAGCTGGAAGCTCATTGTCAGGGGGGCTGCTGTCAGAGGCTCTCGGCCCACCAGCCCACTGACAGTGAGGTTCCAGATGGACCTGCTCTTCCCCCTGCGAGAATGGGGACAGTAACCTTAGGCCCCAGTTCTCCTCTACAGACCAGATGCTCGGCCTCCGCTCCACAAGGTGGAGCACACCGTCAGCCCAGCCCGAGGGTGCACGAGTCGGGGCAGGCAGTGTAGCACTGCAGTCACAGACGACCCAGCTTCCTCTGAATACAGACATGTCCTTTAAGAGGTCTTTGCCCGGGGCCGGCAGGTGGCAGGAAGGGGAAGGAGGACTCTCCCCAGGGAATGTGTCTTTGGGCATCCTGGGGAAAGCTCCTGACAGCCGGCCCAGGGACGCCGAGGCCGCAGGGCAGGGGCTGGCGCCCAGCTTGGCCCACCTCAGGGTCTCCAGGCTCTGCGGGTGAGCGGGAGCCCGCAATAACTGTCAGGGGACAAGGCGGGGCTGAAGGCCAGTCGCCACTGCCCTGGGCGAGACAGATGGTGGATTCCGGAGCACGTGGGTCACCCCTGGAATCTGGGAAGACCAGGGGCCTCACAGCCACGGGGGCCCCCTCAGGCGGTTCTGCGGAGCACACCCCCTGCCCGGCCGACTCACCTGTCCACCTTGCAGGCCTTGTACCAGCCGCCATACTCGCCAAACGGGGCCCCGTCCTTCTGCTTTCCCTAAACGGCAATGAAACCTCCCGTGAGCAACGGCCGGACGAGCACCCGCCCTGCAAAGCTTGGCGCGGCGCCTTCTCACCTTGCACTCCTCCCTCTCCTCGGCATGCATCCAAATGGGTTTGTTCTCATCTGGGGAGGAAAACAGCGTCAACACAAGTGCAGCGGAGCCCCTGAGCAGGGCGGGCGCCGAGGCTCGCCGGCTGGGACCCTCTTCCTTCCTGTGGGACCCTTCTTAAATGTGCTTCATCCAACGCAGAGTTCGCACTACAGATGGGGCTGGACCCCAGCCAACTGTGGCCGCCCACACCTGGCCCTGCGGACACGTTGTATGGGGCCAGCAGGTGGCATGGCGGTTAAGATAGTTGAATTCCACGTGGCTGGCTGTGCGGTTCCCGCGCTAGACTCAGCAGCTTGCAAATTATGCTGGGCGCACGTGGTTTCTTTGTTTTTGTTTTGTTTTTAAATACAGATTTTGCTACAGTGCGCATGCGCTCCTGGGGAGCCAGAGACACAGAAAGAGAGAAATCACCCGCTGGTGGGATAGCTAGCCACACTACTCCTGTCTCTATCCTCCTCTTGGGATTTCGGGCACACGAGCACATGCCCGGAGTGATCCGTGGTGTTCTGAGTGCAGCACTTGGCTCACCACACAGGACTGCGGACAGGCAAACAGGTCGCACCTGCTGGCCTCTGCGACCAGCCTGTGGTCGGGCACCTCACACATCAACGACTGCTAGCACGTCAGACAGGATGAGTGAATGAGTTTTAAATGTGTTGTCAAAGAGTAAATCAAGGCCAGCCAAGTGACACAGTGGTTAAGGTGCTGGATCGCACATGGTCAACCGCACAGTTCGAGTCTTGACCCCTGGTGGCTTAAAAAATCACGCCAGGTGCGTGTGCGTGTGAGTGCCCAAGATCCCAAGGGAACAGACGAGAAGGGATGGGGGTGTGGCCAGCCCCCGTGAGGTGCTTCCTCACTCTGCCTAGCATTCTCTCTCTCTCTGGCGAGTATGTGTGCTCTAAAACCAAATTAAAAAAAAAAAAAAAAAAAGAGTGAGCAAATAGCATTAAAAACTTACTGGGACCAGCAGATGGCATAATGGTTACAGACTGGACTCCCACATAATTGACGCCAGTTCAAGTCCCAGACCCAGTGGCTTACAACTCACGCCAGGTGCACATGCGCGCATGCCCAAAATCCTGAGAGGAGAAGAGGGGATTGCGGCGTGGCCATTCCCCTGGGGAACGATTTCTCACTTTCTGTCTGTCTGTCTCTCCGGTGAGTGTACACGCCCTACAGCAAAAATCTCCCCCAGTAAATGCCTAACCCTGGTGTTTAGCGTGCTTTTAGGCATACTCACTAAGCAGATTCTTTTTTCTCTTTTATTAAGATTGCCAGAGGGTGTATGTGCTTGGCAGAGAGAGGAAGCACTCCCTAGTGGGGCGGACCACTCTGCAACCCTTCCACCGTCTCCCAGCCCGCAGGACCTCGGGCACACGCACACGTGATCCAGCATGCTCTTCACAGCCCAGGCTGGGACTCCAGCCGCCGGGCGGGGTCCAGCTCCCCACGCAGCACGCCGAACCACTGCGCCTGCCAGCTTCTACGGAACACTCCTCTGGGGAGCTTGCTGCCCGAGTCTGCCAACCCAGGTCCCCGGGCTCCATACAGAATGCCAGTGTTGTGCTGAAGCTCAGGGAGAGGGCTGGCTGTCCGGGCCTTCGCGCCCGCGTGGAAGAGAGATGCCCGCACCCGAGAACTGCCCTTAACAAGGACCCAGCCACCTGAGCCTACGCTGCCTTAGAGAAGTGCAGCAGCCGCAGGGCGGCCCAGAGCAGCTGCGAGAAGCAGCACTAAGAGGCGGCCTGCACCCTGGCCCCCAGAACCGGCGAGGCCGTGCTGTCAGGCAGGATGGGGAACCTCTAAGCCATGTGGCTCCAGGCAGCATCCGCCCACCCTGCCACACGGCCGCGGAGAGGAACGGCTTACAGACACGCGACGCTGTGGGGGCAAGGGGTTCCTGCTGGACCCCCCACAGGCTGCGGCACCACCTGAGTGCCCCCGTGGGCGTGACGCCACAATCCCTGCCCCATATTCCTGTGTCGGGATTTAGGGCACGCAGATACACCTAGCACACTTTTCACACCTCCAGGGCCCAGCTGGCCACGTGGGACCCAGCCCTCTTAACCACAGGCAGCAGAGCCAGCTCTACTGGCCTGTTTACTGGGAGAGGAGAGGCATCCTTTGTAAGAGTCTTCAAAGTGTTTTTAGGAACTCTCCAAGAAAGAAAAACCTTACGCCTCTCCCCACCAGCCTTCTCAGCCGAGCGGTGTGCACGTGGGGTCCTGCATGCTGCTCTCCAGGACACAGGGCCATGTGCCAACGCCCCCACCCCAAGGCTGACTGTCACGCCTGGCTACACCGGCACGTGAGACATGCGGTGACCACGGGGCTGGGGAAACCGGCGGGCCTGACTGGCAGGTTGAGCAAAGCAGCCCAGATTCGATATGCAACTGAGCACGCTAGAAAAACTGCAGGTTGGGACCAGCAGGTAGCGTAATGGCTATGTCGCTGGACTCCCATGTGGTCGACCACAGTTCGAGTCCCGGACCCAGTGGCTTAAACTCACGCTTGGGTGCGTGTGCGTGCGTGCCCAAGATCCCGAGAGGAGAATGGAGGAGAAGGGATTGTGGCGTGACCATCCTCCCTGGGGGGTGATTTCTCGCTTTCTGTCTCTCTGTCTCTCTCTGTCTTTCTAGCAAGCGCATGTGCCCTACAGCAAAGAGCTCTCCAAAACAAAACAAAACAAAAAAGGCAGGTCGTCTGCTCAGCCGGCCAGGCGTCCCTCCCCACGGCATGACACAAGGGCAGCCACTCAAACCAGGGCTATGGCGGCTGCGGTGGCAGTGAAAACGCTGGCCTGAGACGCTGAAGCCGGGTCAGAAGGGCCTGGGTGGTGGCCCTAGATCTCCCAGTGCACCCTGGGCACAGGCACGGGGGCTGGGGCAGGCCCGTCAGGGGCCTCTGCGTGTGTGTGTCTCTCTCTCTCGGGGAAGAGAGAAACTTCTCACGAAATGAAAAGGTAGCGCGCTCCTTACCGTCTACAGACCCGAACTCCCTTTCGTGCGCCCGAGTGAGGATCTCTTTGTAGAGTGTCTCTGCTTGCTTGAACTTCCCTTGTTTCAGATAGCAGGATGCCTTAAAACAGACCGAAGCGGTCAGCGTCTCCCACGCCAGCGGGCTCCCGCCAGGCCCCACCCCACAGGGGCGCCCACGCCCACCAGGTTGTTCTTGGTCTTGGCCACGTTGGGGTCGTCGGGCCCCAGCTTGGTCTGGTAGATCTCGAGGGCCCGCTGGTAGTAGTACTCCACCTCCTCGTACTTGCCCTGGTTCTGGCACAGCAAGGCCAGGTTGTTCAGCTGCTTGGCCACGTCAGGGTGGTCCTTCCCCAACACCTGGGGGAGAGCCGTGTTGCAGGGACACTTGTTTTGCCACCACTCGACCCGCTCTCCACCCCACTGCTGGAATGCTCTTCCCAGGGCACACTGGTGCCTCAGTGCTTAAGGCAGCTGGATCCACATGACCGACCACATGGTTTGAGTCCTAGACCCAGCAGCTTGAAAAACGAGCTGGAAGCATGTATGTGTGTATCCGAAATCCCAAGAAGAGAAACTGAGAAAGGACTGTGGAGTTGCCATCCCCTCTCGAGAGTTCATTGGCTCTCTCTCTCCGTCAGTCCTTTTCTAACAAGTACATGCACCCTCTGGGGGAAAAAAAAACATTTTTAAAGAAAAAAACGGGGCCAGCAGGTGGCATGGTGGTTAAGGTGCTGGACTCCCACGTGACTGGCCACGGTTCAAACCCAGACCCAGTAGCTTGATCCATGCCGGCACGTGTGTAAGCACGCCCAGAATCCTGACGGGAGTAGAGGGGAATGGGCTGCACCATGGCCATCACCCCTGGGGGAGGATTTCTCATTTCCCTGTCTCTTGAGGTCACTCTGAGTGCACACGCCCTATGGCAAAAACCTAAACAAAGAAAGCCAGCCAGCCAGCCAGCCAGATCCCACAGAGCTGTCTGTGGTTCAGATCCTAGCCCCAGCAGCTTGAAAAACACGCCGGGCACATGTGCATGCCTGTCCTGAGTCCTCCTGGGACGAAGCAGTGGTGGAGGGGAACTGTGTGCGAGCACCACCCCCACCCCGGAAGCAAGCCTGGAGCCCTCCCTACAGCCTCGGGCATTGCCCGGCAGCAGAGGCCCTACTGCCCCGCCTCGCCAGGCTGAACCAACCTTAGATGGTTCTTTCAGACCCCAGGAAACTGGCCCGGCTGCAGGGGCACGAACAGGGTTCAGGTGCCTGGTGGCTGGAGCTGCCAGGGCCCCGGTTAGGTTCCTGCCAACTAAGCGAAGCTGGCAGCCTGTGGTCCTGCTGGCGAGCAGGAGAGCACACGGAAGAGACCCGGCGAGACGCCTGCTCGCCCGCACCGGTGCGCCAGGCCCCCGAGAGGCCCCCATACCTTCTCGCGGATCTCCAGGGCTCGTTTGCACAGTGGCTCTGCTTCTTTGTACTTCCCCCTTTTCCCATAGAGCACTGCAAGGTTGTTCAGAGTTGCCGCCACCTGCCGGCAGAGGGAGCTGCTGAGACCGGGACGGAAGACGGGAGGGCATGCACGCGTCCCGCTCCTTCTCAGGGTGTGCTGCTACTGTGAGCTCCGCTCAAAGGAAGAGCACTGTCCCTGCAGCAGAGTTACACAGTCACCCTGCAGGACCCCGGCACTGACCAATCAACATCAACAACAGGGCCTTGATTTTATTTCCCTGAAAGCCACACAGCCAACCAGGACGGATCTGGATGTGAATCTGCCCGATTTAATAAGAATATAAATTTTTGAGAAAAATTTAGAGAAGTACATGCGATGTGATTGAGGATCGGGTTACGCAGGTGCTGCGTCTGGGAGTGGTGCAGACCCTGGCCGCACTGCCCAGGCCAGCAGGGCCCTGCGCGGGCCTCCTACCTGCACCCTCTAGTGGACGGCAGCTCCTACCTCCCCTGTTGGGTTTAACATCACAGTGAGTTGGACAGAAGACGTGCCGGGAAACACACACAAACCACTAAAGAAGCACATGTACAAACCGCGGGGTGGTCTTTGCCCAGAGTCTTCTCACGGATGGCCAAGGCGTCGTTCAGGAGGTTCGCTGCGTCTTTGTACTTGTTCTGGTCCCTGAGTGACAGAGCACACGTAAGTGCTGCAGGTGTGGCCTCCTGTGCCTGCCGCAGTGCCGTGTGGGACCACAGGGGTAAGGGCGCTCCGGTTAGTGAGCCACTGGGAGATGGCCAGGAGACCCACCACTAACCGCGCTGGTGGGCCGGCCCCGTGGCCTAATGGTCAAGGCAGCCAGGCCCCAGGTGGCCACCCACAGCTTGAATTCCAGCCCTGGGGGCTTGAAAAACACCCCAGGCGTGTGCACACATGTCCACAATCCCGTCGAGACAGAAAAATGGAGAAGGGACCGTGACCACCCCAGGGTAGGGGCTTCTCCCCACACCCCACTCTACACCTCTGGCAAGTGTACGTGCCTTGTGGCAAATTTTAATAAAATAACAAATGGGGCCAGCAGGTGGAGTGGTGGTTAAGGACTCCCACATGGCCAACTGCAGTTCGAGTCTTGGGCCTGGTGGCTTGCTCTCTCACCTTCTCTCTCCCTCTGGTCAAATTTAAATGAATAAATAAATGGATGGATAAAGTTTACTGAGACAAATGCGCTGGCCAGCTGAGCTAGAATGGACCGGAGTCTGTGAGCCTGGCCCTCGCGTCCAGATCGCTGGACACAGGGTCGTGACGCTCCAGGGCTGTCGTGCACGTGCCACTGCCCCATGCAGAATAAGGAGAGGCCACCTAGGCCCACAGCAGAGTCTGCCGGCGTCACAGGAACTGACCCCGCCAGTCACTGTCTGTGTAAGTCCTGGCTACGCCAGGCCACTTCCCCAAGTCCCAGCCTCCCTCCCTACAGAGCAAGTGCACCACCTAACTCCGGGTGGCTGCAAGGGCTACGTAAGGTAACGTGTGCTGTGTGCTGCAGAAGGCGTTTCAAACCCGAGTGAGGACCAGCTGGGAGCATGACGGGTAAGGCCGCTGGAGCCCACACGGGCGACTGCGGTTTGAGTCCTGAACCTCTCAGCTTGAGAGACACATGGGGAACATGTGCGTGTGCCCAAAATCCTGAGAGGAGACTGGAGAAGGGACTACAGCGTGGCCATCCCCTAGGGGTGCTTTCTAACTTTCTCTCCCACTGTCTCTGGCAAGCATACCTACACTACTGCAAATTACAAAAAAACAACAAAAAAAACAACAACTGGGTGGGACCAGCAGGTGGCGTGGTGGTTAAGGTGCTGGACACTCCCACATTGCTGACCACGGTTCGAGTCCCGGACCTGGCAGCTTGCTTTCTCATTCTCTCTCTCTCTGGTCAAGTTAAAATAAATGAATGAATAAATAAAATTAAAAAATTAAAAAAAAAAAAAATCTGGGACAAAACTTCCCAAGACGTCCATCTGTACAATATTATAGCCAGATAAAAAGCTGAATAAAGTGTACCTTCTTACGAGCATGGTACGTGAGCTGCCGCCCAGCTAGAGGACGGAAAGTGGAATGACTACACACAGCTACTGGGGCTGGCAGGTGGCGCGGTAACTGAGGGCAGTGGACTCCCTCGTGGCCGACCGCAGTCCAAGTCTCGGACCTGGCGCTTGCTTTCTCACTTCCCCTCTCTCTCTCATTCTATCCCTCTCTGGTCAAAATTAAAAATAAGTAAATGAATGAAGTTAAAATAATTCTTTAAAATCCACTACACGTAGCTACTCGGGGTCGCAGGTGCTGGGTCCGTGTTGGTGACAAGTGTGCCCGGGGAGAGCCGCTGGGAAGCTGAGGACGACTTGCCTGTACACCAGGGCCAGGATGTTGAGCATGGTGGCCACGTCCGGGTGGTCATGCCCCGAAGTCTTCTCCAGGTCCTCCAGGGCCTGCTTGCAGAGGGGCACGGCCACCTCGTAGCGCCCCTGCGAGGCGTACTGGATCACCAGGTTGTGCAGCGTGCGCAGGCGTGCTGGGATCTCGTAGCCGCCCTGCTGGGCCGCGGCCGCCGCACTGCTGTGCTGCTGCTGGACTGTAGGAGAGGGGCTGGTCGGCTCTGGGCCGCGCCCACACCGCCCCAGCCCCCAGCCCCAGCCCCTAGGCAAGCAGCTGATAGCGGCAATGCGACAGGATGGCGGGGTACCACTGGCACAAGAAGGGCCAGTAAAAGGACTGCGGGCCTCTTCCCGAAGAAACCACAGACCCCATCAAACGAAGCTGGCTTCAGGCCGGCCCATGCCCACTGGAGTCCCTGCCATCACCAGCGGATATGCGCGCCCACCCCGGGATGGAGGAGAGGGAGGGGCTGCAGAGTGACCACGCTCCACGGGGTGCTGCGCCCTTCACCCTCTCTCCTTCTCTGACAGGCACATGCACCCTCTGACATTATTAATTAATACAACTTTTAAAAACCAAAAGTGTCTTAAATTCTTCCAGGAAAAGCAGGCATGCTGCCGAGCTGTGCCTGCAGGCGGCGCACGCTGTCCCCCTCCACACGGGGTCACTCACTGCCCTGGCCCGGCTCGTCCTCGTCATTGGGGAACAGGTCGTCCAGAGGCTCTTTGTTGGAGTCGGTGTCTCTGTCCTCCTACAAAGAGACGTGGGGCAGGCTTCACTCGTGGCACCGGAGGCCAGGACAGAAACTCGCCTTACAGAGCCCCAAGAAGAGGCAGCAGAGCAGGTCGCCCACCATCGCGCTCACCCCACTTAAGGAGGCTCGCACGACTAGGCTCGGCGCAGACCAGGACCACAGTTCAGAGCCCGGGGTGTCCGCCATGTGGGGTGCTCAGTCCGAGGGGACCGGAAAACCCCACTCGGAACCCGAACTGTAGGAGCAGACTGCCCTGTGCAGCTCTGCGCCCCCACAGGCCGGGGCATGGGACCACCCTCTGAAAATCTCCCTACGGATGGCTGAAGAGACGGCAGAGACAGGGACGAGGCGGTCTAAGCGGTCGGGACCCTGACCAGGAAAGAAACCAGGGCGTCTGGGAAAAGGAGTGCTGCTGATTCTGGAGGGACCACCTGGTAAGCAGGCACAGCTCCCAGAGGCCGGCTGAGCTGCACCGCCTGAACACGGGGCCCCGCCGGGGTGGCCTGCAGGAAATGTGTGTTCTCCGAGACACTGACCTCGTGAAAGACAGACAAGGGCTGGGACTGTCAGCGGAGGGTGACCAGAGACGGCCAGCTACTTTACTATATGCGTTTGTATGCAGAACTGCATGGTGACTTTTCCGAGACGTGGGATGTGGAGCACGCAGTCCTGACCCAGGCCCTGGACTGGAGTAAAAGAGGCTGCCACAGGGGCCGGCAAGTGGATGGTGGTTAAAGGTGCTGGACTCCCACATGGCCGACACGGTTCAAGTCTCAGAACTGGTGGCTTGCTTTCTCACTTCCTCTTTCTCTCTCTGCCTATCTCTGATCAAACTGGAAAATAATAATGATAATAATAAATAAAAGTTAAATAAAATATTTCTTAAAATAAAAAGAAAATGAAAAGAATTAAAACTTAAGTCATGCTATTCAACAATATGTTCAACTAAAATTATGCCCTGTGTGTGTGTGTGTGTGTGTGT
>NW_006160194.1:1200211-1200995 GCF_000334495.1 Tupaia belangeri chinensis | reverse complement strand
AAAGAAAAATAAAATATATAAAAAAAAAAAAAAAAAAAAAAAAGAGGCTGCCACAGACGCTGCGGGGACAGCGAACAACAGGGGAGCCTGGCCCTCCCCTGGACATGCCTCGCAGAGCAAGGGGCGCGTGGGACTAGCCCAATGGTCCCTGCTGGGCACCCCAATAGGGAAGAGGAGTCAGTTCTCTATAGTTTTTCTCTTAAGTTGGACAGATGTTTAAAACAACCAGCTTTTCCTCTCAGCGTCCGGGGAGAGCGGGCCTCGACAGACACCCTCGGCCCCACGGCCTCCGGCAGAGGCTCTAAGAGCGAACATCTAGGTACACCCTGACCTAGAGAAGGAAAATGGAAAGACGCAGTATGCGTATTAAAACAGGATGCTGGGGACCAGCAGATGGCGTAATGGCTACATTGCTGGACTCCCATGTAGTCGACCGCGGTTCGAGTCCTGGACCCGGTGGCTTAAACTCACGCCAGGCACGTGTGCGTGCGTGCCCAAGATCCCGAGAGGAGAATGGAGGAGAAGGGATTGCAGCGTGGCCATCCCCCCTGGGGGGTGATTTCTCGCTTTCTCTCTCTCTGTCTCTGTCTTTCTGGCAAGCACACACGTCCTATAGTAAACCCCCACACACACAAAAAAAACAGGATGCTGGAGGGACCCAGAGGTGGCAGTAGCTGGCGCAATTCGAGTACTAGATCTGGCAGCTTGCTTTCTCATTTTCCCTCTCTCTCTGGTCAAATTAAAAATAATAATAATAATAAATAAAATTAAATAATTATTTAAA
>NW_006160194.1:1173842-1200188 GCF_000334495.1 Tupaia belangeri chinensis | reverse complement strand
AGGTGGTATGGTGGCTGGGGCACCAGATTCTTCATGGCCAGTGTGGTTCGAGCCTGGACCTAGCAGCACAAGGACCACACCGTGCGGTCGGGCATGCCCGAGACCCTACGAGCAGAGCAGGGCAGCAAGGGCTGCAGCGTGGCCTCCCGGGGGAGTTCCTTCCCCTCTTGGTCTTTCTCCAGTGAGCGCATGCACCCCGCGGCAGGAACATAAGCAGACAGACAGGTACTGTGGACAGAGCTATGCCCCCCAAAGGTCACTGAAGCCCTCACCCCGCTTAGATGGTCAGCCTCTGGGAGGAAGCAGGGTTAGCTCAGGTCACAGGAGTGGGACCCTGGGGGACGAGAGTCTGTTGCTGACGACAGAGACAATGTGGTCCGAGTACTCTAAGCGGATGGGGGCTCCCTGCTCTGGAGGCTCACGTCCACGAGCTTGTGCTCTGGGCTGCGGCCACACCCTGAAGCACGCCTCCACCTGCCAGCAGGCGGCACCGGGCGCTGAGTGCAGCACGACTGGAAGGGCCGTTCTGGGACCCGAATGCTTGGACGCTGGACACTCAGTCTCTACCAGCCCCAGAAGCAAGTCAGGGCTGCTTTTCTTTTATAGTTTTTTTCAGAGATTGTGGTCATCGGAGAGACAGACAGAAAGCGAGAAATCATCCCCCAGGAGGATGGCCATGCCACAATCCATTCTCCTCTTGGGATTTTGGGCACACATGAACACGCCTGGTGTGAGCTTTAAGCTGCCAGGCAGGACTCAAACCGTGGTCAACTACGCGGGAGTCCAGCAATGTAACCACTATGCAATCTTCCTGTCCCCAGGGCAGCTTTTCAATGGTTGCAGGTCTCTGCAGCACAAGCCACGCCTCTCCGGACCCCGGGGACCTGCCGCTCTTGCCTTTCTGTTGCTAGGGTCACGATGGCCTGAGCGGGTAAGAGAAACTCGGGTTACTCAGCTGACGATCTGGAGCGCCCGGACCGCACCTGGAGAGGGTCTCCTTGCTGGTGGGTGACATGGTGGGGGACAGGAGCTCGTTTCGTTCGCGCTTATAAACCCTCTGGGACTCGGTCCGGGGCCGCACCCTGATGCCTCCTCATTTCCCAATGGCCCCCACCTTCAGCACCACAATCGCATTCAGTCTCCAGTCCCCCGACACCTCACCAAATCCCAGCACACCAATCGGGGGACACATCCACAGCAGCGGTGCCTTAGAAGAAGAAATCCTAGGGCCAGCAGGTGGTGTGGTGGTTAAGGCACCAGATTCCCACATGGACAGCCGTGGCTTGAGTCCCAGACACGGTAGCTTGAAAATCACAACAAATAGGGCCGGCAGGTGGCATGGTGGTGAAGAACACTGGAACCTTCCGTGCCCAACTGTGGTTCAAGTCCTGGACCTGGAGGCTTGCTTTCTCACTTTCCCTCTCTCTGTCCCTCTCTGGTCAATTTAAAAATAAATAAATAAAGCTAAATAAAACAATTCTTTAAAAAAAAAATCACAAAAAATAAACAGGTAAATAGATAAATGTTAAAAAGAGAGAGTGGGCGTCAAGAACTTGCCCGCCTATCCACCAGGTGGGGCCGCAGCGAGGTGCAGCCTCTAGACGAGGCAAGCTGCCAGTCTGAGACGAGGACACGGGTAGGGTGGGCCTGCTGGTGCCGGGCGTGCACCTCTCAGGGGTCTCGGATGGAGCTCGGACGAGACGTGCACAGGCGAACTCTGGTTTACTGGTCATGGGCGTGCACACGCCTGGCACCACAGGCAAGAAAACGTGAGCTCCAAAAGCCTGTGGGTTCTGGACTGGCTCCTGCAGCGGGCAAGGGGCAGGGTGGACGCCTAGGGACATCCAAGTAAAGCCTCTGGTCTATTACCGGCCACACAGTCATGCGGGCATCCTGGTTTTGACAAATTTTCTTTTTTTCTTTAAAGAATTATTTTTATTTAACTTTATTTGTTATTTATTTCAATTTTACCAGAGAAGGACAGCGTGAGAGAGGGAGAGAGAGAGAGAGAGAGAGAGAAAGTGTGAAAGCAAGCTGCCAGGTCTAGGACTCAAACCATGGTCGTCCATGTAGGAGTCCAGCGCCCCTAACGACTGCGCCACCTGCTGCCCCCTTGACAAGTTATGGTTATGATGACCTTAGAGAAATGGGAAAAGCCTACAGGAATCCTCTCTACTATCTCACCAACTCTTCTGTCTATAATTATTCCAAAATAAAAAAGTTTTCTTAAAAAAGACGTTAATGGGGGACCAGCAGGTGGCATGGTGGCTAAGGTGCTGGACACTCCCACATGACCACCACAGTTTGAGTCCCGGACCTGGTGGCTTGCTTTCTCGCTGTCCCTCTCTTGCTCCCTCTCTCTGTGTCTCTTTCTGGTCAAATTTAAATAAAAGAATGAATCAATAAAATTAAATAAATCATTCTTTTAAAAGAAAGACATGAATGGAATCAGATATAAAAAGTAGATGAGAAATCATTAAGACTGGGATGACTACCTAGAGAGAGCCAATAGAAAAGGAAGCCAGTCTGGGACCACTAAATGGTGTAGCGATCATGTCACTGGGCTTCCACATGGTCGACCATAGTTTGAGTTCCAGATCCAGGAGCTTGAAACTCACCCCAGGCACTGCACGTGTGTGTGTGTGTGTGTGTGTGTGTGTGTGTGTGTGTGTGCCAAGATCCGGAGAGAAGAATGGAAGAGAAGGGACTGCAGGGTGGCCAAGCCCCCGGGGAGTGATCTCTTCCCACTATCTCTGTCTCTCTCTCTGGCACATGCCCACACTCAAAGGCAAAAACCTCTTAAAAAAAAAAGAAAAGAAAAGAAAAAAGAAAAAAAGAAAAGGAATACAGCCATGATGCGGAGGACCTGGACATTCCAGGAACAGAAACGAGCTGGCAAGGGAGGCTAAGGGGCACAAGAGGTGCCAGGAGAACCAAGGGTCACAGAGAAGGCTAGGGGAGCAAAAGCACCACCCGTCCGCGGCACAGGCTGGAAGCTGGGCTCCACATGGGGACCAGAGTTCGAAGCCCCAGCCTGGTCAGCTGAAGCCCCGGGCTGCAGGACTACAGGAAGGGGGTTGCCACATGACCAGCCCCTGGGGAGGTGCTCCTCTCACTGACGCACATACACACGTTCTACCAATAAATTTAAAAATCACAGTGACAGCACCATCAGCCACAGACGTGTCGGGCCCACTGAGGGCGCCGGGCAGCCTAGGGCAGTGGTGCTGGGTGGCTCAGCGTTCGGGTGTGGGGCTCTCGAGCTGCGGCGAGCGAGCCTCTGTGCGGGGCACCTCATGTTACAAAGCCGTCGTTTGATTTCTGACTGCTGTTCTAGAGAACTGCAGTTCACACACTGAGAATTTGGGGAGGCCCGGGCCCGCACCTGGCTGCGCTACCGCGGGTGCCCAGCACCACTCACCGACGGGGAGATGTCGTCGTCGTACTTCTTGAGCTGATTCATGAACTCCAGGTGCTTCTTCTCCTCCTCCAGTTGGGCCACCGACTGCTCGCTCTTCTGCAGCTTCTGCTGTGTGCTGGCCAGCTCGTCCCGCAGCCACTGGTTCTCCTGGCACAGACGGCGGACCTGGGCGCGCAGTTTCTGTTTCTCCGACTCCACGGCGTTCAGGTGGTTGGACAGGGCCATCATGACCTGCGCAGGACAGGAGTGCTCACTGCCCGGCTCGCCCAGCGCCCCGCGGCTGCTGCTCAGAGCACCGCAGGCGCGTCTGCAGCCGGCGCCCTTCACCTGCCCCAGATGGCGTGACGCATGACAAGGGCCACACCGGCTCCGCAGGTCCTAGGAGAATCTTCGCCTCTATTTGCAGACATCACAGTGTTGAGTATGTCCTGCTACCTAGACAGCCCAACCTACCTCCCCACGGGCCTTTGCCATGGTGAGGAGCAAGGCACAGTGTGGTCGGGGGGCCGGGGGTGGAGCTGGGGAGGGGCAGCTCCTCCTCAGCGCTCCCACAGAAGGGGGGCCGGTCAGCTGCCACCAAGAGCGACACCCCAGCACTGGGGCACGCCTGCGTCACGTGTCCACCGTTGGATCTGGTGGCCATGCCAGGGCGCTGCCTACATGTGTTCCCGAGCAGCTGCAAAGGCCACTGCGGGCCCCGAGGGCGGAGGTGAGGGCGGGCAGAGCTGGGGACAGCCAGCTGGCTTCTCTGGCCGCTCTGCGGGTCAGACAGCAGCCCTCCCCCCACCACACTGAAACCCTACGACCCTCCCAGGTTCAGACCCTGAAACTCCAGAGGCTGGGGCTTTCTTTCCTTCTTGTTTAAATCTTATCTGCTAAACCAAAAAAGTAAGTTCAAATTCACATCACCCCTCACTGGCAGGACCTGAGAGACCACAGGTTCGCAGTGTGCAAACAAGGACGAGGTGAGGACAACCCTGGGATGGGGAGGGCCACCTCCTTCTGAAAGCAAGCACTGCCCTGCAGCCCCCACACGCCCCGGGAAGTGAGGGACGAGGCTGAACCTGGCGAGGCCGTTTTACCTCAGGGCTGCTGGCAGAGCCGGGCATCAGCAGGGAGACGCGGATGCTTCTGGCTTGCCCTCTCGGCCTCCAGCAGGACAGCGAGGGGCCGCTGAGTGCTTTACTGGCTCCTCGTCCCCTCAGACTGGGCCCTGGGTCGCAGGCAGGCAGGACAGTGTGCCCTCTCACACCTCCCTGTGGCCACGGATGAACACGGGCCAAGAGCCCCGAGCATCTGCAAACCTGGAGGCCTCACGGGGAGGAGGCAGCCTCCTGGCCCTCCCCTACAGCGGAGTTGTGGGGGCTGGCTGCTGGGTGTGCCGCAGCGGGTCAAGGAGCCCCGGACGTGTCTAGGACAGCCTGCCTACGTGCTGGTCAGACCCGCTCCTGAGTGGCTCTCAGCCACTGCTTCTGTGTTCTGGTATAAGTGGCCAAGCCAAATCTTGAACGACACAAGGGGAACCTCTACTTTGACTGCGTAGTCCAGGGAAGCCCCACCAGTGGCAGCCTATGGGACCCACGTGAGCCACCCAACCGTGTGCCACTACTCGACAGACCCCTCCCCGCAGCTCACGCACGCTCCAGGCTCACCTGTGCCTCGCTCAGCCCGAGCTCCAGCATCTCCAGGGACTTGCGGATCATGCTGGACTTCTCCTCCACCAGGTTGCTCTCGTCATCCTTCTTCA
Source organism: Tupaia belangeri chinensis (assembly GCF_000334495.1). Lineage (NCBI taxonomy): Eukaryota > Metazoa > Chordata > Mammalia > Scandentia > Tupaiidae > Tupaia > Tupaia belangeri. The sequence continues at coordinate 1,195,020 of NW_006160194.1, read as the reverse complement.
GGCATTGCAGCGTCTCGAGCAGGCTCTGCAGGATGGAGTTGTGCTCGTTCTTCAGCGCCTCCAGCCCCTGGATCACCTGCTTGGTCTTGGAGATGATCTCGTCCTGCGTGAGCTTCTCCAGCTTGTCGTCCTTCACGTACACCATTGTGGACATGCTGTCGTGCATCCTGGGAGGGACCAAGCTCCCGTTACAGGCCGCACTCTGCCACCGCTCTCACCGAGGGCCACTTGGGAATGCTAATTTGCGCTTATGTGTGTGTGAATAAAACACATGTATTTCTTTTGTTGTTTTGGGGTTTTTATGGAAAGGATTTTTTTTTTTTTTTTTTTTTTTTTGCTATAGGGCGCGTGCGCTCACCGGAAAGGCAAGAGACAAACAGAGAGACAGAAAGTGAGAAACCACCCCCCGGGAGGATGGCCACACCCCAATCCCTTCTCCTCCATTCTCTTCTCAGGATCTTGGGCATTCACATGCACCCAGTGTGAGTTTAAGCCACCGGGTCCAGGACTCGAACAGCGGTCAACTACATGGGAGTCCTGCGACATAGCCATTACGCCAACTGCTGACGCCAACATATGTATTTGTAACTTAAGATCTGGAGATGATGGCAACCAGCAGGTGGCATGGTGGTTAAGGTGCTACACACTTCCATGTGGTCAACCATGGTTCAAGTCCCAAATCTGGTGGCTTGCTTTCTCACTTTCTCTCTCTCTCTCTCGCTCTCTCTCTGGTCAAATTAAAATAAATGAATGAATAAATAAAATTAAATAAATCATTATTTTTTCTTTCTTTTTGGAGAGTTTTTTTGCTATAGGGCGAGTGCACTCACCAGACAGACAAAGAGAGACAAAAAGCGAGAAATCACCCCCCAGGGGGGATAGCCACGTCGCAATCCCTTCTCCTCCATTCTCCTCTCGGGATCTTGGGCACGCACGCACACGTGCCCAGCGTGAGTTTAAGCCACCGGGTTCGGGACACAAACCGCAGTCGACTACGTGGGAGTCCAGCGACATAGCCATTACGCTAACTGCTGGTTCCCTAAATAATTCTTTTTAAAACAATCATTTAAAAGATCTGGAAATGCCATATGCTGAACTATTTCTGATTTTTCTCTCCTTTTATTTTTATTTTTATTTTTGGAGAGAGGTTTGATTTTTGTTTGTTTGTTTTTCTATAAGGCACATGCGCTCGCCAGAAACACACAGACAGAGAGACAGAAAGCGAGAAATCACCCCCCAGGGGGGATAGCCACGTCGCAATCCCTTCTCCTCCATTCTCCTCTCGGGATCTTGGGCACGCACGCACACGTGCCCAGCGTGAGTTTAAGCCACCGGGTTCGGGACACAAACCGCAGTCGACTACGTGGGAGTCCAGCAACATAGCCATTGCCGGTCCCAAAAGATGGAATTTCTTTAAAAACCCACAGAAGGGCCACCCCTGTTGCACAGCAGTGAGGTACATGCCTGGGGACAGACCTCCGCCCCCGCCAAGACTTGCAGGATCTCCAGGTTGTTCTGAGTAACCACAGCAAATTTTTATCATGCCTTTATTTCTAAAAAGAAAATAACCCTTCTCTTTAAGGTTTCTGTCACAGGTGCAGGCTCTTAACAGAGACAGAGAAAAAGTGAGCCACCCCAGACAGATGGCTAGACTGCAACCCTTCTCTGTTTCCCTCCTGAGGTCTTGGGCACGAATGCACTGGTGCTCAGAGTGACTTTCAAACCGCAGGGCCCGGGGCTTGACCCCTGGTCGGCCATGTGGGATCCAGTTGGCTTACCCCCCACTGGCCCTGAAAAGAACTCTATAAAGTCCCATTACCTGCTCCACGAGGGCAGAGGAACCTCGTGCTAAATCGCAGTCTACCTCTGGAGTAGGTTCCTGTACACAGGAGGCCCTGCACTGGGCCACACCTCTTAAAGTCGCTGCTCAACAGGCACGGCCACCACAGCCTGCTAGCTTTCAAGTCTCCGCATTTCCAGAAACCATGCATTCTGCTCTGTGCCTGAAGAGAGTCACCACCTAACGTGAGTGGACCAAAATAACCCTAAAACAATTTTTATTTTAACTTTTTAAAAAATGTGTTTTTAGGTCTTTGTCATAGGGTGTGTACATTCGCCAGAGAGGAGAGAAACAGATACAGGGAGAGGGAGCGCTCGCCCCCTGGGATGGCCTCGCCGCAATCCCTTCTCCTTCGCTCTCCGCTCGGGACTTTGGGCAGCATGCAACGTGTGACTCGCATGATTTTCAGCTGCTCGTCCGGGACTCGATCTGCAGCCGGGCATGTGGGAGTCTGGTGCCTTAACCACCATGTCACCTGCTGGTCTCAATTTTAACTTAATTTTTAAAAATTTTGCCAGAGGGTACATGTGCTTGCCAGAAAGAGACAGAGACACAGAGAGGAAAAAGGCAACCCCCATGAGGTGTTATCACACCCCAATCCCTTCTCCGTTTTCCATCTTGTTACCATTTGGGGCACACGGGTAGCAGGCATGTTTTTCAAGCTATCTGGGCCGGACTCGAACCACATGGCTAGCCTGTGCGATCCGGCTCCCTCAACCCCGAAGCCACCAGACTAGCCCTTACCTAACTTCAGAGCTTGTCCTGTCCCCATTACCTCAGGCAGTGACGGGTCTCTGCTGTCCTCACTGGGTAGCACAGTGGCTTCAAACGCACTTCCGCATACCTGACTCCCAATCACTGTCACACGCCACACTGGAAGGACAGACTGGGAACGGCAGGACAGACGAGTGTTCTGTGCCTAGACCTCTGACTAAGCCCTGCCTGTGGGAGATAAACGGTGCTGTCTCTCCTCTTTAAAGTTTATTGAGAGGGGGTTGGCAGGTGGCATGGTAGTTAAGGCACTGGACTCCCACATGGCTGACCATGGTTCAAGTCCTGGACCTGGCAGCTTGCTTTCTCACATTCTCTTTCTCATTAAAATTCTTAATTAATTAATTTTTTAAAATCTTCCAACAGTTTATTAAAAAAATGTAGACAATTTTTAAAAATCCCCACTTGGGACCAGCAGTTAGCGTAATGGCTATGTCGCTGAACTCCCATGTGGCCGACTGCAGTTCAAGTCCCAGACCCGGTGGCTTAAACTCATGCTGGGCGCGTGTGTATGCGTGCCCAAGATCCCAAGAGGAGAATGGAGGAGAAGGGATTGCGGAGTGGCCACCCCCCCGGTGGGTGATTTCTCGCTTTCTGTCTCTCTCTTTCTCTGTCTTTCTCGCGAGTGCACCGCCCTATAGCAAAAACCTCAAAAAAAAAAAAAAAAAAAAAACACTGTCATGAACATAAATTGAGGTTTTTCAGCCCTAGTATAAGCTGAATCAAAAAAAAAAGAAATAAAAAATCCAAGAGTGTATTAACAATTTTTTTCACTCATCTGCCACACTGACGGTGCAAATACAAATCTGGTCTAAACGTCCAGACCCTCAGGTATCACTGGACAGCTTTCTGTGTCGTCCATGCTGAGAGACGTGAAAGCTTACGGGCCAACGGCAGCAAAGGCACAGGCTTCAGAGCCGCCTCAGGAGGGCACTCACTATGCGCGCGGAGCCGCAGTGGGGGCGCTGACCACTGAGCACTTACACACAATAACGTCAAGTGCATTTTTTGAAAAATAAACTTTAGCAGAACAATCCTTAAAGATACAGCAGAGGGACAGGTGGTTACCAGTTTCAGGTATCAGCCAATTTTTGTTTCAGCCTCTTTGAATCCATGTGCTAAAATCTAAAATTGAGTTCCCTCTCCCTAAGCTGAGAGCTTCCTGTCATGTCAGTATCTATGTTATAAAGTAACGGAGACGTAGGTGAAATGTTTTTATTTAATTAATTTTTTTAAAAAAAGTTTCTTTCCTCCTTTCATCAGAGACAAATAAAAAGAGAAACACAAGCCCCCCCATAGGGTCTCAAGCCACCACCTGCCTGCAGCCTCCCCTCCCAGCTAGCCAGGAGCAGCGTGTGCACAGCACAGCACAGGCCGCCCCAGAAGCAAAGCCACCTCCCACAAGGCCCGGCTGGGAGGAACTGGGACATCATCCTTTTGTTCTGCGTTTGCCAGAGGGCACGTGTGCTTGCAGGAGAGAAGACAAAGACGGAAAGTAAGGAAGCTCGCCGAAGGAAGAAAATGCTACAATCCCCTTTCCTCCCGCTTCCTCTCGGATTTGGGGCATGCACACATGCACGGTGTGCTCTTTTTTTTTTTTTTTTGGAGAGGTTTTTGCTATAGGGCGCATGCGCTCGCCAGACAGACAGATAGAGACAGAGACAGAAAGCAAAAAATCACCCCCCAGGGGGGATGGTCACACCGCAATCCCTTCTCCTCCATTCTCCTCTCGGGATCTTGGGCACACACACACACACATACACACACACACACACACACACACATGTGCCCGGCGTCAGTTTTAAGCCACCGGGTCCGGGACGCGAACTGCGGTCAACTACACGGGAGTCCAGAGACATAGCCATTACGCCAACTGCTGGTTCCCGCACGGCGTGTTCTTCAAGTCCCAGTCTGGGACCTGGCCGTGCAGTGAGCCATGTGGGATCCAGCTCTAGCATGAACAGCTTTCACCTCTTGAGAGCAACACTGGAAGCAGGCAATCACGCAGGCCTGCGAACGTGGGGCAGAGAGCCATCCCGACCCAGACCGCGCACCCAGCCAGACCCTGATCAGCGGGGACAGCAGAAAAGCTGTTTTCAGACAAACGGCATCTCCACACACTCCTCCCCACACCCTGCCCGGCCTACTGCAAGGTGTGCACGACCAAGGAATCGGGTCAATCGAAGAGAGGCTGGGACACGGGACACAGGCCCGAGATGGGGCCCAGACGGGCAGGCACCCAAAGCTCGGCACCTCCCACCAAGGCTGGACTTGTGCTAGGTCTGAACAGCGGGAAAATAAGACCAAGATACTGAAAGGGAAGGAGGGTTGACCGGAGACCTGGGACCTGACCACGCAGCTCGGCGGGGGAACTTGGCCAAATCAAAACACGTCCCCTCCCTGGAGCTGCCGTGACACCCCGGATGCACAGGTGCGGCGAGGAAAAGGGGAGGGCCCTGAACGCCTCTGGTGGGAAGTCAGGAACTGGAAAACCATCCAGTAGCAAAAGAAGCACGCTACTTAGGAACAGTGCTGGTCGTGGAAATGTCCACATCTCACTTAGAAGAACTGAGACTGGCCAGGAAGTGATGTGGTGGTAGACCACGGTTCAAATCCTGCACCCAGAGCTTGAAACTGATGCCAGACGTGTGTGTGCATGCGTGTGCGTGTGTGTGCGCCCCAAATCCTGAGGGGACAGAGAAGGGACTGCAGCCTGGCCATCTCTCCTACGGGGTGATTTCTTTTCTGTCTCCCCGGCAAGCACATGCACCCTATGGAGTCAACAAAAAAATAATGAAAGGAAAAAGCGCACGTGCATCCTCACCACCCGAGCAAGGGCACACACCGCCGAATGGTGCCAGCCACGGCCACCTGGCTGGGCGCTGTGCAGGTTCCCCACTGTGAGCCTAACCACTCCACATCAGCTCCACCCCCAGGGGGCAAGGGTGAGGCAAGCCCAAGGGAGAGGGCGGTGGAGGTGGGCCTCCATCACTGTCACTCGGTTCTGCTGTAAGGGGGCCCTCTCTTCTCCGCCCCTCTCCTTATAGACAGGGACGCTGGCTTGGCAAGGGTGCGTGTACTTGCCACGGAGACAGAGAAACACAGGAAGGGGAGAAGTGGCCCAGAGTAGCAGACGCAAGGACGAAGCATCCTGGTGTCCCGGATGGGGTCCTGGTACAGAAGCGGATGTGAGGGACAAGCTGGCGTCAGCCGTACGGAGTGCAGTGCAGCTCCCCACAGTGCCTCGGTGGTCCCCACGGGCACACGGTACATGGAACGCGGGGTCCCAGCATTAGGGACATGGGGCAAGTCGGTGGCCGGCAACTTTTCTGTAAATCTAACCTATCCTAGAATTTAGGTTTTCAGTCTGCATACAAGAATGCAAAAAATACATGTATAATTTGATAAAAACAAAACTCAAACTGTACACATGTGGTGTCTACACTAAGAACTCACATCTGGGAACGATGCCCACAGTGCAATGGTTCAGAGGGCTGGATCCCACACGGCCCACCACGCAGTTCAAGTGGCTTGAGAAACACGCCAGAAGCATGTGTGTATGCCATGTGCGTGCGTGCATGTATACCCAAATACCGGCAGGGTGGAGAAATGGCCACGCCCCCCACAGGGTGCTTTTGTTAAAGGTGCACATTAAGAGCCAGGAGTCCCAGTATGCCGACAGAGGGGACATCTGACCACGCCAGACCCCTGGTACCAAGAGAGGAGATGCTATCTCACCGAGGTACGTGCCAACACCTAATTCCCACTGGGGCAACAAACGAACAGGCGGATAGTCCCCTGCAGGTGTCACGCCTCCCCAGTCCACACTGCGTGCGTGACAACTCATCCGAGTCCTCGCCTAATGGGAAAGTGCACGTGCAGATGGAAACCCATGGGTCGGACAGAGCAGCCAGCGACAGGGACAGAGCCCCTCCTGCCCACGGATGACAAGACACCAACATAAAGCATTCCCAGCACAGGTGTCCTACTCTGGCAGCTGCCCGCCCCCATGTCAGAGGCATATGGGTGTGTTTCTTTTCTGTTGAAAATCTTCACCTTCCTATTAAAAACCTCTTTTCCAGGGCTGGGAAGTGGTCGTTAAGATGCCGGATACATTGCTGGACTCCAAGGTAGTCGACCATGGGTCAAGTCCTGGACCCAACAGCTTAAAACTCACGCACTAAGGTGACTCAGCTCACCCTACCCAGAATAGCCCGGAACGCAGGCTCCCTCCACCCCCCCAGCCGAGTGTTCCGGTTTCAGTAACCACCTCATTGTGCGTACCCACATGCACTCACACACGCACTCACACACCAATGCTGCTGTGCACGCGCACACACTTCATGAGTCTGACAACTGACCAATAAGAAAGCACAACACAAGGGACCAGCAGATGGCGTAATGGCTAAGTCACTGAACTCCGACAAAGTTCACCTCAGTTCCAGTCCTGGACATGGCAGCTTAAAACTCAAGCTGGAGGGATCAGCAGTTAGCGTAGTGGCTGTGTGGCTGGACTCCCACGTAGTCAACCACGGTTTGCGTCCCGGACCCAGTGGCTTAAAACTCACGCCGGGCGCGTGTGCGTGCGTGCCCAAGATCCTGAGAGGAGAATGGAGGGGAAGGGATTGCGGCGTGGCCATCCCCCCGGGAGGTGATTTCTCGCTTTCTGTCTCTCTGTCTCTCCAGCAAGTGCACGCACCCTGTAGCAAAAATCTTTCTTAAAAAAAAAGAAAAAGAAAAAGAAAGCACCAACACCTGAGCAGGCAGTCTGGAGGCACAGGCTTCTTCTCAAGCCTCTAACTCAGAAAGGACCTGACGCTTCTGCCTCTATAAAGACAGACCTCAGGCCGAGACAAGGACAGGAATGCTGAAGACACCGAGTTCTTTACAAGACAGAAGCTAAGCTCGTTCTGGCTGGGACCATCGGTCAGCACCTAAAAATCGAGTCCCACGCACTAGAGTCTTGAGTGGGCTCTAGCTCACAGACTTGGCATTTGTCACACCAGATTATTAAGATACTCAAGTGTCCCTTTATTCTGCCCGTGACCTTATTCTCCATCTCTGCAGTCAGGGCCAGCAGGGATGGACTCCCACGTGGTCGACCACGGTTGGAGTCCTTGTCCCAGTGGGTTGAAACTCACATTGGCCACGTATACCAGCACGTTTAAAATCCCAAGAGGAAAATGGAGAGGAAACTGTGCGGCCATCCCCCTGGGGAGATTTCCCACTTTCTGTCTGTCTGTGTTTTTCCGGTGAGCACACATGCCCTATAGCAAAAATCTCAGAACAAAAGATGCTTAGCCTCTGGGCCAGCAGATGGCATGGTGGTTACGGGGCTGGACTGACTCCCGCATGGCCCACCATGGTTTGAGTCCTGGATTTGGCGGCCTGCTTTCTCATTTTCACTTCCCCCACCCCCTGTTAAGCGCGCGTGCCTTATGGCAAATTAGGAAGTAATGATGGGGCAGCAGGTGGCAGGGTGGTTAAGGGCACTGGACCCGCGGCCAGCCACAGTCCATGCCCTGACCTGGCGGCTGCTCCCTCACTCCCCCACTTTATCTACCTCTCTCGCTCTCGCTCTGTCCCTCTCTGCTCAAACTGAAATAAATGCATAAAGTTAAATAATTCTTTAAAACATAGTAAGAGTAATAAGTAAAATTAAATAATTATTTTTAAGAAAATGACCTGCTCGGCCTCCCTTGTGACCAATCACTGAGAACGCTGGCCCAGACGGTCCACTTGGCAACAGGCAGCTCGATGTCCCTCCTCTGTTTTTATGGCCAGAGACAGACGGGGAGGAGCGGCATCCGGCGGGGTGGTCACGCACAGTCCCTCCCCCAGTGCTCCATGCACACGCACCCAGGGTGCTTTTCAAGTCACTGGGCTGAGATCCGAGACTCAAGAGCGTGGAGGGCCCTACTCCTCAGCTGGGGGCCCAGTGGTACAATCTTCAGTAGTTTGACGAGTTCAACCACAACCTTCCCCCTTTCTCAAAAATCAGCAACAAAGCCCCCAAAGATCAGAGGAGAGTGGCGTCATCTTTGCAGCTCACACCCTGGTGTCACCAGGGAGGCCTAGCTGGGGGGGCTCATGGTGGTGACAAAGTGGACAAACCAAGCGCTTGGGAGCAACGTGCACAATGGGCATGAGGCGGCGTCCTCACCTGGGGTCGCGCTAGGGGGCACTGGCTTTACCGGGGGCTGGGCTGTCCACCTGGGGTCGCACTAGGGGGCACTGGCTTTACCGGGGGCTGGGCTGTCCACATGGGGTCGCACTAGGGGGCAATTACCATTGCCATTAACATTATTATATTAATCAGGATCAGTATATGGCATGATGGTTAGGACACTGGACTGCCATATGGCTGACCCTGGTCTGAGTCTTAGACATGGTGACTTGCTTTCTCATGTTCCTTCTCTCTTTCTCTGTCTCTCTGGTGAGTGCACATTAGCAAATTAAAATAATAATAACAATAAGAAAAAATTAAATAGGGACCAGCAGTTGGCGTAATAGCTATGTCGCTAGAATCCCATATAGTCGACCTTGATTCGAGTCCTGGACCAGTGGCTTAAACTCACACTGGACACGTGTGTGTGCATACCCAAGATCCTGAGAGGAGAATGGAGAAGAGATTGCACCATGGCCATCTCCCCCAGGGGGTGAGTTCTCACTTTCTGTCTCTCCCTGTCTTCCTGGCTAGTGCAACGTTCTGTAGCAAAAAACTCTCAAAAAAAGTCCACGTGGGGTCGCACTAGGGGGCACTGGCTTTACCGGGGGCTGGGCTGTCCACGTGGCTGAACTCCCACCTCACAAAGGATGGCAGGAAGTCGGCGGAGGGAGCGCCAGCTCCGGGGTGCAGTGTGGAGGACGGCCAAGAGAGAAAGCCGCTGGCCAGGCAGTTCTCGATGGCCCACAGAGTGCCCTCAGGAGAGGGGGACAAGCCAGTCAAGACTCAAGGTCTGCACCTTGCAAAGCTTCCAGCGATCGTCACACTGCAGGTGTGTGTCTGAACGCGTATGGGCCGAGACGGGGAGCCCCGTGCCTCGTGGCCAGCTGGGTCATGCCCACCTCACACCGAGAGGGCCCACAGAGCACCAGGCACACGGAGGGTCCTGACCGAGAGGGCCCAGCGCTGGAACCACCCAAGGTGCATTCAGGGAAGGAGACACGTTCTTGGGACTCAAGATTCAAGAGTGTGCTGTGGATTAAACGGGATGAATGTCAAAAAAAATATATCTGTAAGTGTTTGTGGTATGTGTGCTCACCAGAGAGACAGAGAGAGGGCAAACAAGAAACACCCCAGGAGGCATGGCCACACCGCGATCCTTGTCCTCCACTCCCCTCTTGGGATTTTTGGGCATACATGCACACGTGCCCAGCAAGATTTTCAAGTCGCCAGGTTCAGGACTCAAACTGCAGTCAGTCAAGTAGGAGTCCAGTGTCTTAACCCGTATGCCATCTGCTGGCCCCGAGTGTCAAAAACATTTAATTAAGGGAATGAGGCAGTACTTGCACCCTTGGTATATAGCCCACATCGAAAACACACACCCATGCAAAACACAGTCCAACAGACACGCCCTGTGCAACACACAGCCTGGACGTGTCCCAGCATAACTCGGACGCCGCGTGTGTCCAGGTAACCAAGGCCCACCAGGTGGGAGAGGACGAAATAGAGCCTCGAGGTTAAGGGAGCCAGAGCCCACAGGCCGCACGGCTGCAACTCCCTGGGGATGTGCGTGCCCAAAACAGCCAAAGGATGGAGAGATGAAGAAGGGCCGGCGGTGTGACTGTCCCACGGGCGCTTCCTCTCTGTCTCTCCCCGGCAAGTGCACCCTCTGGCATGTTTTAAAATGAGACTGAAGAGGGGACCAGCAGGTGGCGTGGTGGTTAAGGTGCTGGCCACTCCCACATGGTTGACTGCAGTTCGAGTCCCAGACCTGGCGGCTTCCTTTCTCCCTTTCCCTTGCTCTCTCTTTCTCTCTCTCTGTGTGCCTCTCTCTGGTCAAATTAAAATTAAATGAATGAATAAATATAGTTAAATAATAATTTTTTTAAAAAAAGTATTTAAAAGAAAATGAGACTGAAGAAAACAGTAACAATAAACTCCTCTTACCCAGCCAGCTACTGCGCACCCTTACCCAGGTGAGAATCGCCCTGTCCTGCCAAGAGATGGCGCCCATTACCTCCCGGGCGGAAGCTCGTCCCTGGGCCTGGAACGGAGAGGCAGCCCGGACAAAGCGCGCGCCGAGAAGACCGATCGGTCTCCTCCTCCTGCACGCTACCTCCTCCTAGCTGACCTCCTCCTCCAATCTAACCTGCACTGAGATCTCAGGAATACCCGGAATGGGCCAGTCCCACAGCCTGTGGTCCGAGGCCAAACCCCACATAGCTGACTGGACACGGCCTGAGTTCCGGAACCCTGGCCCAGGCAGCCTGAAAACACACCAGGTATGTGTGCATACCCCAAACCCCAACGAAATGGAGAAGAGGAGGAAGAGGGATGGGGTGTGACCACACCCCACTGGGGGTGTCTTCCTCTGCTTCTGTCTCACTGGTCTGGAAGGAGGCACGTACCCTCTGGCAATTTAAAAAAAGGAGTAAGCTGAATGAATAAATCTATGCTGCCCCAAGCCACCCAAACTATAAAGTAAAACTTAAAATGAGGGGCCAGCAGGTGGCATGGCAGTTAAAGCAGTTGGACCCCACATGGCCTACTACATAGTTCAAGTCCCAAGCGTGTGTGCCCAAAATCCCAAGAGGAGAATTGAGGAGAAGGGATTGCTGTGAGGGCATCCCCCCTTGGGGGTCATTCTCATTTTCTCTCTGTCTCTCTCTCACACGCACGTGTGCACACACCCTACAGCAAAACAAAACAAAAACTTAAAGTGGAAGACTCCATAACAATTGCATTTACTCTAAATTTGTCTCCATTCTAAAAACTGTAAATCAACAAGCTTCTACGTGCCCGTTGGGCTACTCGGTTGAGCTGCGCTTCTGGAACGGGGGAGACCGGCGGTCAGATGGAAGCCCTGTGGGGGCTTTTCCCCACAGCGTGTGCAGGGAGTGCGGTGGACTGTTTTGAAGTCGGCCACTTATGAGCTTCAAGCGCTAAGTCTACACTAGCCTAACACGCCGCCTGGTTCAGCTGTGTGCACGCCCTGGAAGGGTTTCCTTTCCCCTGGTGGAAACCCAAGGAGGCCTGTCCCGAACTGGGCTGAACTCAGGGACGAGACTTTCACACCAGAAGGCCGGACGGACGGGCCCCGGACGGGCCCCGGACGGGCCCCAGTCGGGCCAGTGGGGCACTGAGGACGCCCGATGTGCCAGGGACCGCAGGCCCATCCCTTGGGGGCACTGCAAGCACAAGACGCCACAGGAAAATGCCACAGGCCAACACAGAACACACTGCACCCACATGCACAGCGTTCCCCATGAGGCAAGAGCCACCCTGCCAGTCCTGGGCCGAGCACGTCATCTGGCCGCATCGTGATGAGGCGCTTTGGGCCACGGAGCGGGCGCACACGCAGGCGGCCCGGCTTCGTGGCATTTGGACCAAATGTGAAAACGCCCCAACTGCCCCGTAGGATGTGAGTGCTCAGGGTCGGAACCAGCTCCCTCCATGCCTACAAGGGGCAGTTAAGGAAAACTGGACAGGTCAGCTGTCTCGGGGAGAGGCAAGCGGAGCCGCCCACGGCCCCTTCACGCCTTCTGTAACATAAGCTCTCCAAAGGAACCTACTCTCTTTAGTTTAATTCTTTTACTTTTGCTAGAGGACATGAGCTTATGCTCACAGGAGATGAGAGACAGACACCCATCCTGCCCATCCCGGGACGACCATGCAAGCCCTCCTCTGTTCTCCTCTCGGGAGTTTGGGCCTACGTGCACACACGCCTGGCCTGCTTTTCAAGCTGTTAGGTCCGGACTAAACTGCGGAGTCAGCCATGTGGGATCCAGCACCTTCACCATCTCGCCACCTGCTGGCCCTCAACCCCATTTTTAATGGTATAAGAGCATAAAGAAATACCAGAGAACAGGACGATAGAAAAATAGAACCGAGGGGCTGGCAGGTGACGTGGTGGTTAAAGGTGCTGGACTAGCACATGGCAGACCGTGGTTCAGGTCCTAGACCTAGTGACTTGCGCACGCGCGCTCTCACTCTCTCTCTTTCTGTCTCTCTGGTCAAAATTGAAAAATAATAATAATAAATAATTTTTTTAATTAAAACTGGCGGGACCAGCAGTTAGCGTAATGGCTATGTCGCTGGACTCCCACGTAGTCAACCACGGTTCGCGTCCCAGACCCGGTGGCTTAAACTCACGCCGGGCGTGTGTGCGTGCCCAAGATCCCGAGAGGAGAATGGAGGAGAAGGGATTGCGGCATGACCATCCCCCCTGGGGGGTTATTTCTCACTTTCTGTCTCTCTGTCTGTCTCTGTCTGTCTGGCGAGTGCACGTGCCCTATAGTAAAAACCTCTCCAAAAAAAAAAAAATTAAAACTGGCAAAATGAACTTCATCAAAATATAAACCTACTGAGTTATTCAAAGGCACTGCCAAAAATAAATATGAGGTGATTTCAAGAAATTCATGGAGGGATCAGCAGGTGGTATAGTGGTTAAGGTGCTGGACTCTCACAAAGACGACTAGTTCCAGTCCTGGACCTGGCGGCTTGAAACACACTGGGTACGTGCATACGTGCCCCAAATCCCAAGAGATAGAGGAGAAGGGACTGTGGCGTGGCCATCCCCACAGGGGGTGATTTCTTGCTTTTTACCTCTGTTTCTCTGTCTCTCTGGTGAGTACACGTGCACTATACCAAAAATCTCTTTAAAAAAAAAGTTCATGGAGAAATGGAATTAAATTATATGACTATTCTGGTGCAAAACATTGCAAAATCCATGTGTAGTTTGTTTACAATATGCATTTCTATTAATTTTTTGGAAAACTCACAGGCCACAAATTGGGAAAATAATATTTGCAATGTGTACATCTGGTAAAGAACTTGCATTCAGAATATCTAAAAAAAAATAAACAAAAAAAACTCGTGGGACCAGCAGTTGGCACAATGGCTATGTCACTGGACTCCCATGTAGTTGACCATGGTTTGAGTCCCGGACCTTAAATTCACGCCGGGCATGTGTGCGTACATGCCCAAGATCCCGAGAGGAGAATGGAGGAGAAGGGACTGCGGTGTGGCCATCCCCCCAGGAGTTGATTGCTCGCTTTCTGTCTCTCTGTCCTTCTGGTGAGCGCACGCACCCTATAGCAAAACCTCTCCAAAAACAAAACAAAACAAAAAACTCTTACTCTTGGGGCCAGCAGGTAGCATGGTGGTTAAGGGCGCTGGACTCCCGCATGGTCAACCATGGTTCAAATCCCAGACCTGGGGGAACCAGCAGTTAGTGTAATGGCTATGTCGCTAGACTCCCACGTAGTCGACCGCGGTTCGTGTCCTGGACCCGGTGGCTTAAAACTCACGCCGGGCACGTGTGCGTGCGTGCCCAAGATCCCAAGAGGAGAATGGAGAAGGGATTGCGGCGTGACCATCCCCCCTGGGGATTTCTCGCTTTCTGTCTCTATGTCTCTCTCTGTCTGTCTGGCGAGCGCACGCGCCCTACAGTGAAAATCTCTCCAAAAAAAAAAAAAAAATCCCAGACCTGGCAGCTTGCTTTCTCACTTTCTCTCTCTCTCTCCCTGTCTGGTCAAATTTAAAAATAAACAAATACATTTAAATAAAATAATTCAAGAAAAAATAAAACTCCCACTCTCAATAATACAATAACAACTCAATATTTTAAGAGAGATATTTGTGCTATAGGGCACGTGCACACGCGAGAGACAGAGAGACAGAAAGCGAGCAGTCACCCCCCCAGGGGGATGGCCATGCTGCAATCCCTTCTCCTCTCGGGATCTTGGGCACGCATGAACACATGCTTGAAGCCGCGGGGTCCAGGCCTCGAAGCACGGTCAACTACGTGGAAGTCCGGCAATGCAACCAAACCACTAGGTCATCTGCTGTTCCTGAGAACTCAGTTTTTTAAATAGGCAAAGCCTTAACAGAAGTGATACCTCCGGGCAGCAGACATGCAAGACAACAGTGTGAAGTAACTGTCACCTGAGCCCTCAGGGAGACGCAGGTTAAACAGCACAGGCCCACTGCCAGCCCCCAGAATGACTATGACAGGAAGCAGGCAGGAGCAGGGGCAGAGCCAGAGACGGGTGGGGCGCCAGGACACTCACGCTGCAGGAGGGAGTGCAAGACGTAACAAGCACTTCAGAAAACTGGCAGTTTCCTTAAAAATGAATCACAGTGTGGCCACCCTAGGAGCAGTCCCACTCCCAGGTGCTGATCCAAAGGAAATGCGTGCACTGGAGTTGCATGGGAAGGCCCGGGCTGTGGGGCCTGGGTGGCCCGGGTGTGCCTGAGCCTGGTTGGCTACAGGGCTGGTGGTGGGGATGCAGTGTGCCAAGACCTGTTGGGGGTGCTCCTCTCTCTCTCTCCGTCTCTCTCTCTCGCGCACACACACACACACACACACACACACAGAAGAAAAATACAATTTTTAGAGGCCAGCAGGTGACATAGTGGCCTACTGTGGTTCAAGTCCCAGACCTGGTGGTTTGCTGTCTCACTTTCCCTCTCTCTCTCTCTCTCTCTGTCCATTTCTGGTCAAACTAAAATAAATAAATAAATAAATAAAGTTAAATAAAAAGAATTCTTTTTTTAAAAATAATTACTTTCATTTGTTACTAATTTTTAGAGAATTATTTTATTATTTAATTTTATTTATTTATTTTAATTTGACCAGAGAGGAACAGAATGAAAGCGAGAGAGAGAGAAAGCAAACTGCCAGGTCCAGGACTCGAACCGTGGTCAGCCATGTGGGAGTGCCAACACCTTAACCACCACACCACCCGCCGGCCCGTTGTTATTATTTTTAAATTTGACCAGAGAGAGAGAAAGGGAGAAAGCAAGCTGCTAGGTCTGGGACTTGAACTGCCATTAGCCACATGGGAATTCAGTACCTTTAACCACCATGCCACTTGCCGGCCCCAATAAAATAAGTATCTAAAAAAAAAGGAAAGAAAGTTACACTGGGAGCATGGGCATGCATGCCCTAAGTCCCAGGAGGGGGATGAAGAAGGCATTGCTGCCTGGCCATCCCCTGGGGGGTGATGTCTCACTTTCCCTGTCACTGTCTACCTACAGCAGACACAGGTGCCCTCTGGCAAGAACCTTAGAAAGATAAATAAATCACTGAACAAACTGAGGATTCACACCATCGGGGCCAGCGGGTGGCATGTGGCTAAGGCAGCTGCACCCACACAGCCCACTGCATAGTCCGAATCCCAGACTGGTGACTTGAAAACAGGCCAGGCACAAGTCCACGCCTACCTGAAACCCTGGAACAAGAGTGGACGGGAAGGGAGAGGACTGCAGCATGCCACCTTCCCTGGGGCGATCTCATCTGCCCTCTCCGGCAGGCGCACATGCCCTACGGGTTTGGCCGTCCGAGATGGGGGGTGGGGGTCGGAGTGCCGAGCGAGGCAGCCCCTCTGTGGCTCTGATGACAGGAGGCAGCCTCAGCAACCCCGGGAGCCCAAGGTGGCCCAAGGACAGCAGGCACCCATCCTGCCACCGAAGAACTGGATTCTGGCACCGCAGAGCTCACAAGAGCGCAGAGCTCGGTGAGAGCTGACGGCACGCACCGCGGCCACGAGACCTGGACAGACCAGCTAAGCCGTGCAATGACAGGCGACCGGTGGGCACGAGAGCACTTCCGGCTAGGTTTGTAGTAACTCGTTCTACAGTAAGGAGTAGTAGTAGGTCTGCTTTTCTATGCAAAAATGCATCACGACTTTCCAGACAAGCCAAAAAGGAAAATATCATACTAGCAAATCAGAGCTGAACGGCTCGCACAAGAAAGAATAACGGAAACGAAGAAGAACCCTGAGGACACCAGGCTGAATGAGGCCAGCCGGTCGTAACAAGACCGACTGATGGCACCACTCTTGGAGGCCAAATCGCAGAGACAGAGAGGGGGTGGGCCTCTCCAGCAGCGTTGCAGCAGTTAAGGGAGCTGGGTCCCACATGACAAACCCTGCAGATCGAATCCCGGTCCTGGTGGCTCAAATAACACGCTGGGCCTGTGCACTCAAAATCCGGACGGGACGGGACGCGCGATGGAGGTGGGGCTGCGGTGGGACCACGCCCTATCAGGGAGCCTCCCTCTCCCTCTCTCTGGCAAGCACACACACCCTTGGCTTCTTTTACAAAATAGACCAGTAGGGGACCCGCAGTTAGCATAACGGCTATGTTGCTGGACTCCGATGCAGTTGACCGCAGTTCAAGTCTTGGACCCGGTGGCTTAAACAAACGCCGGGCGCGTATGCGTGCGTGCCCAAAATCCTGAGGAGCATGGAGAAGCGATTGCGGTGTGGCCATCCCCCCTGGGGGGTGATTTCTCACTTTCTGTCTTTCTGTCTGTCTCTGTCTCTCTGGCGAGTGCACAAGCCCTATAGCACAAACCTCTCCCAAAAAAAACTAGACCAGTAGGAGGAGGAAGGGGAGGGCACCAGTGCTGGGAACAGTCTCAGGGCTGTGGAGGAAGGCGGTCCAGAGACGCCGCGCACCGCTAAGAGCACACTCACGCGTGGCTAAGGGCGAGCTGTGCAGCAGAGGCAGCCTCGGGACTGCCACAAACGTGTCAAGTGTGGCGTAGTTCCGTAAGGGGTGCCCAGCACCTGGACGCAGAGACTGGGGTGGGAATCCCGCCTTCACAGCGAGGCCACATGGCGCGGTGAGCCCCCAACCCACGGCCCGGCCAGCAGCATCCACCTTACACGACTGCAGGACAGTGCCCGGTTTACCCTGAGGCACAGGGACGCTGCAGGACACATGCGCACTCACTGACACACACGGACCCACCTCTCCTGCTCATGATGGCATGATGGCACACCACACGTGTTCAAAACCTACACCCGGGGTGCTTCCAGATCTCAACACTCTTGTCTCAGTCCAGGCTTATCTGGGTCCACAGGCATGAGCCTCCAGCCCGGCTTGTTTTTAGAGTGGGTCAGGAACTGGATGCAGGCCGCCCACGTGCCATGCCTTGGCTAAGCCCGTAGTTCGTCTCTGAGCGGCAATGAGCTGGTGGCATCTCTGGGAAACCGGGAAGGCCCTTGGTGATCGCCTCAACGCCAAATCCAAGAGACTTCGTCCAGCTCTCCCCGACCAAGCCCATGTGCCCTGAGCTCGTCCTCCCCTGGACCTCGGGCACCAGACACAGCACCTCGACAAGATGCCATCTCTCAGACAGAAGTTCTCACTGCGGGGGAAGAACAACTCCCAGGGCCTGGCCCCTTCTCCTTTCTCCCCCCTTCTCCATCCAGCAGGTCTCTGGGTATGCCTGCACACGCCCTGCCTGTCCCTCAAGCCACCAAGGCCGAGATCTGAGCTGCAGTGGGCCCCATGGGATCTGGCTCCCTCGGAACAGCCCCGCCCCACAACCCCGCAGGGCCAGCCCCCACTCGGACGGCCCAGCAGACCTGCATCTCCGACACCTACCAGTCCACCCAGCTGGCCCACGTGTTTAACATGTGCAAAGTCAAGCTCACGTCTCGTCCTCCTCCCATTCCCCCTATCTCGGGAGGTATCGACGGCTGGCCAGCGAGTCTGGCCAGTAAAGGGGGGGGGTCAGGAGGAGGATGGGGGAGGGACTGCACAGTCGCCATCCCTGGGGTGACCTCTCACTGTCTGTCTCTCTGGCAAGTGCACAAGCCCTACAGCAAAAACCTAAAAACGAAGAGAGGGAGCCACCTGGATGTGTCCGTCCAGCAGACAGTACCGAGTGCCTAGCACGGCCAGGCACCACAGGACAGACACACCCACCCTGAGAGTCGGGAGGAGGTGGGACAGGAACACATCTAAAATGATTAAGTAAAATAATACATACTTTATTTTAGTTACTCATTGATTTTATTTTAATTTGACCAGAAAGAGACAGACAGACAGAGAGGGAAACTGAGAAAGCAAGCCGCCAGGCCTAGGACTTGAACCATGGTCAGCCATCTGGGAGTGTCCAGCACCTTACCTGCTGGCCCCCATATTTTAGATTGCTGAGAAGTGCTCAGGAGAGGATCCCACAGGGCAGGGCTAAAGGGGCTCGTGAGAAGGGAGGACACGCCCATCTCAAAGCCCAGACCGCAGGGTGTGCCTAGGATGAGGGACCGGGCGGCTGGGGAGCATGCGTAGAGCACCCTGGCCCAAACCTCAGCAGAGGAGCGACATGACCAACCTGCCAGCAGGACCGCAAGCACGGGTGTCCACCCAGGCCACTCCTCCCCTCCCAAGCCCACTGCAGCCCGATAGCACCCCTCCGCTCCTGCTCCAGCTGCCCCCCCACCCCCGTGCCTACTGTCACTGCCCTAACCCAGGGACTGCCAGTGCTCCTTTGGGGCCAATGGCTTCCTGCGGAGGCGCATTCCAGTTCAGCACTGCCAAGGCTCTGCGTGTCACCTGGCTCTTTGGTGCCCTCCAGCCCTACCTGGAACCTCGGGTGTCTCACCCAGGCCTGTCCTCATCTCTTGTGCCCACCCTCGCCCTACCCTGCTGCTGCTTCCCTCCCAAGAGACGACCCCGCCATCCCATCACTGGACAATTCCTACTTTTCTTCAAGGCTGTGCGAAGAAGCGCCTCACCAGCGATGTGGCCTCATCTGAGCTGCCTGTCTGCTAAGCCGTGCCCAGAGGACCGCGCCCAGAACCCGCCACCGAGTTCCCAGCAGACACGTAAGACCACACCACGCCTGCACAACCATAATGGCTAGTCGTTTCCATTCCATGACCTGGAATTTGACAGTAGAACTTCCCCCGTTTGGGACCAGCCGATGGCGTAATGGTTCCATTCCGGACTCCCACATGGCCGACGGCAGCTCAAGTTCCAGACTCGGCAGCTTGAACCTCATGCTGGGTGCCGGTGTGGCTGTGCAGGCGTGCCCCAAGTCCAGAGAGGAGAATGGAGAAAGGACTGCAGTGCGGCCATCCTCCCTGGGAGTGATTTCTCACTTTCTCTCTGCCTCTCCAGAGAGCACGTGCCCTGTAGCAAAAACTCGAAAAAAAAAAAAAAAAACTTCCCGTGTTTTCTTGTTTCGGATGTCACTGATCACTTTTGTTAAATAAAGTACTGATTCTTACATGCCACGTATCTACTGAGAATATCTGCAGCTCACACTAACCCTACATTTCCTCCAACTTTTGGCTTTTCGTTTCTAGTTTTCTCACACATTTATGTTTTAAGATTGTTTATAGCCTATGCAGAAAGTTACACTGAGGACCAGCAGGTGACATGGTGGTTAAGGCCATGTGGGATCACATGCCTACTGCATGGTTTGAGTCAAGGACCCAGTGACTTTAAAAACATGTTGGGCACGTGTGCATGCGTGCCCCCAAAAATCTCGAGAGCAAAATGAAGGAGAAGGGACTGTAGTGTGGCCATGCCCCGGGGTGGAGGGGGTGCTTTCTCTCTCTCCCTGTCTGAGGAGTGCACACACCCTCTAACGAATTAAGAAAAAAGGATTTAAAGAATTTTTAAGAATGAGTGCACCTTGGCTGTTTTTCAACATTATGAAACGTGCGTAAGTATGCAGAAGTCTTCAGGGTAGAAAGTGAAGACACCATGCAGCTGCCTGGGCACACCCTCCTCGCACCTCTGCATGCCGCTACAACCCCCAAGCAGCGCCAACTGCCAAGCAAGGAGAGTGGGCCCAGGCGGCGCACTGAGGTTGCCCGGGTGGGGCCTCTGGGCTGAGTGGCACCTCAGGCTGGGCTGCAACATGATGCAGCAGCCTT
The DNA here is from genome assembly GCF_000334495.1 of Tupaia belangeri chinensis. Classification (NCBI taxonomy): domain Eukaryota; kingdom Metazoa; phylum Chordata; class Mammalia; order Scandentia; family Tupaiidae; genus Tupaia; species Tupaia belangeri. The sequence continues at coordinate 1,174,562 of NW_006160194.1, read as the reverse complement.
CACATCTGACAGGTGTGCTCCCGAGGGCCACCCGGGAAGCCACCACCAATGTCCCACCACACTGCAGCCAGGCGGCCAAAGAAGCCCATCACAACCTGATCTGACTGGGAGCCTGCAGGGGTGGGACACTGACAACGCCCTGGGCCCGATCAATGGCTTAGTCATGCTGCACAGAAGGCTCGAAGGTCACTGGTGTGGGAATCAAGGACCCACTGTTCCTCTACGCCGTCTGAAGGGGTCTCTCAAGTTGCTGCGCACACTTGCTAAACACATCATGTACATTTAAAAACACGCTTGGTTAAGAGCACACTTCTGCAAAAACTCCTTACCCAACACTTACCACGTGAAGTCCGCCTCCGTGCACAGCAGCAGGCTGCACGCCCCTTACACAAACGCCTGGGCGTGAGCTACCAACCCGAGGTCTCAAACCACGCACTCGCCACACATTCGTTTTACTTTTCACTCTTTATTTGTAAGGGATGCACCAAAATTTACACCAGAAAAAACGTTCCAGGACGAGGGCTGCTGCAAGTCCGGCTGGAGCAACATCAGTGTCCCCACCAGGGTGGCAGCACCTGGCTACAAAGGACAGGGCTCGCCAAGGACCGCGAGGATGACAGGCGCGTCCGCCTAGGGCGGTGCCGGAGGGCGGCGTCCGGAAGGAAGAGGGAGGATCGGACAAAGCGAGCCCAGCCCGAGCGCCGAGCCCAGCCTCCCGCC